>NW_022196151.1:0-382769 GCF_008641045.1 Pistacia vera | reverse complement strand
TATTTCGACCATAACTTAAGTTATAAAAATCGAAATGAAATGATTCTTGATGCACTAGAAAGTTAAGACATAACCCTATAACTTTTATGTTTACGCCAAAAGCCAATTCATTTAGGAAATGGATGGAAAATGGCCTGAAGAATAAAATTCTAGTTATCAAAGTTTTAGATTTAACATAATTAATTCTTATGATTATGAATTGATTATATATTGATGTGATTAAGCCATGTACTCATGTTTACCCATTAGTTAAATGATTTTTGAAAGATATACATGGTCATGATGTGAATGCATGATTAATGTTATGAAATGGCATGAAGATGCAATGTAATACATGTTTTAAGATGATAAATGTGACCAAAAGGAAATGCAAATGGATTGATAATTCATAAATGAATCAAAAGTATTAAGGTCACTAAACGAATTGGCTTTTGACCTAAACATAAAAGTTATAGAGCTATGTCTTAACTTTCTAGTGCTTCAAGAATCATCTCATTTCGATTTTTATAACTCAAGTTATGGTCGAAATGTAGAAGTATGTTTAACATAACCCCTAAACTTACCAAATCCGAATTTTTCATATTAAACTATGTCACATTAATTCCTATTAACAATTAACAAATAGGTCAACTTATGAATCAAATAAACCTCCTCTTAATAGTCTTTAACATCTTAAAGGAAGTGTAAAACCTCATTCTCATTATCATCCATCATTGCTATAACATTGTAAATTAATGCAAACAACACATCAACACTTTTAATAGCAACCATTCAACACTATGTGACCTCTAATACTACAAGTTTTACCACAATTAATATCAATACTTCATTTTCTTCAATTAAATATAACTCATAAAACATAAATAGCAATAATTTCATGTATAATGAATTCAAGGCAATAAATAAAATTAATGAGTTCAACTACACTTGCCATCAACAAATTATATGTCTTAAAGCCTTAATTTCAGGTTCCATTAAAATCTACAAACCCTAGCATAATCTCTAAAGTCATGGGAGGTTCTTTCTTACTTTTTTTTTTTTAAATTCCCCTACCAAATCCTTTGTCTTTATTTTCTTCAATAATACTACCCTCACTAACCCCTCTCACTAACCCCATGTGGGTGTTTGTGATTGGCTTAGTGAGGCAGGATCCATTATTGGACAGGCGGGACCCATGTGAACTGATGAATTGTGAGTTGACACGTGGCATTAGTGAGAGAAAGTTAGTAAGAAGTGTTAGTGATTGTAGTGTTACTCTATTTTCTTTTACATCTTAATCCTACATATATAACATTATACCTTAACATCTACCTCGAATCTTCAAATCACATCAAAACTAGCGTTTTCAATCCTTACTTTAAACCCTTCAATTTGAAGATCCAAGGCTCCTATCTTATTCTCTTTAAAAAAATTATGTAAAACTCTTATAAAACTTAGAAAGAGAAAGCTTGTTTCATGAAGGATTTAAGAGAAAATGGAAGAAAGATTAAAGAAATTATGTCTCCTATTGGCTTGAACGAATTTTCCTATCATTTATAGGAAAATATTTCATTAATTTTTCAAAATTATGCTACTGGCCCAATTATTTTAATTTTATAACTCATAAGTCCTTAATTCTTCGTATAAAGGTATTTTGGTCATTTGGTTCTAAACATAATTATTACTTAATACCTTTAAATGCAATTAAGCCTACTCATCCTTAACTTTTGCAATGCTTATCCATAGGCAAAATGACTATTTTGCCCTTAATACTCTTTTATGGATAATTGATTCATACTAGGGTGGGCACGGGTAGCGGGTAGAACCGGAACTGGAACCGGAACCGGAACCGCACTGTACGTGTAGGTTCCGATTCCATTTTATTGGAACCGATATTGTGCAGTTCCGATTCCGATGTAGAGGATCAGGAACCAAAACCAAAACCTAGGAAAGGAATCAGAAGCGGGTACCCGGTTTGGAGTTGACCATTTTGGGATAGTGTTAAATCTGTTGCTGCTTTGTTTACACTAGTTGTTCTCTCATTCTTCTTTTTCTTATTTCAATAATTGCTTGTGTTTTGATTTTAATTGAAAAATTTTATGTGAATTGTGATGAATTGATTGAATTCAAGTATTGTCTAAAGATTAGAGGATTTATGAGTCACATTGAACACAAATGAATGAGTAATCAAAAGTTGAAAACTACTAAATGTAGGTTTTCTTAATTTGTTAGGGATGCATTTGTAAACTTTTAAGGTATTTTTCTTATTTTTTAATGCAGGTTCCAATTCCTTATATTTAAGAACCAGAACCGACAGGTTCTAATTCCAGGTTCTTATTTTGGGAAGTTGCACTGTGCAATTCCGCTTCCAATTTTCCTGAAAAATGAAAGGTAACCGAAACTGCTCAACCCTAAGCATGGGTAACAAGTAGAACCGAAACCTGCGGGTAGAATCAGAACCGGAATCTACACTGTGCGGATAGGTTCCGATTCCATTCTATTGGAACCGACATTGTGCAGTTTTGATTCTAGTTCCTACAGGTTTTGAAACCGGAACCAAAACTTAGGAAAAGAACCTGAAGCGAGTACCCGGCTTGGAACCTATTTGGAACCTGTTTGTGTTTTGGTTTTGATTAAGAAATTTTATATGAATTGTAATGAATTTATTGAATTCAAGTGTTGTCTAGAGATTAGAGGATTTATGAGTCACATTAGACACAAATGAATGAGTAATCAAAAGTTAAAAACTACTAAATAAAGGTTTTCTTAATTTGTTAGGGGTGTATTTGTAAGCTTTTAAGGTATTTTTGTCATTTTTAAACTAATAGGGGCGTAATTGATTTTTTAAAAGGTACCCAAGTAAGGAACCGAAACCTACATTTCAAGTTCCAGTTCCCTGAATTTAAGAATCAGAACCGATACGTTCCGATTCTGGTTCCTTTTTTTTTGGAACCTGCACCGGCGGTTCCAGTTTCGATTCCCCCAAAACATGCAAGGTACCCGAAACCGTTCACCCCTAATTCATACCATTCCAAATGACTATTTTGAGTTTGGAACATACCTTTGACATCTTAGGTATTACATTTCCTCCCCCCTTACAATAATTTCGTCCCCAAAATTATATCTTGCCACCTTCGGCTCAAGGGCTTTCCCCACGCGCCGAACATGTCCAAGGTATTGTCCGCTATGGATCCTTCTGGCCACGCCTCTTTTGGACCCCCACAGCTTTGTTCTGCTCCGTGGTCTCTCCACCTTGCAAACACCTCCCTCATGACTTGAACCTTATACCTTAGCCAAGTATATATATACTGTGAGTAACGGGTAAAACAGGTACAGGTCCACGAGTCATTTTTTTTTCATGGGTAGGAAAATACATGACCCGTACCCGCCCGTACGGGTACAGGTCTACCCATGGGTCACCCATTTCCCACATATATTTTCACATTTTATTTTATCTTTTTTCAAATAAAAGTAACCATCTCTAGACCTGGCAAAAAGGTACCCCGTACTCGCGGGTCAACGAGCACCGGCATCAAATGGGCAAGAACGTGTACCTCTAAAATTTACCCGTATAAAAGTTGCCCGTGCCCGGCTCGTTTTCCAGAACATAACTTGGAATAAGGAGATAGAAAAGCTCGAATAAGCAAGGAAGAAGATATTGCAAATAAGGAGATAGCAAAGGCTTTAACACTCGATGTGAGTAGTTAATGTTGTAGTTGCTGGAAATTTTAATTGGGAAGAAGAAAAGTTGGAAATTTTAATTGGAAAGAGGAAAGAGAAGATGAAATGATAATTGAGAAGAGGAAAGAGAAGATGGAAATTTATTGGGAAGAGGAAAGAGGAGATGGAAATTTAATGGGATGAGAAAAGAGAATATGGAAGGTCTCGTGCAGAGAGGGTGATGGAGATGGGTTACTTTAATTTGAAAAAAGATAAAATAAAATGTGAAAATATGTGGGAAACGGGTGACCCGCGGGTCGACCCGTACTCGTACGGGCAGGTACGAGCCATGCATTTTCCTACCCGTTAAAAAAATTACTCGTACCCATTACCCGCAACTACCCGACCCGTCAGTTTGCCAGGTCTACGCATCTCCATCACCCTTTCTGCACAAGACCCTCCATCTTCTCTTTCCTCTTCCCAATAAATTTCCATCTTCTCTTTCCTCTTCCCAATTAAAATTTTCAACAACTACAAATCAAATACTCACACCGAGTGTTAAAGTCTTTGTTATCTCCTTATTTGCAATAGCTTTCTTCCTTGCTTGTTCAAGCTTTTCTATCTCCTTACTCCAAGTTATGTTCTTCCTTTCGTGTTGCATTGAGTAATGCAAGCGTTGAATCTGCTTTCAAAGTTCCACAAAGTTATTACAACTCAAATATTGTTATTGAACCTTAACTTAAGTTTTCGAGATCATGGATACTTCAGTACAATCTTGAAGCATTTATATTTCACCGCCAAGTCATGTTTTTGGTTCCAGTGAAAAATACAAATTCCAAACCTTTAATCTTACATGTGCACTGAAGTCTTCTGTTGCTTCTGATAAAAACGAATCAATAAAGAGACGAAACCTAACAATAACAATAAAGGCAGCTAACAAAGTCACTGGGTTGTTTGAGAGAAACAGAAAATGGAGGTCTACCTGAGAGCCCAGATGAACGGCGCTTTAAAGAGGATCCTAGAAGCGTGAGAGAGATGGCTGCCTGAAGAAGAAATGGCGACTTGAGAGATGGCTGCGTGAAAGAGAAATGGCGATTGGAGAAATGGCCAAATGAGCGTGAGAGAGATGGCTATGTGAGAGTCTAAGAGAGATGGTGTGAAATTATGAGAGATTGAGAGAAATGGCGTTAGTCTGTGACTGTGAGAGAGATGGTGAAAATGGAATTGGGTTTGGGTGTTTGGTTAATTGAATTAGGGTTTTAATTTTTTAATGATTTTTTTAAATAAAATGCAAGTACCCGCAGGCATTACCCGACCCACCCGCATTTTTTACGGGCGGGCCAGGTACGGATAACTTTTATACGAGTAAATTTTAGAGGTACCAGTTGATGCAAGTACCTGTTGACCCACGGGTACGAGTACCTTTTTGCCAAGTCTATATATATATATATATATATGGTCCTGACCAAATTTACATCAAGATGTCCTGACTACATATATATATATATATACACCACCGAAAAACAAAATCTACCTTTTTCCATGTAATTCAAAAATCCTAAAAGAAATTATAAACAGAACACATTTTTCTTCTTTGTTGGTCAATTGCTTTCAGTTCAGTTATTGACAAATAAGCCTCTTATTAGGCCCAACTCAAAAGTTGACTCATCCTTCATATTAACTGCTTCAATAATCTCTATCAAAGCCAACTTCAAGCCCTTTTGTGCCTAATTTTAATTTCTCTTCGACTAAAAAGATTAACAAGCTGAATTCTATCTATTTTCTTTCCAAACTGCAGCCTATCCAGGCTTTGTCGCTTTTCTATGTAACATGATTAAACAGTAGCAGATTTATAGAACTTGCAAAAACAAATATTGGCATAGACCATCAATCTTTTCAACAAAAAAATTATGCATTAAGAGTGACAATACTGCAAGCATTTCATGGAATGTTTAGGAACACAGAAGAGCCTAAAAATTGGATTTATCTGGAATCTGTGCTAGTAAATCTTATTTTCCTTGATGTAGAAACAACTCATCAGTTTCTGTATATATTTTGCCAAAATTGAATGGTTTTTGAGCTTCTTGTGGATAACTGGTCCACTTCGTACTTGTAACTCCTTAACATTTTCATTAGTATATTCTCAGCATAAAAAAGAAATTAAAAAAAAAAAAAAAAAAATGAAACCATCAGTTAGGATTAAACCTAGCGAATATGCTGAGATAAAAAGACTCAAAAAAATACCTCAGGAGCCATCCAGTATGGTGTTCCAACAACTGAATGCGTGTTAACATCAGCCTCAGTTAGCTTTGTGGCAACACCAAAATCAGCAAGCTTCACAAGACCCTAAAAGTAAAAACCAGGTCAAGTATTTCCTAAGCCAATCTCAAACATGCTGAAGCATTAATGAACAGATAACAACATTAAGACCATAAGACTTCAATAAAACTGCAGAAGCAGCAAAGATATATTAGGTACAAGATACTGAACATTTAACTTACGTAAGATTTTAAACTTTATAGACTTCAAGGCCAAATAAAATGGTGCAGGTAAAATAAATTGATGAAAAAAGACTTCCATTGCCTTTGTATTAGTCTAACCAAGAATATATCCTAGCAAACAATCAACGTTATGCATCATTAATAAAGCAGATCAAATATCAGGTAATCATATTACCACAAATCAATATCACATCTGATATTAGAAAAGTGCTACAAATCATGGAGTTTTTTCAAACAAAAATAAACAAATAAAGATACTAAAAATTTATGCAACCACAGTCAGTCCTATCAAAGCCACCATACTGGAAAAGATAAAGATAGCAAACTTCTGGTGCTAGGAGTAGTGATTAGCAATAGGAAATGGAAAGACCTACAGCATAGATTACTATATCAAACAGTAAGTTATGGAGATTCAGCACAATTTGTTGGTAAACAAAATGCTCTTAAAAAAAATACATCAAGGAAAAAGACAGGAAGAAAGCAAGACATAAGTCACCTCTTTGGTTGTCAATATGTTAGCACCCTTGATATCTCTATGAATAACACCTTGTTCATGAAGATAAACCAAGCCTTCCAAGACCTGTGTCATAATTAATATTACCAGACTGATGAAACTTTAACCCCAATCAATAGAAATAAATTGCACTAGAGCTAACCTGGGCAATGTAAACAGCCACCAAAGATTCTGGAAAAGGCCCAAATTTATTTGGCTTAATAATATTTGCAAGAGAGCCATTCTCCACATACCTGCAACAAATGAAAACTACCACATAAGCTTTTCTAGACAGGTTCTCATAATGCTACGCTTAAGATTTTTTTCAACAAAAAAGTCACTTACTCAAGAATTATGTGAAGATGAGTCTTTGTCTTCAATGACCCAAGATATTTCACAATATTTTTGTGGTTCAGATTCTGTAAGAGAAGGAAGATATTTGAATATCATGAACAAAAAATTCCCAGAATTTCATGACATCCCTTTTTTTATTTTATAAGAAACTATGATTTCGCCCCTTTTCATTTTTTATAAGAAACCAGAAGTTCAGCATATCCCATTGAAAACATCCTTTAAGACTTAATACTAAATACTGGCAAAAATATGTCAAACTATAGCAAGAAAAAAATTGAAAAAACAAATTCCAGTGGATAAGTATAGAGATAAAGCTACCTTCAATAAATCAATCTCTTGCTGTATGTCAATGAATTCCGCAAAGAAACAGCATAAACAGGAAAAAGCAACACATCAGCCAACTTACACAGTGGAGACCAGAAAAAAAATATAATACAGAAATGTTCCTATTAATTCAAAAAAAATTACCAACAAAAAAAATGAAGTAAAAGTTATGCCAGAAATTATGACTCTTTGGGAACTGAATGAGAACTGATATGAAGATAAGATAATTCTTTTAAGACACACAATAATAATATTTCCATATTTTCTCAAAACACGAATGCACTCACGAAATATTAGAACCCAATTCTAACAGTCAATAATTGAGTGAAATTTGAATTTCTTAAGCAGGTCCTCGGGATGGGACATGATAATCGCATGAAAGAACTCTTTAGTTTCAAGTGGCCTTGATAGTAAGCTTGTAAGTTTTTACTCAAACCTTCCACCACATATCCAAGAAACAAATTCATCTGCAAACAGAAACACACACACACACTAAAAAAAAAACCCTTAAAGTGCAATGATATTTCTTACTCTGTATCATTATTAGCATATAAGTTATACTGCTTATATTAAACAAATAAGCAACTAAAAGAATATATATAAGCAAACACCCAACTCAATTACAGGATAGACATTGCAATGTAAACTTTTTACACTTTGAACTAGGTTTTCAACCAGCTAAAGTTTTCCATAATCATAGCTATTCTAGCAATGCCTGACGCATTTAAACAGCTAATTTGCATTCCACTGGTTCCATATCCGAGAGGTAAAATTTGAATGTTAGTATTATACGCAGAGAGAAACCAGCAAAAATAAAATGACACTAATGTCTGATAGGTCACCATCCATCACACAAAATTTACAAGAAGAGAAGAAGAGGGGAGGGGGGGGTAGGCTATATGAGTGAAAGGAAGTTTGTTAGGGGAAAAGCCACGTTGCACACCAGTTAAAGAATAGAGTAGGGTCAGTTGAATATAAGTAGTGGACAGAGTCTGTAAAAGGGAGAGGATGGTTTTAGTGGGAATTGGTCTTGGAGGTTCCTAGCTCCTCAAAATGCTAGTGCTATCTTTTACATTTCCTATTGCATATTTTTCATACTTTTTCATGAATAGAGTGTCAATCCTTTGTCAGTTCAGTTCAATATAGTACAGACGTATCTCATTCATCTTGTTGTGATTCTTTCGGCTGATTAACTGTGAGGAATTGTGGCTAGTTTTTCTGGGTTCTTATCAATGTATGTCTACGACATTTGTAAACATTAAAAGAAGCAGTTATTTCTTGACAGGATGACTATGCCTTTAAACTGAATGAACCTAAAACTGAAACACACTAAACATTCTGTACGTAGATTAGTAGCATTACCAGGTTGCCTCCTTAAATAATTCATTACAAAGTTTTTTGCTAATATAAAATTTAAGATAATAACTAAAGAATAATGATTCTACATATCACTGTCTTCAAAAAGCATCAATTTGAAAAACAATAAAGAAGATGATGATGAAAAAAAGGTTTGAAGGAATTGAACTAAATACAAAGAAATAAGGAACCAAACCATGATTATATTAAGATCCTCTTGAGCTATATTCTCCAAAGAAACTTGTTTAATTGCAACGAAGTCACCATTCTCCAAATCCAAGCCTTTGTACACACGACCATAAGCACCTTTTCCAATTTCATCTCCAAGCATCTAGACCAAAAACAAATTAAAAAGAAAAAAAGAAAAATGGAAGTCTCATAGTCAAATAGCACTCCATTTTGGTTTCGTAAAACTTTAGTTATTCACTATTTGGAAAAGCAAAAAAAAAAAAAATATATATATATATATATAAGCCTCCTCTCATTCAAGTCCAGTACAACTGAATTCTAAGTCAAATTCTTTAAATTTTTTGAAGAACCTACTGTTTAAGAATTCATTTGAAATCAAAGAAGCGCACTGAAAATATATAACCAGAAAACAACTGAATCACAGAAAATGTCGGAAAAGTAGAAGAAACTGAAATAACAAGCCCATACAAAAACAGAACTGAAACTACATAATTCAGTGAACGGTCATAAATATTTTTTTTCTTACTTTCTAAATCCGACCTCCAATGTCGTTCACGAAAAAAAAAAAAAAAGAGAGGGAGAAAGGAAGAGAGAATCACAAACCCTAAGGAACTTCACTTTTCGAAAAGATTTTAACAGAAGAAATAACTTAAATTAGAGGGAAATGGGCTTACATATTTGTTGTCAAGAGTCTTGGATTTGTGAAAAGCCGTGGATGTCATCTGGCGAGACATCTCTGGCACTTCAAGTGTTCGTCAAAACGAAAATTGCAATTCAATTACTGGGTTTGGGAAAGTAAACCCTAGAGATGGACCATTTTAATGAGAGAAATGCAGAGAGTATGGAATTCCGGCAAGAAAGCCAGAGCTCTGACGGAAAGAAGAGAGAGAGAGAGACCAAGGCAATTGGTGGGTTTGGTTAGTAATGAAATTAAAGAATTAATAATACTTTTAACAGGGTGGAAATTATGTTCTCAACTTTTGAAGACAGTTGTCTATTCAAGTCAATTACAACTATTCTTTTTCAATGGGATTTCAGTCGATATAATTATATGCTTTTTTTCTTTTTTCTTTTTAATTCATATATTAATTTTGTGAGTAATTTAATAGGTTATGAGACACTTTATTTAAATTTTTTATGGTAGATTTAACATATATCTTAATAATAATATTTTATTTTTAGTTTTGAAATTAACTTTTAAGAGTAAACAACTTTTTCCCACCCAAGGTTTGCTTTAATGACACTTTCTCACCCAAAAAGTTTCAAAAAACTATTTGTCCACCCAAAGTTTATATACCGTTAATATCCAAAATATATTTCACTTTCTTAGCCGACATTCAACGAGTTACCAAGAGCCAGAATAAGAGGAGTTTTGTAAAGTGGAGATTGGTGGATCGAACGGTGATGACTGATTGAATATTCGCTACAGAAATTAGCTGGAAATCAACTAAGAACAAGAAACTCTTACTTTGCGTTAGTCGATAATCAATGAAAATCAAATGTCGAAATGAGAAGGGTTTTGTAGAGAGGAGACTGTAGGTTCAAATGGTGGTGACAGAGAGAATTTTCGCAACCAAAATCAGCTTTGAGTAGTAGCGGAATATAAACTTTGGCTGGGAAAGTGGTATTTTGAAACTTTTATTGTGGGAAAGTGTCATTAAGCCAAACCTTGGGTGAGAAAAGTCGTTTCTAACTTTTAAATATCATAAAAATATTGATCATGGTTTTTTATAACTAAGATTGTCTTTGAATGCGTGTATATATATATATTTTCTAGATTTGTTTATCTAAATAATAACATTAATAATATGAATAAACAAAACTTTATACCCATAAAAAAAAAATTATACAATTAAGTTTGAATTTTATATCACAAATTAATGTTCACCATATAATTATGATATGTGTACATTACAAGTTCCAAATTTGTAAACTTGATAAATAATAAGTTACACTACTATTAAATTGAACAATAAGATGAAAAAATTGAACATGAAATTGATAATATCAAAAGACAAATAGAATAAAATAATTGAAAATTGAAAATTGTTGATAACCGTAAATTATAAATGTATTTTTACCCTAAAAATTAATTTAAATGATATTTACAATTTATAATTAGTGGTTAATGATGCAAAATATATGGAGGATGGATATATTCAAGGGTGTAGAGTTATGTTTTGTGAAGAATTAGAATATGGGTTCAATAAAATTTGAAATATTTGATGAGTGTGATTATATTTATATAGATAAAAATAAACAAAGATGCATTTTAAAATTTGAAGTAGTTATAACATCTCTTTCATAAAGACTCTTTATTGGTCCTTGCCAATACAGGAACACAATGAATTGAGTAGCTAAAATAGGTGTTAATAGAGTATTATTGGTGATGACTTTTGAATGTTATTGGTCCTTTCCATGAGCAGCTAAAATAGGTGTTAATAGAGTGTTATTGGTGGTGACTTTTGAATGTTTGGTGTATTGAAATGGGGCATTTTATTAAAAGACCAAATAAAGTTCAAATTTAATTAAAAGGTCATGTAGTTTGAAAGTGTTAAGTAAATAGTCTTATTATTGGTTAAAGTTAATTAAACATGATTAGTGGTTAATTAGGATTAATGAAGTATTGTGTAATCTTTTAAAAATTATAATATATCTCCAAAAAGCCGAAATTCTTGCAAACAAATTCAAACACCTTCTTCTTCTTCCTCCTTCCATTAATGCACCTCTCCTGGTTGTTGTTTCTTTTAAGCTTCGTCTACATCTTCTTCTTCCTCCTTCCTCTACATCTTCTTCTTCTTCCTCCTTCCTCTACATCTTCTTCTTTCTCCTTCATCTACATCTTCTTCTTCCTCTGCTATTAACATCTTCTCCGCCAAAGATCCCCCTCCTCCTCTTAACGTTTCGTCTACGTATGTGTATCTCCTCTTGGCATTTTAAATTTCAATTTACAAAGATTTAATGATAGATTGGGTTTGGGTTATGACTTTAATTTAGTTGTTTAGGTTGTTGGGTTGTGTTTGATGTAGTGCAAGTTTAAAGCAGTGAAAATTTTTGAATATTTTCTTGCATTATGGGTAGCTGGGGGTGGTAGCACCAATTGTAGGTGGAGATGACTGAAAATGTGTTATGGATCTGATTGATTGCTTAAGCAATGGATCTGATTGATCGCTTAAGTAATCTTGTGTATTACTTAAGCGATCTGGTATATCTGGTTTAATGCAACAGATGGCAGATCGCTTAAGCAATCAAATTTATGGCAGAAGATCACTTAAGCGATCTACTATAAGTTTGGTATATGGCATAAGATCGCTTAAGCGATCAGACTTATTTATACCAGATCGTTTAAGTGATCTAGTAGGCGATATACCAAATTGTTTAAGCGAAACACCACATCACTTAAGCGACTTTGCAGATACTTTTTAAAATATGTCAACCCTTAATATATCAATTAATAATTTTTATTTTCTTGCATAATAGGTACTTAGCTATTATTAGACATGGGACAATTGATTTTGGGTGTTGAATATTTTAGTGAGTGGGTAGAGGAAGAAAGTTGCTAGAAATGGATTGGAAAGAGCAAACAAGTTAAAGCAATTGTTGTAAGCATAGAAGCTATTTTTGATGAGTTGATTGATGAAATCATTAGAAGAGGTGAGTTGAGTTGCTCATGTAGTGATATAGTTGTGAAGTATGTTTTAAGCAGATCTCCTACAAACTTTAAGGTACCCCATGTTGTATTAATGTCTAATGAAGATGTGAAGTTATTTATGCTTAATGTGGGCGATAATGGTTCGAGGCCAATTTTAACAGTTTCGTTTGTGGATAAAACTTTGGAAGTTGGTTCAAGAGTAAGCAGTGATTTGGGTGGGGGGAATGCTGGTTTTAATTTTAACTACAGGGGCATTGATTTCTTTGTTGAAAAATCAAGAGTAGGCAGTGATTTGGGTGGTGAGGAGGACACTATAGAAGAGATTGGTTGTGTGGGGTAGAATGAAAATATGGACGAGGAGGACTTGTACATGTTCCCGCAGATGTAGAGATTCCTATAAACACAAATTATGCAGAAAGTGTAGTTTGTGAGGAAGAGAACACAACAATCGTTTATACAAGTTCAAAGGTGACAATTGTGGGTAGTAGTGAATTAGCTCACAAGTTTACTGATTGATCGAACTTGCGTGTAGGTTATTTATTTGACAGCAAGGAAGAAGTGGTGAAGAAGCTAAAACTTGTTACCGTAAGAGGTAATTTTGGCTTCATCACCAAAAAATCTAATTCATCTGTAGTGACGGTTGTATGTCGTGACTGAAAGTGTAAATGATGGGTTTATTGTAGAAGGTTGGCAAAGTCCGAAAAATTTATTGTTAGCACATATGCCCATGAGCACACATGTGGGTTGGGAAATATTTCAAGCGAGCATCGACAAGCCTCCGCTGATGTTATTGGACAATTTGTTAAAAGTCAGTTTGTTGAAGAGAAATGTCCATCTCCTAAAGACATTCAAAGACTTGTACGCATAAAGTTGAGATGCGATGTTAGTTATTGGAAATGTTGGAAAGGGAGACAACATGCATAAGATTTTGTGAGGGGCATGCCAGAGCATAGGTACGTAGTATGAGAAGCGTACTATTATATGCTTGAGTTGACAAACCAAGGTAGCAAGACGACTTTGAAGTGGGACGAGAATATAAGGTTTAAATATTTTTTTGTTGCTTATGGTGCTGCTATAAGGGGTTTTGTAAACATGAGAAAGGTGTTGGCTGTTGATGGTTGTTTTTTGACAGGAAAGTATAGTTACATTGTTGGTGGCCACTGCACAGGACAGTGAGAATCACACATATCCTGTTTCATGGTGTGTGGTTGACTTTGAGAACGACAAGTCGTGGACCTGGTTTTTCTAGCAATTACTTATGATAGTGCGTGACAGTGACGAGTTATGCATAATATCCAATAAGCACAACTTTATAAAGAAAGGGATTGTCATTATTTACCCTCAAGCACATTACGGATTCTGTATGAGGCACTTGGCAAGAACATAAAACAAAAGTTTAAGTGTGCTGGCCTCCTTTAGACATTCTATATAGCAGCAAAAGCTTATTGAGTTGATGAGTTTGAGGAACACTTCTGGCAAATCCGAATCAAGGATGATAGAATTGCTAAGTATCTTGAGTATGATATTGGTTTCAAGCAATGGAGTAGAGCTTACTTTTCTGGAAGAAAGTTCGATGTCATGACCACAAACATAGCCGAGTCCATAAATTCGAAATTGTTAATAGAAAGAGAGTTTCCAATTGTTGCTCTTTTTGATGCAATCTAGAGGACATTGTCATGGTGGTTCTATGAGCGTCATATGGAGTCAGATAATTTTACCACAACCCTTATTCCGTCAGCTGACAAATTATTGCGACAATATACAGAACTGTCAAATGCATTATTTGCCTATCCTCTTAATGCTCAAGAGTTCACCGTGTGCAGCTATGGTCCGGATGCCCTAGTTAACCTTCTTAGTAAAACTTGTAGCTGTAAAGTGCTTGACATTCAACATTTACCTTGTCCTCATGCACTAGCAGCACTAAAACACCAACGAAAGCCAGATTTTGATTCAAGAATTTACATGGAACTTTTCTCTCCTCTCTATATGGCAAACCACTACATGCTGGCTTATTTGGAAACGATATATCTAGTTCTTTTAGAAGAGCAGTGGGTCATGCCACCAGAGTTGGTTGACATTATCATCCATCCGTCATTCAAGAAGATAGAAAATGGGAGAAAAAGAGTTAAGCATATTCCATCAGCCTGTGAGGTTCCTCAGAGGATGAATAAATGCTCAATTTGCAAGAAACCTAGCCATAAGAGAAGCAGTTGCCAGGATCGATCACATGCAGATCTAGAAAATTAGGTTCAAATCGATCAAATGCAAGAAAGCAAGCAACCTACCGTAAAATCTGCAGATAAGATCAAGTATGGAAGTTGGACTTAGAGTTTTGTAGTTTATATGAAATGCATTTCTTATTGGGTTGTCTTGAATAATTGGATTGTCTTGAATTGGATCAACTGGTGTTGTTAGGGGTTAGGTTGGTTTATACTTGGGTTGTGGTGTTGTGTATGTTTTGTGGCCAAGGCCAAGGCTGGATAATGTTGAAAGGGGTGTTGTAGAAGAAGATGAAGAGGCTGCTACTGATGCTGAAGGTGTGTTGGATAATTGTGGAAGATGGAGACTGCTGGTGCTACTTTTATTTTGGATGTATATAGGACATTTATTTGTTGTATTTAATGTTGTAATTTAATGTAATTGACACATTTTAGATTTGTACAAAAGCAATTCAGCATTTCTTTCCCTCTTTTGAGTTTGAGTTTATTTAGTATTCTTGTTAAATGACATTAATGTGTTGATGCAATTAGGTTGTCAAATTTAGGAGAAAAGATGGAATTAACATGTGCTGGTGATTTTAGTTTGTCAAAGTTTAGGAGAAAAGCTGGAAAAAATAAGTGTTGTCTATGATTGTTTAAGCAACTATATATATCGCTTAAGCGATCAAGGGTTTTCTATACAGGATCGCTTAAGCCAGATATCGCTTAAGCGATCATGTATCTAGGGTGATCTTGATTCTGCCTTGGAGTTGATCGCTTAAGAGACCAAGGCTAAAAATGAAGAATCGCTTAAACAAAACCATAAATCGCTTAAGCGATCGTGCATCTAGGATGATCTTGATTCTGCCTTGGACTTATTCACTTAAGCAATTGTAAATCACTTAAGCGACCAAGGTTAAACTTGAAGAATCACTTAAGCGATAAATAAATCTCTTAAGTAATCGTGCATCTGGGATGATCTTGATTCTGTCTTGGACTTGATCTCTTAAGCAATCATAAATCGCTTAAGCAACCAAGGCTAAACGTGAAGAATCGCTTAAGCGATTGTGCATTTGGGATGATTTTGATTCTGCCTTAGACTTGATTACTTAAGTGATCGTAAATCGCGTAAGCGACCAAGGCTAAACATGAAGAATCACTTAAGTGATCCTGATTCTGCCTTGAACTTGATCCCTTAAGGGACCAAGTGTAAAAGTGAAGAATCGCTTAAAAAAGAACCTAAATCACTTAAGAGATCGTGGACCTAGGGTGACTTCATTCTGCCTTGGACTTGATCACTTAAGAGATATGCATCGCTTAAGCGACCAAAGGTAAAAGTGAAGAATCGCTTAAGTGATATTGATTCTAGCTTGTATGTGATAGCTTAAGCGACTAAGGCTAAATATACTAGATCGCTTAAGCGAGACTTGAAATTACTTAAGTGATCCAGTATGTTCAGATGATCTTTATTATGCCTTTCACAAGATCGGTTAAGCGATCTACATTATCGCTTAAGTGACAAAGACTTATAAACATCGGGTCACTTAAACGATCCCTTTTTGGAGAATAGATTGTCAACCCCATATTAAGTGACGTTAATGTGAACTTCGGACATTCACAACATCATATGATTATTAAAGTTAGTGTTAAGTGACATCGGTTATTAACACATATTAAGGTCAATTAAGAAGGATTATTTGCAACCTAATTCCATCAACCCATATTAAGGTTACAACCATATGATATATGAATGAATGTCATAGCGCAGTATTATGACACATTAGTAGAAACGTACCTCATTTCACAAATGTGGATGATGTATTTGAGAATGATTATTGTGCTCTTTTTTATTGACCAAAATGCAATCAAATCTTGTACGATGTGGGGGGAATAGATTGAAATAAGCTTGAATTTTGATTGTACGATTAGTTCATTGGACCATTATCTATCTTATGTTAACTGATTTGATTATTTATATCCCTTAATCGATTTTTTTAAACTATATTTTAATTAAACTAATTTTTTTACGTGTGTAGATAAACATGGAAAAGAAATATTAAAGTATAGAATGATTCTATATAATACAAATTTTAATGTTTTTAAAGTACCAAAGTAAATTAGTCTTAATCGTTTAAGCGATGTACGGTTTCGCTTAAGCGATCATGTACGATTTTGCTTAAGCGATCTTGTATATTTAGCCATGGTCGCTTAAGCAATGTATGTTATCACTTAAGTGATCTTGTCAAAGGCAGTATAAAGATCATCTGAATATACTGGATCGCTTAAGCGATTTTAGGTATTGCTTAAGCAATCTAGTATATTTAGCTGTAGTCGCTTAAGTGATCACGTACAAGACAGAATCAAGATCACTTAAGCGACTCTTCACTTTTACCCTTAGTCGCTTAAGCGATGCATGATCGCTTAAAAAATCAAGTCCAAGGCAGAATCAAGTCACCCTAGGTGCACGATCGCTTAAGCAATTCTTCACTTTTATACGTGGTCGCTTAAGTGATCAAGTCCAAGGCAGAATCAAGATCACTTAGGTGATTCTTCACTTTTAGCCTTGGTCGCCTAAGCGGTTTAGGATCGCTTAAGCAATCAAGTGTAAGGCAAAATCAAGATCATCCTAGATGCACAATCGCTTAAGCGATTTATGTATCGCTTAAGCGATTCTTCACGTTTAGCCTTGGTCGCTTAAGCGATTTACGATCACTTAAGAGATCAAATCCAAGGCAAAATCAAAATAATCCCAGATGCACGATTACTTAAGCGATTTATGTATCACCTAAGCGATTCTTCACGTTTAGCCTTGGTCACTTAAGTGATCAAGTCTAAGATAGAATCAAAACCATCCCAAATGCACGATCGCTTAAGTGATTTATGGTTTCACTTAAACGATTCTTCACTTTTAGCCTTGGTCGCTTAAGCGATTTAGGATCGCTTAAGCGACCAAGTCCAAGGTAAAATCAAGATCATCCCAGATGCACGATCGCTTAAGCGATTTAGTATAAAAACTCTTGATCGCTTAAGCGATATATATAGTCGCTTAAACGATCATAGGCAACACTTATTTTTTTCAACTTTTCTCTTGAATTTTGACAAGCTAAAATCACCAACACATATTAATTCCATCTTTTCTCCTAAATTTGACAACCTAATTGCATCAACACATTAATGTCATTTAACAAGAATACTAAATAAACTCAAACTCAAAAGAAGGAAAGAAATACTAAATTGTTTTTGTACAAATCTGAAATGTGTTAATTACATTAAATTACAACATTATATACAACAAATAAATGTCCTATATACACTAAAAATAAAAGCAGCGTTGGCAGCCTCCATCCTTCCTCTTCATCATTCTCTTCAGCCCTTCCCCATCCTCCACAATTATCCAACACACCTTCAGCATCAGTAGCAACCCCTTCATCTTCTTCTACAGCACCCCTTCTGATATTATCCAACCTTGACCTTGGCCTTGGCCACAAAGCATACATAACACCACAACCCAAGTATCGATAGTTTGACGCCTAACAACACCAGTTGATCTAATTCAAGACAATCCAATTAGTCAAGACAACCCAATAAGAAATGTATTTCACATAAACTACAAAACTCTAAGTCCAACTTTCATACCTTTTGATAACAGCATCAACAATGACTTTGATTAGGTTCTTGTTAGTAAAAAAGGATCTATATGCCCATGGAAGCACTCAACAGCCAACTGCTCCTGAAAGTTGTTCATTGTTTCGTCATTCAACCTACCCATGGGGTATTGGTCATGTCGAACTCAATAAATTTCAGTGCATATGGCCCACAATTAGCACTACAATAAAAGGAAGACATTAGCGTTAGAATTAGTTTATAGAACAATTGTATTATGTAAGTTTTATAGAAAATTTCCTCGAGTCATTTATCGGGACGGGAAGGCGCTTGAGTGGCCACTTTCCTGTCCATAGTTCATCACCCAAGTGCTGAAACATCCTGTTGTCGCACAACAGCCGCAGGAACAATATACACAATGGTTGCAACTCCGTCTCTAGCTGCCTCTCTTGACAAATACTTGGGTTACAATCAATGATCTACAACAAGCCCTCCTATAGTACCCAAACGACAGTTATCCAATGTATATCCTTGATGTTCATATACTCTTTTAACGTTTGCCCAATTGTTGCCATATTTGGGCCTTTTCCCCGATACATATTGCATCATCCTCTCATCAAACTGAAAATCATCAAGGACACTATCGATATCATCTGTGGACAATCTTTTCCACTTGCCTCCCCTTGTTGCACCTCCACCGTTGGCCTTTTTTATTAAAGTGTCATATGTAGTTACTAGCCTTTGGCCAAAGGCCACATCGGTGATGGCATAGTGTGGATGCAAAATATCACCATTATTGCTTTGTCGTAGCCTCATAAGTGCCAATACCTTATCAATATGTTGCATCAAATAAAAACAACATGATAAGTATACAATATTTCATAGAAAATATAAGCAAAATAAGGAAAAATAAGGGAAAATATCTCACCGAGTCGTCGAGTCATCTGCCCATTGTCAACATCTTTTCAAACCACTTCCAGAGATAATCCCCGGTCTTGCACTTCACATGCCCATCACTTACAGAATCATTGTAATAGGCATAAAAGAGTTTTTTTCTTTTCCTTATCTATTGGCCTATACAAATCGACCTTTAACTCCTCCGTTTTCACTTGCCCACTTCCTCTGCCTTCCTCCTCACCCTCCTCTATTTTCACTTTCCCACTTCCTCCGCATCCCGCCTCACCCTCCTCTATTTTCACTTTCCCACTTCCTTCGCTTCCCACCTCACCCTCCTCCATTTTCACTTTCCCACTTCCTTCGCGTCCTGCCTAACCCTCCTCCATTTTCACTTTCCCACTTCCTTCGCGTCCTGCCTCACCCTCTTCCATTTTCACTTTCCCACTTCCTCCGCCTTCCACCTTACCCTCCTCCATTTTTGCTTCTCCACTTTCACAGACTTCCTCATTTTTTTTCTTTGTTTTCCTCTTCTTTCCATACGTTATTGCCGTGTAAGGAGATTTTATGTGCTTACTCTTTCGGCTCTCTCTTTTATGCTCATGTTGCATTTCAACTACTTTCAATACCCTACCAACTTCATCCTCCACCATACCAACTTTCTCCTTCACCCTATCAACTTTCTCCTCCACATTTTTCATTCGCTCTTCCATCTTCTCAAACCTCTCATAAACGGTTATTGTAAAACTCTCAAATAGACAGTTTATCAGGTCAACCACCTCATTCTTTCAACCCCAACACCTCGGCAAAGTGGTACTTGTGCCAATTTGCCAATTGGGTGGAGGCGTATGAACCTTTTCATCCTTCTCTTTCCCTTCCTCCCACCGATTGGAGCTTCATCATCCTCAGCCTCAACAACATTCTCAAGTAGTAGTCCTACAGCCGCACTCACATGCGTGACCCCTTCTAGGTCCCGTATTAGGTAGTCTATCCCTTCATCTGCTGCATTATCTAGTGCTCTGAACAATGTAACATATTTCTCTCCTGCTTCACCCTTAGTAGGGGTGAGGAAAGGACAAACGACTCCTTGCAATAAGAAAAAAAAATCAATAAAATTTAAGCTACATTTAAAAGCAAGTGCATATTCAAAAGATTAATCCTTTAATCTTACTAGAGCTGTTTGAATTTGCATGTCTATTTTGTCGTAATCCCAATTGGTACACTTCTCGATGTGCCACTGCAACATCCTAGGAAATTGCGATCATTTATCCGAAGTCTTCTTCTCCCCCCTGCCTTAGCTAGGACAAGAATGGTCTCATACATCTAAACCTACATTGTAAAAAAAAACAGTCCATATCATAATTAAAACATATATAATACAAAAAATATAACAAAAAGCTATTAATATTTACCTGCATTTCCCATAGGAAGCCGAACAAATTGTACGTGCTCGGTTTATTCTTCTTGACAGCTTGGCAATGCTTTATGGCTATGTCTTTTCTACGTGAGGACTCGATGGTTAGCTGAAATGATACCTGTCCCCACGGATAAGCATTAAAGAAGTTCATGTTGCTTGTAAACTTCACCCAATCCATATTTACGGCTTTTGTTGAGCTAGAAGCCATTAAGATCGAATGCATGAACCATACCAGGAACATCTTGAACTTCTCTAAAAATGTATACCTTTCTTCTCCTCTCATCTCCTCTAAATCGCGTCTCATAATAGATGCCTCCCCCAACAACCCCCCCCCCCAAAAAAAAAAAAAAAAAAGCTTTTTAGCCAAGTTATTGACTGCCCTACTCTTCATTATTCTCTCTTTCTCTTCCACATCTGGAAATGCCCCACATCTTAAACTTGTCATCAGGGCAAGTTTCGTTATCCCAAAATGTAGTGGCTTCCTATCCACCACAAACCACGTTTCTTTTTTTTTTTTTTTTTTTTTGGCTTTTAACTAAGTGCAGCAACTTATAATACACTCCTCGCCCCCAGAACATCTTTTTCCAATTTTCTCTGATGTCTGCAAAATGACTAAAACAACTCTCTTTAAATCGGTCCATACCCTTCTTTTGTTCCTCTAAAATCTCTATTATTCTCATAAAAACTTGCCAATTCGACCAAACTATCACCCTTATGGGGAAATACGGTACCCTATTGCTTACAACCTCCAACCCATAGTCTTTATAATTTATGCTTCGAAAAATATGCACAATCGATATAAATTAAAAGGAAAAAAAAAAAAAAACAAAACAACCAATAGGTTGTGAATTTGGGGGATATGGGCTTCGAGGGCATCGGGGAGTGGGTGTTTTTGGCTTTAAGAGGACCGAGGAACCCAATGCAGGCCCTACACAGGTTGTTGCGGCAGGTTCCATGACTGGAGATGGCGGACTGGGCCCCCTATTCTGCCACCTCCTGCCATCCCCAGCCCTTCAACCTCCCTATGGCCTCCCTTGCCTTCCCCCATCCTTTGGAACCCAAACAAAGCCACTCTCCCGATGTTTGCCAACTGCTCGACAAAACGCCACAACCACCGTAATAATAAAACCATCTACATATCCCCCAAATTTGCATATACTAATCAAATTATTCATCAAATTCAAAACCACCAGTAAAAAAATGTACCCTTTCTTCACCGGCGTCCTCCTCCTTGCCTAAATTCTTGCCGGCATCCTCTTCTTCAGAACCATTTTCCGATTCTTCTCTTTGTTCTTGTGTCGCCGTTGTCCCCTCTGCCTCTGGACCACCTTGACTCATTGGATGATCCACCGGAGCATCTTTTTCGACAGCCTTTGAATAACTGCTGTCGTTGGAGTCTAGGATTTGGAGTGGAGTTGAGTTTTCCTTCTCTTTGTGAATATCAACCATGATTTTGTGTAACGAATCTTTAGGATTGAAAATTGGCCAGAAATACGGAACTTTTATTGCCAGAAATCGCAGAGAAATCAAAGGTGTTTCGTCGATCGTTTTTTTGGCTATATTACTCAATTAAGTGATTTTGAAGGAAGGGGGTCATTTTTAATTTTCAAAATTTAAACAAACTTTCGTTAATTATAATATTACCCACATATGTTTAAATCTTTTCAGTTTAACCCATTTTACATGTTTAATGAATCCTAAATGTGCCATGTTAGTTTTTCTAACTTAAAAAAAAAAATTGCAAAATTTTTTTAAAGTTATTTTTTTAAATGCAAACTTGGAAGGTCTGTCGAGTTAAATTTCCTCTATTGATTGGCTAACCCTATTATATATTCCCAGCTAACTTGTTTTCTTAATAATTAATACACCAATAATTACTGAATTAGAACATCTATTTTTATATCTTATTAAATTTAAATTTATATTTATGAAAGACTGCAAGGGTCAATTCTGATGCTGAAAATTGAAAAATTAATCCCACCATCATAAATCAGAAAATGACAGTGATCATTATTTTATACGCTAAATTAGGGATAACTACAATTACTACCAAATAACTTTAACCCTGAAACCTACATTACAGCTCGGATAAGTTTCACTAATGAAGATAAAGAAAGGTTATTGTTTTTTGTTTATCATTTAAACCAATATTATACCCATTTATATTGGAAAAATATAATATTAAATCCTCAAGAACAAACTTTACCAAAAAAAAAAAAACACTTTTAAAAAAGGAATAAGAGCATAACCTTTCTTAATAAATAGATTATATAAGGGGTGAATACAGCACAAGAACATAACCATTTTCATTATAAATTAACCATTACTGCCACTTTCCTGGTTGCAGTAACAACCGTAATCATTTTCTTATATTTGGCTGTTTCCTATTGTGTTTCAGTACATCAACCACAAGTTGATAACAGCAATCTCATATTTCTTGTGGAAACAACACTGGAAAATCTTATGATCATCTCAATTTCATCGATGCAAATGCTGTCGCCAAATCCATGGCCTTGCTCACTTGTGCTGCGTCTGTTCCCTGAAAACCCAAGAACAAAAGAGATCCTTAACTCAACTCTCCAAAGGAGGTATAATACAGAGAGCTTTAAGATGAGTACAGAATTATATTAACAGAGGTGAGGTTAAGATGGTGGCCAAATAGGATAACCAAACAAACCTTTGGGAGCTTTGGGAAGATGGAAGAAGGCAAATCAATGATTGTTAAGGATTTTGTGGGATTGTTCAAAATTAGTTTAGATCGAGCTTGAATTCATGAAATAGGACACCGATTTTACTTTCAATTTAACTTCCAAAATTAAATTGTTTGAATGCAGTCACAAAAAGGAAAAAAAGAACAATTGATTTTCCTGACCACTAACATAGAATGACCTAGAAAAGTTTTCCCATTAAAATAAAAAGAAAATAGCTGCATATAATTTTCATGATATTAGAATCCAACAGTGTGTTTAAGGCTTTCTAAATCATAAAATTGGGTTTGACTTACTTGAACAAAATGGGGTACCAAACTGAAACTTAATCCACAATTTTTCTCTTCAGTCCAATTGGACCAAAACAATTGTTATGACTTGGACAATGGTTTTCATAGCAATAAAAATCAAATTGTCTTGTAATGGCAATTGGCCTGTTGAACATGTGAAAACCACTAACCTGGCCAGAAGCAAGACCACCTTTTCCTTTACCACACCTCCCTTTCAAAGGCTCCAGCGCTGCTGTCAACCACTCTGATACCTCCAACTGCTTTGCCTTGTCTGACTTCTCAGGTACACCCGCACATACCACAGCCTTATTTGTGGTTTCATCTGTACTGAAGACCATAACCGATATTCCCTGTCCATCAACCAGCATCGTCATAACTTGTTTTGAATGAGTACATAAGAAGCACGACTGGAAAATAAATAAAGTAGGTCTTCCACAAAGCAAGAGAAGGCTAACAAACCTTCTGCTCAATGACTTTCAAAACAGCTTCACGAACCGCAGCTGCATCCAAGCCAACCTCAACATGAGAGATGCAGAATGCTTTCCCATCTGAAGCAGCAACTTCAGCCGTCTGAGTTGCAACCTTGACAGCTTTCTGAATATTTTCTTCAGCGATCTTCTTTTGTGCCTTTCTCACTTGATTCTACAGAATAATACAACTCAGCACAATACGTGACAGTAATGGACCCAAACTGCATGGGAACAAAGTGAAACAAACAAACATGACACAGAGAGCTAAGAAGCAGTGTCTTCTTCAGCCTAGCCAGCTAAAATACCTGAAGCAAGGCAATCTTGGCCCTGATATCAGCTTTCTTGGCTGCTGGAATTGCTGCTGCATCTACAGTACTTTTCAAAGAAGCCACTTTCTGTAAAAATTAGCATGGTCAGAAAGAACTGGACTTGTATTAGAACATTCACATAATTTGTCTGGTAAAGAGAAAACATTACAATCAAGATAAACCAAAAACTAAATCTAGCTGGTTGCTCTCTGAGAATTAAATTCAGAAAAAAATTGTTGAAAAGTGATGCAGCCAACAAGTTTCCACTCCATCAGCATCAATATTCTCTATCAATGAATTCATAAGCGTACAAAACAAAGAAAAAATATTCTGGTTTTTCTTTTCCCTAGCTTCTAAAGACTCCTAACAAAACAAATAGTACTTAAAGGGAAGAACTGAGATAACATATGCTGGAATTAAGATTAAAAACCATGAAAGTTTTCGTATGAGGTTACTGCACATCAAAGCCAAAGGAATAAAGAGAGCAGAAAGTAATAGACCTTTTCTAGCAAGCTTCCATCTATCTTTGATGCCTCGTTTACTTCCTGCTCAAGCAAGGATGCCGATTCCATTGCCTTAAAAGCAACATCAGTTGTGACAGCAGTTATTCTTCGGATTCCTTTAGCAATGCCCTCCTCAGATAGAAGAGCAAATGCTTTAGCTTCCCGAGTATTTGATATATGTGTCCCTAAATGTATCAATTAAATCAACTTCAGTGCAAAATTTGAAGCAAGAATCCAGGAAAAAAGCAAACTGATTACAAGATACCAACCTCCACATAATTCTGATGAAATTGATGACCACTCTTGATTGTCTGGATCAGCTAAAAGATCCTCAACCTTTTGACCAATTGCCACAACTCTAACAGGATCAGGATAGACCTGCATCAGAAACAGAATATTTTAAAGAACTGGATTTTGACATACTACAAATCCAGATCCAAAAATAAAAACAACAAAAAAAAGCACTGCCTACCTCTCCAAAAACAGCTCGCAAACCGTTGATACGCTTGGCTTCGGCAAGGGTTGCCTCCTTCGCAAAAACATCTAATTCAGCTTTGATTTGCTCGTTCACAATTGACTCAATTCTTCTCAATTTTTCAGGATCAACTGGCTTGCCTATTGAAAATGGAGCAGCAAAAAACAATTATGAAAAATATATTGTTGCATCCATAGAAAAAGATTCCACTTATGCTCTATATAATTACATTTTGTGAACTTATGATTTGAGTAGGGCCCTCATGCAACCTCCTATTAATGTCACACTTGGATTTGAAAACCAAGTTACCATGAATTTAGGGTCAAATAAATTTATACTTCTTGGCACCATTTAGAAATAACAGGTGATTTTGCAGGTACAAAACTATAATTTCTGTAGTTCCAGCACACTAGAAACATTTCATTACTGTGGAATCTAAATTAAGTAAATTTACAATTTTATAACAAAAAAAGAGTAAGAACATACTAATGTGGACCAGAGTTCGAGCATCATATATACAAAAGAAATCAGTAGCTTAACATCTCCACAGTATGCTCCTATGCAAACAATATCAGTCTTTAGTGGAAGACAGCACCCCACTTACCCAAAATGAAACTAGAAAAAAGTTGGGGAATTTCTCAGTGATCAGCACCCATAATAATGCCCAAAAATGAATTTTGTTCCACAAAAGACAAACAACCTCTAAAGCATCCTCATAAACTCTACATTAATGAATTGAGTCCCAAATTGGTCTTCAATAAACCTACATTTTCTGTTAAAGGTCCCTAATTCTAATGATTTTGAGAATTCCAGTCCGACTAGGATAATATAAGAAGTCTATGAACACCTAATTACTGGAATATTCGGCTATTTGATCTCTATCTCTAAATGTGTGTGTACACACACACACACACACACACACACACACACACACACATATATATACACATTACCATGAGAAAAGTCGAATCTTAATTTTTCAGGAAGAACAATGGATCCTTTTTGATCAACATGGTCACCAAGTACTTCCTGCAGATAATTATTGAGAAAATTGAGAAGCATAAACTGATTTTAAAATAATGATATAAGAAGTTTGCGAGTCCACAATGACTGGTAGTTTAAACATTACCCTAAGAGCAAAGTTTAACATATGTGTGCAAGTATGATTAGGGGCAACGAGCGTTCTCCTTTCATAGTCAACCTGCATGATAAAAAAAAAGAGCTAAAAAGAGACAAACATAAAAAATAACAAGATTAATAATAGGAGGAATTTGTACAGTGGAGAGCTTACCTTGCATGTTACTTTATCACCCACAGAGAATCTGCCACTTTCTCCACTAAAAGAACCAATATGAAGAATAAAACCTCCGAAAATTTGAACATTACATACTTGGAATGAGCCAAAGGGACCTTCCAATGATCCAGTGTCAAAAATCTATAACCAGAAAAAATAATGTTGAATGCATGTCACAAACGACCAAAAGAAAAAGGGAAATTGAGAAAAATAGCATAGCAATCATTAAGGGTCAAATCATGATTATGTAACTGAAGTAAACACAAAGTTTCAGCATTTTACTGTCAAGGAACCTTCTATCCTTCTATAGACTCTGTGTGTTAGATTAAGAGTAACAGCATCCATCTGGAAGATTATATTAAAATCACAATAACAAGTTATGCATCACTCCTCTTCCACTTTAGGTGTCCAATTTGGCTACATACAGAAGACTGTGCCCTAGGCCATTAACCTATTAAACAAGATTAATGGCTCAAACTCACCATTGGACTTTAAAAAAGCAAGCCATTATATTACAATCACAATAACAAGTTATACATCCCTCCCCCTCCACTTAAGGTGTACTATTAGTGACATGCAGCAGACTGTCCCCTAGGCCACTAACCTATTAAAGAAGACTAATTGCTCAAACTCACCGAAGGGCTTCAAAGAAAGAGCAAGACAATTTTGTTTTAGAAAATCTTTAGTTTTCTGAAAAAAATTTGTTGTAAGATCAGTTGAAGCAAGTGAACTTCCCTATAAGAAGTTCAAACACATTAGATGCAATAAAGAGCCTCTCTAAAAACCTAAAAAATACCCACTCGACTACAATATAACAAAGACCTAATAACCCGTGAATGTCTCTTCAGTTAGATTCTCTCTCCATTTAAATTTAAACATACACAGCATAAGGTACAAGTAGCCAATGAAAATCAAGAAAGAGGTGCAGTGTACCTGACCACCTTGCTCAGCATAGAAACTTGTGGATTCCAAGAGAATACCAATTTCATTGCCACAAGCCGCACTTTCTATGAACTCTGAACCAGTATAGATAGCTTTTATCACAGTTGCATGGTCCTGAAATGAAATAGATAGCTTAAGAAAATCAGCATAACATGCAACAGTCGAATCGCAAAAAGGGAAAAGAGTAATAACTGTATATTAAAGCATTTTATAATACCAATAAGTGGAAAAAAAAAAAAAAAAAGATGGATACTACAGAAGGAGAAAATAAAAGAATTGTTCGAGATCTACACTTTTCTAACAAACTCCAATCAGCATTATCTCAAAGAAGGGAACATAACGTATACTTTTGAAAACTAGACACACCAGGAAACATTGTGACTCCTTGAAGATTCCATTTGTAAAACTAGAAACCAAAGTTGTTTAAAAGAAGATATAAAATGGTATTTCTAATTAAGGATCTATCAAGAAGTTCAGATGTCACATACAGTTCAGCAAGAAAACAAACTTAACATTGTACAACCATCCTAGAATAGTTTCTTTTGCTAAGAGACAAAAATTTTGTATCAAGAAGAAAGGATACAAAAAAATGGACAAGCTGTCCTAAAACCCATACAAAGAATTGTTTCTTCTAATCATGAATCTAGAAAAGCCAATTTTATCCTTGTAAAACCATGGTATAAACCAAACTCACTATAACAATGTAATTCAGCATATTATATCTGATAAGAGTGGTATACTAACCTGGAACCAAATAAACTTGAAGGAATCATCTGTTGCAGAAACTCCTCTCTTGTGCAATGCAGAGGTAGCATCAGCATCCATGACAATGGCACCACCAGCTTGCTGGCAAAAAATTGATATGAGCACAAAGGTGACGAGCTGCCTTAATGCAAAATAATTTTCCTTCATTTCTGTAACATTTTTTGTCACTTATTCATATCATTTCCTTTTTCTTATCAGTTATTTTGAACTGAAGGACAGCTTTTCAGCAAGTAATTGTAGTTTCTAGTTCCCGTGTTGACTCATTATATATATATAAAACAAAGTACCCTAATACCTTATTCTGAGCACTCCTTGATCTTTCACGTGCCTCATCCATAGCTTTATCAAAACCCTCCTTGTCAACCAGTAAACCTCTTTCTTCTGCCATCAACTGGCATACGAAAAGCATTAGAAGGCGAAGGAACATAGGTGAATGTTTAAAACATAAAGAAAGCAATAAATGTACCTGAGTTAGATCTAATGGGAATCCATATGTGTCCCACAAGATAAATGCATCCTGCAACCATAAGTCAAAGATTTGAAGACATCAACAGGTAAAAACAATCAGGGTAATTCTTACCCTAAACAAAAATTTTAAATCTCTTAATCATTTAGAAGTAAAGAATACAAAGAAAAATTGTCTATTCCAAATAGAAATATACTGTAGACCCTTTTTGCAGATAATTTCATTCATTTGAAGACATTTTGTCTTCTTTTCAAGATTGACATTCGCAATTACCTTGGTTCAGACAGAAAGAAAAGAAATATAATTTAATATTGCAGCGGGTGCAACAATGACTTAGTACTGCACATAAAATCAGGAAACAGATAAAACAATGTACAGTGGGGGTTGTGTGAGGTATTTCGGGTAGGAAGGGGTGATATACCAAGCCTAAGTTAAAGAAATGTTTTTTTAAATATCAAGTGACAGCGGCATCACAGAACTAGTGGAAGAGATAAACCAACGGCTAATACTCAATAATTGATTCCTAACTAGGACTAAATAATGCTGGTAGTGGAGAAAAGTTATTTCATCAACAACTGCACAACGCAATAAAAAAGTATGCGGTCACCAAAGATATGACAACGATGGGAAGAAATATATATTTTTTAAGGGATACAAAATAAGTAATAATATACTTGCCTGCCCACTCAAAACTTTCCCCTGAACATCCTGAGCAGCCTTCTTAAATTTTTCAATTCCCTGAATGAAAATTGGCATCAGTCACTCTATAAAACAAGGTTTTGTAATATCTTCCACTGGAGAAAGCAATGCACGTTATCAAAAGACATAGAACCAGATCATGCCTACAAATTTTCAAAATTGAATTAATACATTTCACCAATACAAATCCACATTTTAGCCAGAAACATTGTTCAAACACTATCACAGAAAGATAAAAGGAAGAACAAAATCAGTTAATTTTCTAGCACATTCATAGGAATTATCATGCTTGAACTCTAAACATCAGTTAACTTCACAGAATTGTACAACTAAATTCATTATTTGGTGAATTCAGATAAAGATATATGGACTTATCACTACAAAAGTTAAATATCAATATCATACAGAATTGATTTGAATTTTTTATCAATCAAGAAAGCATGGGCAAATGATACAGTACAAAACAAGTTAACTCCTTAAAAAAAATCAATGATATAGATTACAAATCAATGCAAAGATATGAAAACTGTAGAATATACAACGCTNTTCTATGAACTCTGAACCAGTATAGATAGCTTTTATCACAGTTGCATGGTCCTGAAATGAAATAGATAGCTTAAGAAAATCAGCATAACATGCAACAGTCGAATCGCAAAAAGGGAAAAGAGTAATAACTGTATATTAAAGCATTTTATAATACCAATAAGTGGAAAAAAAAAAAAAAAAAAGATGGATACTACAGAAGGAGAAAATAAAAGAATTGTTCGAGATCTACACTTTTCTAACAAACTCCAATCAGCATTATCTCAAAGAAGGGAACATAACGTATACTTTTGAAAACTAGACACACCAGGAAACATTGTGACTCCTTGAAGATTCCATTTGTAAAACTAGAAACCAAAGTTGTTTAAAAGAAGATATAAAATGGTATTTCTAATTAAGGATCTATCAAGAAGTTCAGATGTCACATACAGTTCAGCAAGAAAACAAACTTAACATTGTACAACCATCCTAGAATAGTTTCTTTTGCTAAGAGACAAAAATTTTGTATCAAGAAGAAAGGATACAAAAAAATGGACAAGCTGTCCTAAAACCCATACAAAGAATTGTTTCTTCTAATCATGAATCTAGAAAAGCCAATTTTATCCTTGTAAAACCATGGTATAAACCAAACTCACTATAACAATGTAATTCAGCATATTATATCTGATAAGAGTGGTATACTAACCTGGAACCAAATAAACTTGAAGGAATCATCTGTTGCAGAAACTCCTCTCTTGTGCAATGCAGAGGTAGCATCAGCATCCATGACAATGGCACCACCAGCTTGCTGGCAAAAAATTGATATGAGCACAAAGGTGACGAGCTGCCTTAATGCAAAATAATTTTCCTTCATTTCTGTAACATTTTTTGTCACTTATTCATATCATTTCCTTTTTCTTATCAGTTATTTTGAACTGAAGGACAGCTTTTCAGCAAGTAATTGTAGTTTCTAGTTCCCGTGTTGACTCATTATATATATATAAAACAAAGTACCCTAATACCTTATTCTGAGCACTCCTTGATCTTTCACGTGCCTCATCCATAGCTTTATCAAAACCCTCCTTGTCAACCAGTAAACCTCTTTCTTCTGCCATCAACTGGCATACGAAAAGCATTAGAAGGCGAAGGAACATAGGTGAATGTTTAAAACATAAAGAAAGCAATAAATGTACCTGAGTTAGATCTAATGGGAATCCATATGTGTCCCACAAGATAAATGCATCCTGCAACCATAAGTCAAAGATTTGAAGACATCAACAGGTAAAAACAATCAGGGTAATTCTTACCCTAAACAAAAATTTTAAATCTCTTAATCATTTAGAAGTAAAGAATACAAAGAAAAATTGTCTATTCCAAATAGAAATATACTGTAGACCCTTTTTGCAGATAATTTCATTCATTTGAAGACATTTTGTCTTCTTTTCAAGATTGACATTCGCAATTACCTTGGTTCAGACAGAAAGAAAAGAAATATAATTTAATATTGCAGCGGGTGCAACAATGACTTAGTACTGCACATAAAATCAGGAAACAGATAAAACAATGTACAGTGGGGGTTGTGTGAGGTATTTCGGGTAGGAAGGGGTGATATACCAAGCCTAAGTTAAAGAAATGTTTTTTTAAATATCAAGTGACAGCGGCATCACAGAACTAGTGGAAGAGATAAACCAACGGCTAATACTCAATAATTGATTCCTAACTAGGACTAAATAATGCTGGTAGTGGAGAAAAGTTATTTCATCAACAACTGCACAACGCAATAAAAAAGTATGCGGTCACCAAAGATATGACAACGATGGGAAGAAATATATATTTTTTAAGGGATACAAAATAAGTAATAATATACTTGCCTGCCCACTCAAAACTTTCCCCTGAACATCCTGAGCAGCCTTCTTAAATTTTTCAATTCCCTGAATGAAAATTGGCATCAGTCACTCTATAAAACAAGGTTTTGTAATATCTTCCACTGGAGAAAGCAATGCACGTTATCAAAAGACATAGCACCAGATCATGCCTACAAATTTTCAAAATTGAATTAATACATTTCACCAATACAAATCCACATTTTAGCCAGAAACATTGTTCAAACACTATCACAGAAAGATAAAAGGAAGAACAAAATCAGTTAATTTTCTAGCACATTCATAGGAATTATCATGCTTAAACTCTAAACATCAGTTAACTTCACAGAATTGTACAACTAAATTCATTATTTGGTGAATTCAGATAAAGATATATGGACTTATCACTACAAAAGTTAAACATCAATATCATACAGAATTGATTTGAATTTTTTATCAATCAAGAAAGCATGGGCAAATGATGAAGTACACAACAAGTTAACTCCTTAAAAAAAATCAATGATATAGATTACAAATCAATGCAAAGATATGAAAACTGTAGAATATACAACACTCATGCTTACTTTAAGCAAAGTCTTGCCAAAACTAGCTTCTTCTGCAGCAATGATATCCCTAATGTGAGCTTCATGTTGCTTCAGTTCTGGAAAAACATCACCCATCACTCTTACGACAACATTAACAAGCCTGCATTTAACACAGAAATTATCAATTATAGTGAAACAGTGGACAGGAAAACAAGATATATATGTTCAGATTGTACCAAGAAATCACAGTATGTGGAGATTAGAGGACAAATAACAAAACTCCAACAGTTTTGAGAACTACTGAGTTGCCAATACTAAAAGCTAACCTTTGACTTTAATTAATTCCACTCTCAGACTAGGATAATATAAATAGATAATTTGCATAATTCTATCTCATTTCTACTCACAATTTTAAATTAAAATTTTTCAATTTGGTATATAAGTTAAAAGCATATAGTCCGGCCTACCCATTGAAAAATCCTTCTTGAGCTTTTAGAACCTCAGTTCCATATCGAACAGCTCGACGAAGAATACGCCTTAGAACATATTCACGACCCTCATTGCCTACAAAGGAAACATAAATATCAGACGTGATATTTGAAAAGTTCAACATAGCCAACACGCAAAGGAAAGATAAATTAAAGCAAATAGTCTTCAGTTTAACCAGTAAGCAAGAACACAGCTCTCTAAACTAGAAGAATCATACAACTAGATAAAAACAAGCAAACATGAATCTCAACGTTCACAAATCTACCTGGACAAGAACCATCAGCAATAGCAAATGAGAGAGTTCTAATATGATCAGCTACAACCCTATATGCCATATCAACCTTGTCTACATCATCTGCTCCAACTTTTCCTGAATATGGACGAGCACCTGTTGCCTACAAGAAGGAAAAAGGAATTGCAGAGAATGAGATAAACAGAAATCCACAATTCAAGCATATGTATAATAAAAGTACTCAACAATTTATTTTAAAAGAATAAACAACGACATTTTTTATCCTAGAAACACAATAAAAGCAGCTTTACAATGAAGCAACAATCTTAAGGAAAAACCTTGAAGTCTTACAGTAAAAATTAAAAACCAAGTCATAAATATCCATCATCTTACTTGTTGAATAGCATCAAAGATGGGCAAGAATACATCAGTATCATAGTTGCTCATCTTGTTCTGAAGTATGGATGTCAATCTTTCAAAACCCATTCCAGTGTCAACATGCTTAGCAGGCAAAGGTTTTAAGGAGCCATCACTTTCTCTGTTGAACTGTAGGACCAAAAAAAAAAAAAAAAAAACCACCAATAAAAAATCCAATTGCTAAACATCATACAGATATCCAGAGAGAAGTCAACGGATGTGCAAATGTTATCCTTCTTGCCATGTGAGCAGAAACCAGCAAATAGAAATGCCAAGCACATATCATCATCATTAATGTTTGACCAAATTCCAAGTTCTTAATATTATACCTGAATAAAGACAAGGTTCCATATCTCGATGCATGTAGGATCGTCATTATTAACCAATGATGCAGCATCGCGGTTACCAATTCTATCAAAGTGAATTTCAGTGCAAGGCCCACAAGGACCAGTATCACCCATCTCCCAAAAATTATCCTTCATTAAAGAAAAAAAGAAAAACAAAACCAATTTAGATATTGCATTTGCACCAACATGACAAAATAACAGAAAAACCAAAAATTGAAACCCAAATTAATCATCGAATATTATGTTTGCATTGCAGCAGATAAAAAAGAAAAAGGGTGAACTGCTATGGACAGCATATCATATCAAGAATATTTTGAAAGAAGCTATTGAGATAAAATCTGAACTGAAGTATATAAAGCAAACATGGTAGTGGAAGTGAATATGTCTATCTATTGGATAAATTATAGATTCCATTCACCTCAATAGCATTGAAATACATAACAATAAACTTTTGTCATGATGAGTCTGTTAAATGAACCTTAATAGTTCGTATGTCAGAATAATTTACATGAGCAAGAGCTAAATTTGAGACTCTTTTCTGTTTCTTTACCAAGCAAGTCACATGTTTCCTTTCCTGTGCTAAACTTAACCTCAGTTCTTTGCTCGAGTAACAATCAGACCTTTAATCTCACATAACATTAAAATTTTAAAACTATAACTATGATGCATAGTTATGTAAGGGTGGCATGCAGCTCGGCATGCTCAAGTGATATTTTACAGGCACCCAATTACTTATGGTACAAGTCATTTAACTGAGTGAATAATTTTTTCCCTCGTAATTATTTTTAAAAAAAAAAATGACTAACACTTTAAAGAAATAAATAAAGTTTCTAATATTACAAAGTAGACAAAAATAAAAATACCTTACAACCAAAAGGCAGAACACGACTAGGAGGTAGAAACTTGAGCCAAATCTGTCTAGCTTCAGTATCAGGCACAAGACCCGCGCTCTCATCTCCACCAAAATAAGTAGCATAAATTCGATCACTAGGTAGCCTATAAACTTTTGTAAGAAGCTCCCAAGCCCATTCAATAGCTTCTTGCTTAAAATAGTCACCAAATGACCAGTTTCCCAACATTTCAAAGAAAGTATGATGGTAAGTATCCTTCCCTACATCATCCAAATCATTGTGCTTCCCACCCGCGCGAATACACTTCTGTGTGTTACACGCACGTGTTAGCTTACTCAATTGAGTGTTCGGATCCGCCGTCCCAAGAAAAATCGGCTTGTACTGGTTCATGCCTGTCGAGTATCAATTCAATTATATTTCAATTCAAATCCGAAACAAAAACAAAATTTAAATAAAATATAATTAATTATACCGGCATTAGCGAACAAGAGAGTTGGATCACTGAGAGGCACGACGGGGCTGGATTTCCAGTAAACGTGATTCTTGTCTTCGAAGAATTTGATGAAGGTGTCGCGGACTTTAGTGGCCGGCCACTCGAGCTGTTGAGGATCGACGCCTGGCATGGCGAAGGCTGAAAATGAAGAAGCGGAGGAACGGAGAGTGAAGAAGCGAGAGCTGAGTGAGTGATGGTTGAAGAAAACCCTAGCCGCCACCAGAGAAGTTGGAAGAAGAAGAGATGCTGATTCTGATGTCTTAAGGAAGAGGCTTCTCATTCATTTTTTTAGTTTTAACGCTAATGCTAATCCCTTTTTCTTATATGCCTATGCTGATGCCCCGTTCGCCAATCTGTTCTTGCTCGTATCCGCTTTTTTTCTGGTATCAGTATTTTCTTTATTTTATTTAGATATTTGTATTTGTATTTTTTTTTTTTTTTTTTTTTTTTGAGGGAGAATAATTCAAATATTTTATAAAATAATAGAGCACCAAAAAATCTTTTTTATTTTGTAGTTTCAAAGTATTTAGAGGTTAGTTGAACTGTAAGCAAACTGGTTTGAACAACACTTTCATAAAAAAAATTATAAAAAAAACTTTTTCTATATAAAGTTATTTTATAGTTTGCAAAATTTATAATAACACTTAAATTAATCTTTATTATATAAAATTATCAACAATTTTATGCAAATTTATTTTAAAATGCGTACCAACATTGTTAGGGCCAAAAATCGTCTTTGGCCCAAATAGGAAAACAGGACCACCAGTGAGGAAGAGATCGGGCCTAATCCCAAAAAGGTCGAAGCCAGATTAGTCCTAGTTGATACGCGAGATACGGCCTGCCTAAACCATTTGGGCACGGGCTTCCCAGTTCTAGTTCACTTCCTGAGCCTATAGGCGAGTCCAAAGCCCACGGCCTCCACTGATCACTTTCCTGTTCCTGATCAATCTCCTATTCGAAGTCACTTTCCTATTCCTGATCAATCTCCTATTCGAAGTCACTTTCCTATTCCTGATCACTTTCCTACTCAAAGTGGTTTTCCTGTTCAGATCACCTTCCTATTCAGACGTTGGTAAGACATCTCACCACCACCCTAATTCTTCTAGTATTTGTATCAAAGTCACACTAGGACTCCTACTCCCACCAGGATTGGGAGACCAGACAGTCGCTATATAAACAGAGGCCAACCCTCTCACAAGGGACATTACATTACACCTTCACACCCGAAGCTCCTACTTGAGAACTTCACATCACTGCCGTAGTCACAGTCTCCGACTAGACTTCCGGTAACCTCTCTACTCCCTAACCCTCACTATACTAGCCTCTTTCAGCCTTGCTGACTTGAGGGTCGGAGTGCCTACGGCAAACACCACCCCGGTGTTTCCCGTTCGCTTCATGCGTTTGTTTCTCTACTTGTGCTGGTATAGCGGATCGCTAGTGACCTCAACCTCACGGGATCAGACCCTCATTCCGTACAGGAAGATTTTTACGTCTATAGTTTGGCGCCCACCGTGGGGCCTCTAGCAATCATTCGACTCAACGAACCTTGCTACGTAGAGGAAGTTTCCATGGCTGACAACTCCGACAACGCTAACCCCGGCCTCAAGGCCAAACTAGAGGCTCTGATCGCCCTCATGCAACAGAACTCGGACAAGGTAGCCATACTGGAAACCGAGAACAATGAAATCCAGACCGAAAATGCATCCATCAGGGCAGAAAACCAATCTCTTAAGGAGAAGGTGAGTCAATTCTATGATCTAGAGTTTCTGCCTGGCACCCCCCAATCCGTTCCGCGCCCCTATTCCATCCATGCAACCTCTCCACACACCAGAACACTGACCCTCGGTCTCCAACAAAAGGCTACGTCCGTTAAACTCATCGGCGGTCGACGATTCTGTCCTGACACATGGAGATAAAGATACGCCAACAGAACACCATTCAGCCGACCCATCCCAGCCGCAAGATCAAGACAGTCCAGTGACAGAAAGCCCGAACCCGCAAGACCAACCCATTCTTACCGTCCCACCTTACCTCCAATCAACCTTCCCAACACAAACCCAATTAGGCTCAGCTCACCCCCACGAGTTGAACAGCCAAACCCAACAAACCGCAGCACTCGAGCCCATCCATCCTGACGGACCGAGTCTACCAGACGACTCCTCCGACCATTCATGTAGGGTGAAACACCAGAACTGTTACCATGGGAGTCATCCAACCAGAAGGAATGAACGAAGATCCAGGCTACCAGGGTGTGCACGAAGCAATGAATCACCAAATCACACCGCGAGGGACGGTCTGACGGAATGTGCCGAAGACAATTGCAAAAGTCGACCCGGTCAAGCGGGATGACCTAGTGGCGTCCCCTTCTCCTATGGAACAGGTACTAGCCAAGAGATTGGCCGATGTGAAAGTAGTGATGAGACACATCCCAGGAATGCCGGTCTCAACCAAGAAGAGTAGGCCCCACTGTTACGCGGATTCACCTTTTGTGGATGGGATCACCCTAGCCGACATGCCTAAGAAGTTTACCATCCCCAACATGAAACTGTACGACAGCACAATCGACCCGGACGATCATATAGTCTCGTACAAGTAGCGGATGTTCACCGTTTCAATACCCCGACCGCTGAGGGAAGCCTACATATGCAAGAGTTTCGGTTCGAGCTTATCCAGCTCGGCACTCCAATGGTACACGAATCTCCCGAACGGATCCATCACCTCATTCGCTCAACTCACCGATACCTTCGTGGAACAGTTGGCCAGCAACAAGAAACTCAAGAAGCTGTCGGCCAACCTGTACAAAGTATACCAGAGAAGGGGCGAGCCACTGAGAAAGTATGTTAGCAGGTTCAACAAGGAGAAGATCTTCATCCCTGCATGCAACCCTGAGACAGCCGTAGATGCCTTCAGGATGGGTCTCCTCCCGGACGGAGAGCTATACAAAGAACTCACAAAGCTGGGTTGCACCACAATGGAAGATGCCCTGGCCTGGACAGTGATCCAAATAAGATGGGAGGAGGATGAGATAAACCAAACGATTCACTCCAGATACAACTCAAGGCGAAATGACAAGAAGTCAGAGCATAGGCCAACGAAGCACCACTACCAACCCCCAGCACGTAATACGAGCAGAGTCAGAAAACTGTATGACCGCCAGCCAACAAGAACTGAGAGCAAACAGTTCGGATCGAACCGGTACAAAATACTGGAGTACAGCCTCAATGTCGAACCAACCCAGATCGTCGACTCGTCCCGATTAGGAAAGGAATGGGATCCACAGTTAAGCGACCAGGCAAGCTCAATCCCGAGGCAAGGAGAGACAAGACCAAATGGTGCAAGTTCCACAGCGATCATGGGCACAACACCGCAGACTGCATTGCCTTGCGACTAGAAGTCGCTGCACTTTTAAAGAGAGGACATCTCCGAGATCTGCTAACTGATAAGGGGAAGAACACCATTAGCCACAAAAGTTCAAAAGAACCATCACCACCTTCGTGAGAACCCACACCAAAAGGATTATGTTCGCTCATCTCCAGAGGATCAGAGATAAGTGGGGTAAGTTACTCATCAACCAAGCGATATGCCAGAGCCAACCACCACCATGAAGTCCAGTCCATCCATCCGGTCTCAAGGTCACACTCTCATCGGGTAATTCAATTTGAAGATGACTAGTCGGTCACCTTAGCCGCTCCTCATCATGATGCTCTAGTCGTCTCCCTGCAGATCGCCAACATTCTAGTGAAAAGAGTATTTGTAGATGGAGGCTCTTCAGCAAACATCTTATTCCTCGAAGCAATAAGGCTATGGGACTAGAAGAGGCAAACATCAACAGGAGGCCGACACTGCTAGTTGGTTTCAGCTCTGAGCAGAAGACACTATCGGGGAGATCATGCTCCCTATTTTCATCGGCGGAGTGAACAAACAGATCGTCTTTCCGGTAATCAACTGCCCCTCACTCTACAACGTCATCTTGGGCCGACTCTGGATCCACAACATGTGGGCTGTCCCATCTACCTTCCACCAGACGATCAGGTTTCCAACCAAGTGGGGGGTACGAGAGATCAAGGGCGACCCCAAAGCTTCCAGAGATTGCTACAAGAATGCCTTCAAAGGCAAGGGTAACTCTTCATAGCAATTACAGTCTCATCCAACCCTTCCGACCGAGCCGGACGCACCATCTATGGAAGAGTTGGATGAAGTACAGATACATCTGAATGATCCCGAGAGAAAGACACATATAGGGTCCCGTCTCAAGCCCGAGACAAGAGAAAAGTTGATAGAATTCCTCAGACAGAACCAAGACTGTTTTGCCTGGTCCCACGCCGACATGACCGAAGTCAGCTTGGAAGCAATGGTCCACCAGCTCAAGGTAGACCCAGATCACCCACCAGTGAAGCAGAAGAGAAGGAAATTCGCACCGGAGCGTAACCGAATTGTCAATGAAGAGGTCGAGAAGCTACTGAGCAATGGTATGATCAAAGAGGTCCACTACCACGAATGGCTGGCGAATGTCGTGGTCGTAAAGAAAAAGAACGGGAAGTGGAGAGTGTGCATCGATTTCACGGACTTAAACAAAGCCTGCCCCAAGGACTCCTTCCGGCTCCCACATATCGACATGATGGTTTATGCAACCGCAGGTCACGAGCTCCTTAGTTTCATGGACGCTTTCTCAGGGTACAACCAGATCTTGATGCACCCGGACGACCAAGAGAAGACAACTTTCATCACGAAAAGAGGAACCTATTGCTATAAGGTGATGCCATTCAGCCTCAAGAATGTCGGGGCCATCTACCAGCGGCTGGTCAATAGGATATTTGTCGAGTACTTCGGAGACACCATGGAGGTATACATCGACGACATGCTCGTCAAGTCACTGATGGCCGAACAGCACCTTGACCACCTCAGCTAGGCATTCGCTGTCCTCAGGAAGTACAACATGAAGCTAAATCCAGCCAAGTGCTCATTCGGGGTCTCGTCAGGTAAGTTCTTGGGCTACATGGTGACTTAGCGAGGGATAGAAGCCAACCCCGACCAAATCAGAGCAATCCTTAGTATACCGTCTCCGACTTACATCAAAGATGTCCAGTGCCTAGTAGGACGGGTGGCCGCCTTGAGCCGTTTCATCTCCAGATCAGCTAACAAGTGCCATTTCTTCTTCCATGCTCTCAAGAAGTCAAAGAAGTTCAAATGGACCGCCTCCTGTGAAGAAGCCTTGCAACAGCTGAAAAGGTACCTGACCTCCCCTCCACTCCTTTCCAAACTTATGGACGGGGAGAAGCTCTACTTTTCCCTAGCCGTCTCAGAGACAGCCATCTCAGCAGTACTAGTTTGGGAAAAAGGAACGAAGTAGTTGCCGGTCTATTATGTAAGCAAATCACTCCTCAATGCGGAAACACGATACAGTCAGCTGGAAAAATTAGCCCTCGCCCTCATCCATGCATCCAGGAAGCTTAGGCCATACTTTCAATGCCATTTCATAATGGTACTCACTTCTTTCCCCCTAAAGAAGATATTGCATAAACCAGAACTATCAAGCCGACTCACGCAATGGACAGTAGAGCTAAGTGAGTTTGATATATCTTACCAGTCTCATACCGCCGTCAAGTCCTAAGCATTGGCAGACTTCATTGCTGATTTCACCTCGAGTACCACTACCGAAGCAAAAAGGGAGCTATTATGCTTGATCGAAGGGCCGCCCTCCAAATGGACTCTATTAGTGGACGGCTCAAGTAATGTGAATGAAAGTGGACTCGGACTAGTACTAATTTCACCAGAAGGAGACATCATCCAGCGGGCAATACGGTGTGGGTTCAAGTGCACGAACAATGAAGCCGAATAGGAGGCCCTCATAGTTAGACTTTCCTTAGCCAAAGAAATTGGAGTAAAGAGATTAGAGGTGAAATCCGACTCCCAGCTCGTAGTCAATCAACTGCAAGGCAGTAACCAAGCATGCGACTCGAAGATGATGGCTTACCTGAACATGGTCAAGAAGCTGCAAGCCCAATTCGAAGAGTTCTCCATCGTCCAAGTCCCAAAAGCAGAGAACTCTCACGCTGACGCCCTTGCCAACCTTGGCTCAACACTCAAAATTTCCTCTTAGTTATCCATCCCCCTATTGTTCATGCAGTGGCCAGCCAACTGGAAGGAACAACCACCAAACAAGCCGCCTGAGGAAGCAATGGACATTGAACTAGCCGACTGCTGGATGACTCCGATAGTGAAATACTTGGAACACGACGAACTCCCAGCTGACAAGAACGAAGTACACCGACTGAAAGTAAGAGCTGTCAGATTCACCATACATGAGGGCTAACTCTTCAGAAAATCATTCTCGAGTCCTTATCTCAAGTGCTCAAGCCTAGAAGAGGCCCAACATGTCTTTGCCGAGCTACATGAAGGCAAATGTGGAAACCATGCTGGGGGACGCAGCCTTGCACACCGGGTGATCACTGCTGGATATTATTGGCCGACCATACGCACCGATTCGGCCGCTTATGTGAAGAAGTGCGACAATTTTCAGAGGTTTGCTCATATCTCACACCTCCCACCAGAGCGACTCCATTCCATCCTCACACCCTGGCCCTTTATGAAGTGGGGAATGGACATTGTGGGAAAACTACCGACTGCACTCGGACAACGAGTTTTCATGTTAGCTGTGACAGACTACTTTACCAAGTGGATTGAAGCTGAAGCCTTTGCACAAGTCAGAGACCGAGAGGTAAAAGCCTTCATCTGGAAGAATGTCATCTGCAAGTTCGAGATACCCAAAGGAGATCGTCACCGACAATGGATCCCAGTTCATCAGTTCAGGCTTCAAGGATTTCTATGACATGTGGGGAATAAAACTAAGCTTCTCAACCCCTCGCAACCCCCAGTCTAACGGTCAGGCCGAGTCGTCAAACAAGACCATCATTCAGACATTAAAGAAGCGATTACATAAAGCTAAAGGTGTATGGACAGATGAACTACCTGGAGTCCTTTGGTCATACCGAACCACGACCCGCTCATCAACGGGCGAGACCCCCTTCTCCCTCACATACGGTTCGGAAGCAGTCATCCCAGTTGAAGTATCAGTCCCGTCCACCAGGCTCCAATGGACGAACAAGGAATCAAACAGCCAGAACCTTTGCCAAAACCTTTGCCAGAACCTAGACACCGTCGACAAGCTACCCGAACGGGCGAGCATCCGCAATGCAGTCTACTAGCAATAGGCCACCCGACACTACAACCGCAACGTGAGAATCCGCACTTTCAAGATAGGCGAATGGGTCTTCCGCAAAGTCTTCCAAAACACCAAGGAGATCAATTCTGGCAAACTCGGTCCCACCTAAGAAGGCCCCTACAAGATAACTAAAGAAGTAGGAAAGGGTGCTTAAAAACTCCAGACCCCCGAGGGCAAGGACATCAATAACAGTTGGAATGTCGTTCACCTCAAACGCTATCATTTCTAGGTGAACTTATCTTTTTTCTGTTTTTCCTTTTTTATTTTTAAGGGATGAGTGGGCCTATCCACCTCCTCTTAGACAGTCGGCCTCATGGCCAAATATTAATGAAGTATTATTCATATATTTTTTGTCTCCAAATCGACTCCGGTCGATCAATTATTTATAACACCTTCAGATCGGCCATGCTCAATCTAAGAAATCACACCTTCGAATCGACCTTGCTCGATCCACGATAACACCTTCGGATCGGCCCTACCCGATTTACCAATAACACCTTCGAATCGACCCTGCTTGATTCACGATCACAATAACACCTTCAAATCGGCCCTGCCTGATTTGCCAATAACACCTTCGAATCGACCTTGCTCGATTCACGAAAACACCTTTGAATCGACCTCGCTCGATTCACAAAAACACCTTCGAATCGACCCCGCTCGGTTCACGGAATTACCTTCGATCGGCCCTGCCCGATCCACAAAGTTATGCCATCAAATCGGCTTAGCCCGATCTACAATTCACACCATCGAGTTGGACCTGTCCGACCCAAGAATTCACACCTCTGGATTGACTTCATTCAATCCAAGAGACTTTTTACTCGGTTGGCCAGACCGAGTGAATGGTTCTTACACCTTTAATAAGCAAAGCACCAACCTAACCTAACATAAGGCCTACATGCCTTAGCCACTGGGCCACACTAAAGTAACAAACACAACCTGGTGCATCTACAAGTAAAAGAAATAATGAACAACTCACTCATCCATGAAGAAAGCATAAGAAGTTAAAACAATCGAGTATAATACATACAGCCCCAAACGGCTCAGTTTAGAATACAAAAAACTGGCACACATGCCAAGAAAAAGGGCATCGCAGGCCCCAAAATACATAAAGGAAAAACTAAGCTAAGTATCCTCAGTACGAGTCGCCTCCTCCATTTCTGACTCGGTCATCATGTCCGCACCGCCAACACCCATCCTAGCAGCCCTGTCGCTTGCATCCCCAACATCCGACGGCCCCGGCTGACTAGCAGGGTCAAGCATCTGCTCCTCGTCCTGCCCTCCGGATGACCGTCTCCCTCTTCTAGCAACTCCCGCATGAGCTGGATGTCTTCGTCTGGATCCTAGTGAGAGGTCTTCCCTTCCTTGAATTTAAGTATGAGTTCACCCTAGGCCTTGATGATAGCGTCATCAGCGATGGAAATACACTGCTCCCTAAGAGACTCGATGTCGGTGGTCTTTTTTGCTAACTTACGCCTCAACTTCTCCAACTCACGCTCGATATCCCTCAGACGGTGCTGAAACTCTTGCTCGGCCTTCCGAGCTGCTGCCTCTCTATGGCGCAAGCTAATGTTCGCCTTGGACACATCTTGTATCCTCTTCTCCTGCGCCAGGTGAAGACTGCTCGTAAATGCCTGCACAACAAGGTATTGTCATGAGTACGAAATTAGGGAGCTAAATAAAACAAAACTCCGGCCAAACCTGCAAAGCGCGGGATACTCCCCAATCAGTTACAGCAACCGCGCCTATTTGGTTCAGACGCATCTCGTACGCCGGGAACAAGAATGAGTCGGCCAGCTTGCTCATGGAAGTCGCGTCAGAATAGGTCGACGCGGTAGCCAGAATCTTGAAAGTGATAGTCTCGGCCTCCTCATCGATGACCGCGGTCTGGGACGCTCCAACTCTGGCTGCGTGCTGCTGACTCGGCGGCATCGCCAACACGTCCTCCACTCTCCTATCCTCCCTGGCCGAGGACTCCCTCATTCTCTTCTCTTCTCCCAATGTCGGGCAATGGACTCGCTCGCACTGGGGATGGCCAACTTCTTCATTAAAGTTTCTGCAAGCACAAACTCTCCAACGGTTAGTGGGTTCAGCATTGACTCATAAAAAATGATATGATTGCAGTACCTAGCCAAGAGCACGTCCCAGGTCTGCTTCAACGAAGGAAAAGGAATACCTCGCTATGTCACCTCTACTCCGGCCCAAAGATAGCTGGTCTTGAGGTTAGACTCTACCAACACTACCTGCCAATCCCTCTGATCCTTCGAAATGGCTAGAACTCTTTAGGTCGCTACGTCTAAGCCGTCTCTACTCTGCCCGGCCCGATTGTACTCAAGCTCTGCAAACAAAAAACACAATCAAGATTTAGTAATCAAAGTACAAAGAAAGCAACAAAGATCTCACCAGTAGCTCGCCAGCTGCTTGGGATGTCTCCCTGTCCTCTCTCTCTGAAGACAGCCTGACCCCTCACAAAAAAGTATCGATCCTTCCAATTCTTGTCGTTGGACCGCAGGTCGATCACCAGGTGAGACCGATCATGCCTCAGGTTAATCAAATAACGACCCTTCTCTTTATCATTCTCCTTTAGAAAGTACGAGAACAACAACTCATGTAGCCCGAACATCATCTGGTTCCGAGTACAGAGGTCCTCAAGAGCCATAAGTAATCGCCAACTGTTCGACATGAGCTGAGAAGGAGCAATCATGAAGTGGTTCAACACCTCCCAGACAAGGCGAGGAATAGGCAACCTCAACCCATCGTGAAACCACTTCTCATAGACACTAACCCAACCTGGTGCCTCCCAGTCAACCCGTTCGTATGACCGTGGCATCCGAATATCAACCGAACTCAGAATATGGTATAAAGTACGGATGCGCCACACATCGCTTTCCTTGAGCGCGGGATCCCTGGTCAAGATCCCGCTGCCCTATTAACTCGGCTCTTCCTCGGAGTTGCCATTGGAAGAAGACGGACTACCAGCTCCTTCAGAGTTTTCCCCACTTCTCCCATGCCTGCCCGAACCACTCAGGCCGGGAGTACTCGTCCTAGGAGCAGCCACATTAACTCCAGTCGGTATCCTAATCGGAACGCCCCCTTTGGGCATCATCACTATGGTGGGGGCACGCTCATACTCATCCCCAGCGTCTACTACAATTTCACTTGAGCTAGCTGATTCGGTATCTGACATTGTGACCCGATCGCCCAGCCCAACCGACCGACCGACCGACTACGTCCTAGCTTCAAAATTCCCAAAAAAACTAAGTGTCAAAGAACCACTCGCCCTGAGCAACCGACCAAAGGAAGATACTCCACACAGCTATCGCTCGCCTTTCACCACCGTTTGACCTACCCGGTAACTCGTGAACTCCTAAACCCTAGTCGACCCTTGCTATCGACCGGCCCGACCACCAGGTTTAATAAAGGTTTTCTTCGCTCGCCCCAGGTGACCGACCCACCTCCAAGCTCAATCCTATAGGTCTACTCGCCCTTGATCACCAGCTCATCAACTCACCAATCCGAACACTTACTAGATAGCTACCCACTCGGCCGGACGAACCGGGTGACCTATCTATTCCACTTGCCGCTTACAACCCTGATTCACCTTAGTCACTTGGTTCGGTCAGGCAGACCGACTGAGCCAAGCCAAATTGCACTGTAACCCGACTTCTTCTTCCTCTTTCTGTCCTAAATCCCCGAAAACATAAAAAACCCAGAGAAAATCGCTGGAAAATTGCCAAAACACTCAAGAATCCAAGCCTATTCTACAAAGCCAAAACCCCAACACTTCCAAACACCTCAAACCCAGTCAAAACTACACGAACTTCAGCCTGTTTTCTAAAAACGTAGCAAAACCAACCAAAATAAACACAAAGAAATGCAGAAACATCGCGAAAATAAAGTGTTTACCGTGAAAGAAACCGAAGTCCGCCGATATGAACCGTCGTCGCTAAAAAGAAGTTGAAAACGCAGAAGAGAAAGCCTTTTTGTTTTGCAGAAAAGCGAAGGAAAAATGCAAATGGGAGACGAACGGTCTGCCCTTTCGTTTTTAAAAGGAAAAATCTGACAGATGAAAACACATGGCGGCCCGCGATTGGTTGAGAGTCAGAACGACTTTTCATTTTCCCGCCTCGAAAATAAGGAACTAATCATGACTGTACACGTGGCATGGATCCACGGTGTCATACGGAAGCAATGTTCAGTCGCCTAGTCCTCCCGACCGACTGAGCACCCCGTTTCTAAAGAAGACCCGACATGTTCCCAATCTTTACGAGCCCAGGAGGCCCTCCCGACTGGTCGATCAACTCAGAATGGCCAAGCTCGCGCTTACTCCAGACGATCAAAATAGGTCTCACCCCTTCAGTCTTCCGTACCAGACAAATGAATAACAAAAGCTCGAAAGCTCTCCCCTCTCGCCTACTCAACCATCCGAGCACCCCGACCAAACTACCCTTCGGCCCGATACCATCTCCATGCCACTCAATTCGGTATACCGAGCTGATGTACCAGCCATGTGGTGCTATCTTACTTCGTTGGTCAGCAGAATATACCAACCGAACTCCCATAAATCGCCTAATCCTTTAGCCCTTCACACCGGTTGAGCAAGTTCTCTTGGCATTATGTCATATTTCGAACTGGCTAGGGTACCGAGCGACCCTTAACAAAACGAGTCACGTACATCAAACTATCCCACTACATCAACTGTTGATTGTCCAGGAAGGAAGACCGAGCGCGCCTTGATCGCTACCTACTCTCTGACTTAAGGAACTCTTAACTTAGAGAGTGGGGGACAAATTGTTAGAGCCAAAAATCGTCCTTGGCCCAAATAGGAAAATAGGACCACTAGTGAGGAAGAGACCAGGCCCAATCCCAAAGAGGCCCAAGCCAGATTAGTCCCAGTTGATACGCGAGATACGGCCTGCCCAAACCATCTAGGTACGGGCTTTCCAGTTCCAGTTCACTTCCTGAGCCTATAGGTGAGTCCAGAGCCCACGACTTCCACTGATCACTTTCATGTTCCTGATCAATCTCCTATTCGAAGCCACTTTCCTATTCCTGATCACTTTCCTACTCAAAGTGGTTTTCCTGTTCAGATCACCTTCTTATTCAGACGTTGGTAATACATCTCACCACCACCCTAATTCTTCTAGTGTTTGTATCAGAGTCACACTATGACTCCTACTCCCACCAGGATTGGGAGACCAGACAGTCGCTATATAAACAGAGGTCAGCCCTCTCATAAGAGACATTACATTACACCTTCACACCCAAAGCTCCTACTTGAGAACTTCACATCACTGCCGTAGTCACAGTCTTCGACTAGACTTCCAGTAACCTCTCTACTCTCTAACCTTCACTATACTAACCTCTTTCAGCCTTGCTGACTTGAGCGTCGGAGTGCCTACGGCAAACACCACCCCGGTGTTTCCCGTTTGCTTCACGCGTTTGTTTCTCTACGTGTGCAGGTACTAGGGGTGTTCAAAAGAACCGATTGGAACCGGAACCAGTGGGTACCCTGGGTTTGGTTCCGGTTCCTACCCAGAACCAATTGTCAATAGGTAGGTTCTGGTTCCAAATTTTTGGAACTGTTACTATGCGGTTCTGGTTTCGGTTTCTATAGTTAGGAACCGGGAACTGGAACCGGAACTGGGAACCTGGAACCGAGAATAATATAAAATTAAATTAAAGATTAGGGGGGTTAATAAAAACTTTTGTAGAAAAAGTAATGTGAGTACATTTATATTTATATTTATATTTCATAACATTTAAAGTAAGTTGGTTTGACTTTTGAGAATCTACCTTTACCAAGTAATGGAGTTTGTAATTTTGAATTTATAGTTTGTAATTTTATTTTTGTTAACAAGTGCCAGGTGGGGGGGGGGGGGTATTTGTAAGTTTTTAAGGGTTTTTTTACGATTTTAAAAACTTTTGGGAGGTCATGTAATTTTACAGGGTACCCAGAACCGGAACTGGAACCGTTGTTACAGGTTCTGGTTCTAGGTACCTAGGAACCGGAACCGTCGGTTTCGGTTCTGGTTCCAAATTTCAAGGAACCGTCGGTTCCGGTTCCGATTCCTTCAAAAAGTACAGGGTACCCGGAACCGAACACCCCTAGCAGGTACAGCGGATCGCTAGTGGCCTCAACCTCACGGAATCAGACCCTCCTTCCGTACAGGTAGATTTTTACGTCTACAAACATCATGTTATAGTAAAAGATAAAAAATTAATTAAAATCTCTTATCAGAAATGATAAAATTGCATTATTATATATTGATAATTTAAAAAAAATGAAAATAATGTGTTTGAAATGACTCATCTTAATGTATTTTATTTTAATTTTGTTGGTGAAGAAATCAAATTTGTGGATCTTACGTAATTGGATGTGAGGGATGATGATGGGGGATTGGGATTGAGATTGATACCAAATCTTTTATTTTATACATATTCTTCTAATGTTTTATGCTTATTTTTTGGTGGAATCTTTATGTATAGGCAAATATATATTATATTATTATTATTACATATGGGTAAAGAATTTTGAATCATGAATTTACACACCTAATTGCTGTAGAAGTAACTAGTCAATTTGCCACTAGATAAAAGAGAATCCAATGCTTCTATAAATCAAGTATAGAGTGCTGAATACGTTAGCCTAAAACAACAACATTTAGAAATGAATAATTAATAAAACCATTATATAATGGATTCATTATCATCAACAGTTCAACACTATTAGTCCAACTCTTTTCTATAGTCTTGAGGAGGTTATCAAACTTGGTTGATTGTTGGAGGTGGAAAGTGGGAAGAAGGAGAAAGTTGGTTCATTTAGATATATGATAATACTTTATATATATATATATATATGGATGACTTAAAATTAAAAATAAATTAAATAATTAAAGGAGATTATATGATAAACACACATGATTATTACACCAGTTAGTATAGTATCATTATTTTTAAATATAATATTCTAAAAGTAATAAATTAAGAGGGTAAAAAAAAAAAAAAATTGATGTTATTGCTACCGTCCATGTCTCATTTTAATTTTTTATTTTATTTTATTTTGTCCACAATAATCTATTTTCTGATTCATATGTGTGTTTTGATAAAGGATGTCCAATATTATTTACATTTCATGTTACAATTACAATGTACCACACTAGAAAATAATATTACAATCCAAATAACTTGTTCCAATTTCTCACCACAGAACCAAAATAAATTCCCATTAATGAATCTTATTGCTCCCTAATAATATGATAAGTTACTCATACTCATCATATACTTTGATTATTTTTTTTATAATGATCTCGATAGAAACATTATACCACATTAATACTAGTATAAGTTATTTACATAAAAAATATGTAAGTACCTAAGCGCATGCAATTATTAATGATCAATATATTGCATATAGAAATACAAGAGAAATTCTATATATAACAAGATTTTTTAGTTGTTTTAACCATGAATGAATCAATCAAACAGATTGCTTGGAACATTACTCACTTACCAACTGTTTTCCATTCTATAAATCAAACAGAAATACTTCCGATTATGGAAAACTCCTCAATGAATATGGAAAAGACTGCAAATATTCAGATAGAATCCATATCCAAGCAAGCAAGTTTCTCTCTCTCTCTATACATATAGAAGCCCTTTGAAAACTTTGAAACCTGATATCTCTTCCAAAGCGTGGTATTGGAACTGGTATCAGGAACTATGGATAACGGGTACCATCAAAAGCGGCCTGGTGGTCCAATAAATTTGCAGAAAAGGAGAGAGTGATGAAGAAATTAGAATATCTTATCATCTAACTCTTTGACATAATTCTTCTGCCTTACATTTTACTCAAACAGAAAGCCAGCAAAACCTGACAATGTGGCCGTTCATGGACAGACAATTAAGGGTCCACCATTAGATTTTCACCCTCACACCTTGTCCCGCCATCAAAAAGAAACAACATTATTCACTGTTTTGCTTCAAGAAAAAAATCATTAATTTCGCACTACTAACACCACATGTGCGCAACCAACAGTATGTTTTTTTCAATTAAATGCATACCTGTAGAGTTTTTAAGTTTTAAGGAGTACAGACGATGAACCAAAACCTGTTGTTTTTGAGCTAGAAATTTAGAATAATGGCGTCTATGAACTATATGAACAAACAAAACCTTCTAAAAAATTCAGATATATAAGGAAAGTGAAAAAGTAAACCATTGTAACAAAAGAATTAATGTGTATCACAAAGCAAACTGTCATCAAATTAATGACATTGAATCAGAGCTGAATCCAAGAACAATGGATTCAACAAGTAATATGATTTTGATTACAGTAAATCATAATAAAAAAACCAACAAACATGTTGAAATTCTGTCTCTATATTTCCACAATTATATATTAGCGCTCCATAAATTCCATTTTCAAGGCCAGATCTATGTAAGAAAACAAAAACAAATCTCTTTACATACCGACGTTTAGAGAACACACAGAGAAATTAAAGCTGCAAGATATAGAGAGAGAAGAGGATGAGCACTGAGTGTGAGCTTACCTTGTGAAGATGAAGAAAGCCATGTACAATTTTCAAGGAATACTTAATTATAACAAAACCCTTTCATGTTTTCCCACGGCTTTCTTGAGCTTCGTACTGAGATTTGTATTAATTAATTAATTAAGTTAATAATTTTTTTTTCTTTTATTAAAGAAAAACACAAACAGCCTTAAGTACCAAGTTCAAGAAAGCCGTGGAAAAGCATGCAACGACCTTAATTTTCATCTCCGTCTCTTCTTCAACAGTTGCTCAGAAAAAACACACGCCTAAAAAGATAGAATTCGAAACCCTAGCTACCTTCATCTCCTTTTTCAGCGTTTTTTCTCCACCTTCACCCAAACCCTAGCTATATCTTCTCCAATTCAGAGAATTCGAAGAGATTTTTCATGTGCTTGGTTGGAGATAAAGAGTGAGAGAGAAAGATGACAAAGTAACAAACAAAAGAGATAAAATCACAAAAGGATGGTGGGTGGGTGGGTTGGTGCACAGACTTTTTACTAACTGAAAGCAGTGGTGATTCCTTTCCACTTCCAGTGCGGTTACACACACGTGCCATTAGCCCGTAGCATATGGACACGTGGTAAGGGGGATCGTGATTCGTGCGCAGCGTTCTGGTGCAAAAAGTATACGTGGCAAGGTGAAATGGAGGGCGTTTACTTGGGTTGAGAAGTGGTGCGCGGTTATGAATTTTGACCATTAATTCCTTTTTGTTGGTTTCCGATGAAGATGAACCATTTCCCGATCTTCCTCCGGTCTGCGCGCCGTATTGCCCGCTGATGATTCCCCCATTCCCTCTCTATTATGTGTGTTATTGGGCCCCATCTTTCCACTTATTTTACATCAACATGATCCAAATACATACTTATTGTTCAAACTTCTAGATCACTAATTCAATACCATTTTTATAGCTGATAATCCGTCTAAATCATTTGAACACTAATTATTGTGTGGTCTGGTGCTGTGTATCCGACTATGTTAACAACATTAATCATCATTTACCAAAAAATAATTAATCACAGTCCTATCGAGCCTAAAGAACAAGATACCATTTTGGCTGTTGCACGAAAAACAGGAAAAGGTTACAGAGCTGATAGCTATTCCACTAAAGAAATATGTCAACTTACTTTCCTTATTCCACCTTCTCTTTAACCCAACTGGAAAGCTAGAAAAAATCCAGTGGATGGAGTAGTACTACTATCTACCATTTGTGGTCCTTCATAGCTGTCTTCTTCTTCTGTATAGCTACAAGCATAGAGTTAGTAGAGATACAGTACATTCCTGCATCAACCCATTTTGTCTTCTTCCTCGTCTCTTCATACTTTTTGTCTGAAAAAAGTTACTGTATTTTTATTACTTTCTTGATTCTTCCTACACTTGAGCCTTTATTTATTTCACCCATCTTGAAGTTGTAAGGTGTTAAGCAAAGACCTAAGACTCAATTGCCAACTTTAAATCAGCTCCATGATTGATTTTAAACATATAAAATTAATCTCATACGGTCATACCATATCATCAGAGATGTAAAACTTATGTAAAATAAACTTTGTATATAACACATTATTCTCAATACATTTCTCTATTTTTTATGCAAGAGACTCCATGTATGAGCTCAATGACACTAACTGATGGCTTCTTCCTTCATTAATCGGATAATACTATACTTACAACCCAATCTCATAAATTTTCCCCTACAAATCACAACTCTGATGTAACAGTTCGCAAATAAGTCTTATCTGTTCGCTATGGATCTTGTCTATCCATTTGCGCATTGATCAACTATGAACTGACACATTGAAATTGTAAGAGAATGTCTGTAAAACATGGATTGTGGGCTAATCCTCATTGCCATTAATTCTGCTTAACATTGATTACTTCAATTTAAGTTTCAAAGGATTGATTGATGTACTTCAAATTAAGTTTCAAAGGAAATACTGGGTTGAGCCAATTTGGGCTTTCACACTAGCATTTATTCTTCTGGGCCCTAATTTTATTCCTTGAGGCTTGAAGTGATCTTTAGCTCCATCAAATTGATCATTTAGAAAATTTTCTTTAAACCCCATTTAATACAAAAAATAATCTTACTTAATTAGGGCTTTTATTTGCCCTTCTTTTTAACCCAGGATTTATGATGATTACACGCGTTCAACTCGATATAAAAAGAGGAAGACCCTTCATTAAGGGGATTCGACCATTTTACACTTGACCTCTCTCTCTCTAAAAACTTTGTATTTACTTTTTCCAATCATTTGTAAGTCAGTCCGCTTTTGCGACCTGACCCACCATATTAAACAAATCAGTGGACATAGGACTTGCTACCTTAGCATTCGAACCACTTTAAAACTCTCATTGCATTTATTTCGTATTCTCTATCTTAATCACGTGTGTTTCTTGACCAATCAACGTTGCGCACATGTCGTTAGTTGGTGTTAGAATCATGCATCAACAATTATAATTGATATTTAAAAAAATGAAAATAATGTGTTTGAAATGATTCATCTTAATTTATTTTACTTGGTGAAGAAATCAAATTTGTGGATATTACGTAATTGGATGTGAGGATGATGATGGGGGATGGGGAGGGGATACCAAATCTTTTATTTTATACATATTCTTCTAATGTTTTGTGCTTATTTTTTGGTGGAATCTTTATGTTAGGCAAATATATATATTATTATTATACTATGGATAAGAATTTTGAATCATGAATTTACACACTATTATTTTGAAGTAACTAGTCAATTTGCCACTAGATAAAAGAGAATCCAATGCTTCTAAATCAAGTATAGAGTGCTGAATACGTTGCCTAAAACAACATTTAGAAATGAATAATTGATAAAACCATATATATATTATATTATATATAACATAGAATGGAAATAATACAATCTCATGACATGGCAAAAGATTTTTCTATCATCAACAGTTCAACTACAGTTCAACTCTTTCTATAGTCTTGAGGAGGTTATCAAATTGGTTGATTGTTGGAGGTGGAAAGTGGGAAGAAGGAGAAAGTTGGTTGATTTAGATATATGATAATACTTTATATATATAATATATGACTTCAAATTAAAAATAAATTAAATAATTAAAGGAGATTATATGATAAACCACACGTATTACACCCGTTAGTATAGTATCATTATTTTTAAATATAATATTCTAAAAGTAATAAATTAAGAGGTAAAAAAAAAAAAATTGATGTTATTGTACCGTCCATGTCTCATTTTAATTTTTTATTTTATTTTATTTTGTCCACTAATCTATTTTCTGATTCATATGTGTGTTTTGATAAAGGATGTCCAATATTATTTACATTTCATGTCACAATTACAATGTACCACACTAGAAAATAATATTACAATCGAAATAACTTGTTCCAATTTCTCACCACAGAACCAAAATAAATTCCCATTAATGAATCTTATTGCTCCCTAATAATATGATAAGTTACTCATACTCATCATATACTGATTATATTTTTATAATTTCTCGATAGAAACATTAATCCACATTAATACCTAAGCGCATGCATTATTAATGATCAATATTGTATATAGAAATACAGAGAAATTCTATATATACAAGATTTTTTAGTTGTTTTAACCATGAATGAATCAATCAACAGATTGCTTGGAACATTACTCACTTACCAACTGTTTTCCATTCTATAAATCAAACAGAAATATTCCGATTATGGAAAACTCCTCATGAATATGGAAAAGACTGCAAATATTCAGTTAGATTCCATATCCAGCAAGCAAGTTTCTCTCTTTCTATATATCTATAGCCCTTTGAAAACTTTGAAACCTGATAATCTCTCTCTCTTCCAAGGCGTGGTATGGAACTAGTATCAGAACTATGGATAACGGTACCATCAAAAGCGGCCTGGTGGTCCAATAAATTTGCAGAAAAGAGAAGAAAAATTAGAATATCTTATCATCTAACTCTTTGACATAATTCTTCTGCCTTACATTTTACTCAAACAGAAAGCCAGCAAAACCTGACAATGTGGCCGTTCATGGACAGACAATTAAGGGTCCACCATTAGATTTTCACCCTCACACCTTGTCCCGCCATCAAAAAGAAACAACATTATTCACTGTTTTGCTTCAAGAAAAAATTATTAATTTCGCACTACTAACACCACATGTGCGCAACCAACAGTATGTTTTTTTCAATTAAATGCATACCTGTAGAGTTTTTAAGTTTAAGGAGTACAGACATGACCCAAACCTGTTGTTTTTGAGCTAGAAATTTAGAATAATGGCGTCTATGAACTATATTAACAAAAAAAAAAAAAAAAAACCACCAATAAAAAATCCAATTGCTAAACATCATACAGATATCCAGAGAGAAGTCAACGGATGTGCAAATGTTATCCTTCTTGCCATGTGAGCAGAAACCAGCAAATAGAAATGCCAAGCACATATCATCATCATTAATGTTTGACCAAATTCCAAGTTCTTAATATTATACCTGAATAAAGACAAGGTTCCATATCTCGATGCATGTAGGATCGTCATTATTAACCAATGATGCAGCATCGCGGTTACCAATTCTATCAAAGTGAATTTCAGTGCAAGGCCCACAAGGACCAGTATCACCCATCTCCCAAAAATTATCCTTCATTAAAGAAAAAAAGAAAAACAAAACCAATTTAGATATTGCATTTGCACCAACATGACAAAATAACAGAAAAACCAAAAATTGAAACCCAAATTAATCATCGAATATTATGTTTGCATTGCAGCAGATAAAAAAGAAAAAGGGTGAACTGCTATGGACAGCATATCATATCAAGAATATTTTGAAAGAAGCTATCGAGATAAAATCTGAACTGAAGTATATAAAGCAAACATGGTAGTGGAAGTGAATATGTCTATCTATTGGATAAATTACAGATTCCATTCACCTCAATAGCATTGAAATACATAACAATAAACTTTTGTCATGATGAGTCTGTTAAATGAACCTTAATAGTTCGTATGTCAGAATAATTTACATGAGCAAGAGCTAAATTTGAGACTCTTTTCCGTTTCTTTACCAAGCAAGTCACATGTTTCCTTTCCTGTGCTAAACTTAACCTCAGTTCTTTGCTCGAGTAACAATCAGACCTTTAATCTCACATAACATTAAAATTTTAAAACTATAACTATGATGCATAGTTATGTAAGGGTGGCATGCAGCTCGGCATGCTCAAGTGATATTTTACAGGCACCCAATTACTTATGGTACAAGTCATTTAACTGAGTGAATAATTTTTTCCCTCGTAATTATTTTTAAAAAAAAAAATGACTAACACTTTAAAGAAATAAATAAAGTTTCTAATATTACAAAGTAGACAAAAATAAAAATACCTTACAACCAAAAGGCAGAACACGACTAGGAGGTAGAAACTTGAGCCAAATCTGTCTAGCTTCAGTATCAGGCACAAGACCCGCGCTCTCATCTCCACCAAAATAAGTAGCATAAATTCGATCACTAGGTAGCCTATAAACTTTTGTAAGAAGCTCCCAAGCCCATTCAATAGCTTCTTGCTTAAAATAGTCACCAAATGACCAGTTTCCCAACATTTCAAAGAAAGTATGATGGTAAGTATCCTTCCCTACATCATCCAAATCATTGTGCTTCCCACCCGCGCGAATACACTTCTGTGTGTTACACGCACGTGTTAGCTTACTCAATTGAGTGTTCGGATCCGCCGTCCCAAGAAAAATCGGCTTGTACTGGTTCATGCCTGTCGAGTATCAATTCAATTATATTTCAATTCAAATCCGAAACAAAAACAAAATTTAAATAAAATATAATTAATTATACCGGCATTAGCGAACAAGAGAGTTGGATCACTGAGAGGCACGACGGGGCTGGATTTCCAGTAAACGTGATTCTTGTCTTCGAAGAATTTGAAGAAGGTGTCGCGGACTTTAGTGGCCGGCCACTCGAGCTGTTGAGGATCGACGCCTGGCATGGCGAAGGCTGAAAATGAAGAAGCGGAGGAACGGATGGTGAAGAAGCGAGAGCTGAGTGAGTGATGGTTGAAGAAAACCCTAGCCGCCACCGGAGAAGTTGGAAGAAGAAGAGATGCTGATTCTGATGTCTTAAGGAAGAGGCTTCTCATTCATTTGTTTAGTTTTAACGCTAATGCTAATCCCTTTTTCTTATATGCCTATGCTGATGCCCCGTTCGCCAATCTATTCCTGCTCGTATCCGCTTTTTTTTTCTGGTATCAGTATTTTCTTTATTTTATTTAGATATTTTTATTTTTTGAGGGAGAATAATTCAAATATTTTACACCAAAAAAATCTTTTTTATTTTGTAGTTTCAAAGTATTTAGAGATTAGTTAAACTATAAGCAAACTGGTTTCAACAACACTTTCATAAAAAAAATTTTAAAAAAAAACTTTTTTTATATAAAGTTATTTTATAGTTTGCAAAATTTATAATAACACTGAAATTAATCTTTATTATATAAAATTATCAACAATTTTATGCAATTTTATTTTAAAATGCATACCAACATCATGTTATAGTAAAAGATACAAATTAATTAAAATCTCTCTATCAGAAATGATAAAATTGTATTATTATTATGTCTGGGAAAACAAGAGTTGACGTGGAAGGTCACGTGATGACGCGTGACCTGCTCCCATCAGAACGGTAAGCGCACGTTAGGCCTGTCAAATGCCATGAAGCTCCCACGTGTCTATTTTCCTTCCCCAACTCGCGTGAAATCAGCTTGGGAAGTGGGCAATGGGACGTAAAGTCGGATTATGTCCTGACACTCACACCAACCCAAGGATTTAATGATGATTACACGCGTTCAACTCGATATAAAAAGAGGAAGACCCCTTCATTAAGGGGATTCGACCATTTTACACTTGAACTCTCTCTCTCTAAAAACTTTGTATTTACTTTTTCCAATCATTTGTAAGTCAGTCCGCTTTTGCGACCTGACCCACCATATTAATACAAATCAGTGGACATAGGACTTGCTACCTTAGCATTCGAACCACTTTAAAAGCTCTCATTGCATTTATTTCGTATTCTCTATCTATAATCACGTGTGTTTCTTGACCAATCAACGTTGCGCACATGTCGATTAGTTGGTGTTAGAATCATGCATCAACAATTATATATTGATAATTTAAAAAAATGAAAATAATGTGTTTGAAATGATTCATCTTAATTTATTTTACTTGGTGAAGAAATCAAATTTGTGGATATTACGTAATTGGATGTGAGGGATGATGATGGGGGATTGGGATTGATACCAAATCTTTTATTTTATACATATTCTTCTAATGTTTTGTGCTTATTTTTTGGTGGAATCTTTATGTATAGGCAAATATATATTATATTATTATTATTACATATGGATAAAGAATTTTGAATCATGAATTTACACACATAATTACTTTTGAAGTAACTAGTCAATTTGCCACTAGATAAAAGAGAATCCAATGCTTCTACAGATCAAGTATAGAGTGCTGAATACGTTGGCCTAAAACAACATTTAGAAATGAATAATTGATAAAACCAGATATATATATTATATATATATTACACAATAAGACATGGGAAAATAATAGCAATCTCCATTGACATGGGCAAAAAGATTTTTCTATCATCAACAGTTCAACACTATCAGTTCAACTCCTTCTATAGTCTTGAGGAGGTTATCAAATTGGTTGATTGTTGGAGGTGGAAAGTGGGAAGAAGGAGAAAGTTGGTTGATTTAGATATATGATAATACTTTTATATATAATATGACTTCAAATTAAAAATAAATTAAATAATTAAAGGAGATTATATGATAAACACACATGATATTACACCCGTTAGTATACGTATCATTATTTTTAAATATAATATTCTAAAAGTAATAAATTAAGAGGGTAAAAAAAAAAAAAAATTGATGTTATTGCTACCGTCCATGTCTCATTTTAATTTTTATTTTATTTTATTTTGTCCACATAATCTATTTTCTGATATCATATGTGTGTTTTGATAAAGGATGTCCAATATTATTTACATTTCATGTCACAATTACAATGTACCACACTAGAAAATAATATTACAATCGAAATAACTTGTTCCAATTTCTCACCACAGAACCAAAATAAATTCCCATTAATGAATCTTATTGCTCCCTAATAATATGATAAGTTACTCATACTCATCATATACTTGATTATATTTTTATAATTATCTCGATAGAAACATTAACCACATTAATACCTAAGCGCATGCAATTATTAATGATCAATATTGTATATAGAAATACAGAGAAATTCTATATACAAGATTTTTTAGTTGTTTTACCATGAATGAATCAATCAAGCAGATTGCTTGGAACATTACTCACTTACCAACTGTTTTCCATTCTATAAATCAAACAGAAATACTTCCGATTATGGAAAACTCCTCAGTGAATATGGAAAAGACTGCAAATATTCAGTTAGATTCCATATCCGAGCAAGCAAGTTTCTCTCTTTCTATATATCTATAGAAGCCCTTTGAAAACTTTGAAACCTGATAATCTCCTCCTCTCTTCCAAGGCGTGGTACTGGAACTAGTATCAGGAACTATGGATAACGGGTACCATCAAAAGCGGCCTGGTGGTCCAATAAATTTGCAGAAAAGGAGAAGAAAATTAGAATATCTTATCATCTAACTCTTTGACATAATTCTTCTGCCTTACATTTTACTCAAACAGAAAGCCAGCAAAACCTGACAATGTGGCCGTTCATGGACAGACAATTAAGGGTCCACCATTAGATTTTCACCCTCACACCTTGTCCCGCCATCAAAAAGAAACAACATTATTCACTGTTTTGCTTCAAGAAAAAAATTATTAATTTCGCACTACTAACACCACATGTGCGCAACCAACAGTATGTTTTTTTCAATTAAATGCATACCTGTAGAGTTTTTAAGTTTAAGGAGTACAGACGATGAACCAAAACCTGTGTTTTTGAGCTAGAAATTTAGAATAATGGCGTCTATGAACTATATGAACAAACAAAACCTCTAAAAAATTCAGATATATAGGAAAGTGAAAAAGTAAACCATTGTAGCAAAAGAATTAATGTGTATCACAAAGCAAACTGTCATCAAATTAATGACATTGAATCAGAGCTGAATCCAAGAACAATGGATTCAACAAGTAATATGATTTTGATTACAGTAAATCATAATAAAAACACCAACAAACATGCTGAAATTCTGTCTCTATATTTCCACAATTAATATTAGTGCTCAATAAATTCCATTTCAAGGCCAGATCTATGTAAGAAAACAAAAACAAATCTCTTTACATACCGACGTTTAGAGAACACACAGAGAAATTAAAGCTGCAAGATATAGAGAGAGAAGAGGATGAGCACTGAGTGTGAGCTTACCTTGTGAAGATGAAGAAAGCCATGTACAATTTTCAAGGAATACTTAATTATAACAAAACCCTTTCATGTTTTCCCACGGCTTTCTTGAGCTTCGTACTGAGATTTGTATTAATTAATTATAAGTTAATAATTTTTTTTCTTTTATTAAAGAAAAACACAAACAGCCTTAAGTACCAAGTCAAGAAAGCCGTGGAAAAGCATGCAACGACCTTAATTTTCATCTCCGTCTCTTCTTCAACAGTTGCTCAGAAAAAACACACGCCTAAAAAGATAGAATTCGAAACCCTAGCTACCTTCATCTCCTTTTCAGCGTTTTTCTCCACCTTCACCCAAACCCTAGCTATATCTTCTCCAAATCAGAGATTCGAAGAGATTTTCATGTGCTTGGTTGGAGATAAAGAGTGAGAGAGAAAGATGACAAAGTAACAAACAAAAGAGATAAAATCACAAAAGGATGGTGGGTGGGTGGGTTGGTGCACAGACTTTTTACTAACTGAAAGCAGTGGTGATTCCTTTCCACTTCCAGTGCGGTTACACACACGTGCGATTAGCCCGTAGCATATGGACACGTGGTAAGGGGATCGTGATTCGTGCGCAGCGTTCTGGTGCAAAAAGTATACGTGGCAAGGTAAATGGAGGGTGTTTACTTGGATTGAGAAGTGGGCGCGGTTATGAATTTTGACCATTAATCCCTTTTTGTTGGTTTCCGATGAAGATGAACCATTTCCCGATCTTCCTCCGGTCTGCGCGCCGTATTGCCCGCTGATGATTCCCCCTTTCCTCTCTATTATGTGTTTATTGGGCCCCATCTTTCCACTACTTTACATCAACATGATCCAAATACATACTTATTGTTCAAACTTCTAGATCTCTAATTTAATACCATTTTTATAGCTGATAATCGTCTAAATCATTTGAGCACTAATTACTGTGTGGTCTGGTGCTGTGTATCCGACTATGTTAACAACATTAATCATCATTTACCAAAAAATAATTAATCACAGTCCTATCGAGCCTAAAGAACAAGAACCATTTTGGCTGTTGCACGAAAAACAGGAAAAGGTTACAGAGCTGATAGCTTTCCACTAAAGAAACATGTCAACTTACTTTCCTTATTCCACCTTCTCTTTAACCCAACTGGAAAGCTAGAAAAAATTCAGTGGATGGAGTAGTACTACTATCTACCTTTGTGTCCTTCATAGCTGTCTTCTTCTTCTGTATAGCTACAAGCATAGAGTTAGTAGAGATACAGTACATTCCTGCATCAACCATTTTGTCTCCTTCCTCATCTCTTACTTCATACTTTTGCTTGAAAAAGTTACTGTATTTTATTACTTTCTTCCGGCACTCGAGCCTTTTTTATTTCACCCACCTTGAAGTTGTAAGGTGTTAAGCAAAGACCTAAGACTCAATTGCCAACTTTAAACCAGCTCCATGATTGATTTTAAACATATAAAAATTAATCTCATACCATACATCAGAGATGTAAAACTGATGGAAAATAAACTTTATATATAACTCATTATTCTCAATACATATCTCCATTTTTTATGGAGAGACTCCATGTATGAGCTCAATGACACTAACTGATGGCTTCTTCCTTCATTAATCGGATAATACTATACTTACAACCCAATCTCATAAATTTTCCCCTACAAATCACAACTCTGATGTAACAGTTCGCAATAAGATCTTATCTGTCGCTATGGATCTTGTCTATCCATTTGCGCATTGATCAACTATGAACTGACACATTGAAATTGTAAGAGAATGTCTGTAAAACATGGATTGTGGGCTAATCCTCATTGCCATTAATTCTGCTTAACATTGATTCTTCATTTAAGTTTCAAAGGATTGATTGATGTACTTCAAATTAAGTTTCAAAGGAAATACTGGGTTGAGCCAATTTGGGCTTTAACACTAGCATTTTTCTTCTGGGCCCTAATTTTATCCTGAAGTGATCTTTAGCTCCATCAAATTGATCATTTAGAAAATTTTCTTTAAACCCCATTTAATACAAAAAATAATCTTACTTAATTAGGGCTTTTATTTGCCCTTCTTTTTCCACAATTTAAAACTTAATTAGGGTTTTTTTATTACACCACTTTTCCCCAACTTCAAACTTATTTAAGGTTTTTTATTACATCATTTTCCCCCAATTTCAAACTTAATTAAGATTTTTGTTTACTCTACTTTCTTCAATTCTTAATTAGGTTTCTTTGTTTATACTCCTTTTTCCCTGTTTTAAATTTGAAACTTACTCTTTTCTTCTTCAATTTAGATTCAGATTCATCTTGCTTTGTGATTACTTTCTCCATAGCATTAGTAATATATTTTCATCGAACAAGAATTATTTGAAATGAAAAATAAATGTTTCAATGATTTAGATAATTTAGATTTAGCATTTATGTAAGAATTAAAGGTTAAAAAAAAATTAAAATAACAATATAAAATAGAGAACAAGTGTATTTAGAAATTATTATGTCATTATGGTTAAACTTGTCAAACCAAGTCAGGTCTTGTTTTGTTTTGTTTTTTTTTTTTTTTTTTAAGATTATTTATATTCTTTTATTTTCGGAAGTTATTATTTTCTTTTTCAGTTTTTTTTTTTTTTTTTTTTTGGAGATTGTAGTTTTATATAATTTCATAAAATCTATATTTTTGCAAAAATGACATTTTTAATGAAAAAATGTTTTATAGTTTTATAATTTTTTACTTTATAGATTATTACAGATGAAAAGCTTTTTGTATTTTTCTTTTTGCATTTCTTTTATAGAAACACAATAATTTAAGTGAAAATATAGGGTAAAATAGCCTAAAAAACATGATATATGTTATCTCAGGATCAATCACACGATCAAACCTCCATTTTAATGGTAGAAATTGAAGATAAGGAGTCTAAGTGACTAATACCCAAGTTGGTGAAAACACTTATCATTTGTTTATTTTACGGTTGTAAGTGATATTAACCCTATAATATCATATGTGTAAATTGATGAAAATGTGCTTTTACCATTAAAACTAATGTCTGAATTTTAATAACGGGAGGGAATTTTTTTTTTTCCAAAGATTGTGGGTGATAATATGTACATTCATCAAAGTTCAGGTGGGAAAATGTCATTCAAATATTTTTTTGTAACATATCAATGAGTGTAACTTATTTAATATAAGGATCATGCTAGGGTTTAAACCGTTTAATAAGTGTTAACGATGTTGTGTCGACTTATTTAATGTTAGCCACGGTTTAGATATGTTTTATATAAGTATAAACTACATAAGAAAAAAAAATTCAAGAATTAAACTAATATTTTATATAAATATTATTGAAATAACTATTTAATGTTTAATTTTCTAAAATGCATTAAAATATAAAATATATTGAATAGATTAATTGGTTATAAAACAATTTTGAAAAGTCAAATGGGAAAATATTATGTCAAGGACATGATCCAATTGCACAAGTAATACCAGGCTGCATATTTTACTTTAATCAGCTCTATAACCTTTTTTTTGTTTTTCGTGTGATAGCCAATGGTATCTTGTTTTTAGAATAATTATTTATGAGTGACCAAGTGATTAGTAAAACTTTTATCTGGTCGATAGTTTCACAATCCCAAAAATTAATTGAGGTATGCATAATTGGTCTAGACACCTTTAATTATAAAAAAAAAAAAAGTTTATTTTCAGGTTTTAGCAATTGACATGAGTAACTAAACTATCATATCTATAACTCCTAATACCACTCCATCCCTAATATATTCCTTAGACCATCTCTAACCCATTACACTAAATTGGTGCAAGTTTCACACCAAATTGGTGTTATTTTTTGTGTAAAAGACTATTGTATCTCAAACTCACTCATCGAATATTACACCAAAAAAAAATATTCTTTAAAATATTATATTTTTTTTCTTTTATTGTAATAATCAACAATTAATTTATTTTACTCATTATTTATATATATATTAATTAAATATTAAGAATGATATTTTTATTAAATAATAATTACTTTGAAAATTTTACTAATTTAATAAAATTAAACATTTATTTAATCAAATAAACATTATATTTAATATAGAAAAAAATTACATCGAATATAAAATGATACTAAAAAAAAAAGGTCAACAACAAGATCAAGGATCTCAAAATAACTCTAGTTCTTTCCAATATTTTGATGATCTTAGAAGATCCGGAACTAATATACCGGAATTGACACGACCCGTCCCGACCCTCCTTATCCTATATGTTCCGGACGCACCTATGAGACTCGGGTAGTCGAGACGTGCCATTTGAGAAAACTATAAAACTCATTTATAATTGAAACATCATAAAAATGTAACGTCATTTACATATAAACAATGTAATTAAAATTTTCAAAAAATGAAATGTATGGTATCAGATTTTTTTTTTTTTTTCCATGCCTTTAATAATCCAAAACAAGAAATAAATACGTGATGAAGGAAACATAAACTTTACAGTTGAAAACAAAATACAACTATAGAATCTATGGTGAAATGAAGTCGTGTGGCCCAACCTTGCGTGAAATTCACTCCTCTGCACAATCAGCTTCTAGACCTGGTGAGGGGAAAGAAAAACATTTGAAAACGAGGGGTGAGCTAGAAATGCTTAGTGAGTGGGGAATGAGTTAGTATGTAATAAAACATTTCAATATACAATAAAAACACTCATGCTTATAAAATTTCATTTATGTATACAAATTTTATAATATAAGTCATCTTTCATAACAGATGTTGAAATCTCTCATGGTAAGACTTCTTTCTGAACACTATTATGATAAACGAATAAATACTCATGTTTCTCTAAAAACATCATTTCTAAGAAACAGTTCATATATGGATAACATTTACATTTATAAGTTCCCATTTTCAAATAGATGATATACATATATGTACATATCCAAATCATCTCTCAATCACATGTGAAAACTCTCACCCAACTAGTACATTGGGGAAAATCTGTCATACCTGGTGGGCGTCCCACACGCAGGCAGAGCGAGGGACATACCTGTCATACCCAGCAAGATCTATCATCGCGCGGGCAGAGCCACTGAAATTGTCATACCTGGCGGATCACTCAACACCCAAGCAGAGCCAATAAAATATGTCATACCTGGTGAACCACTCAATGCCCAGGCAGACCCAATAAAATCTGTCATACGCATGTGCAAAGCCAAAATCTAAAACTGTCATACCCGGCGGAATCCTGCATCGCTCAAGCAGAGCCAAAAATCTATATCTCTAGGGAATGGGTATTTCGTAGGGTGGTTTTAGCATCACAATAATCTCATGCATAATCTTAATTAACATGTAAGTCAAGAGTATATTACTTATGTGCTTATAAATCATAAACAAATATCACTTTTAAAAGTCAAAACTCATGTAACACATTATAATTATAATTAAACCCAAAAGCAATAATAATAATAATATATGAATATTCCTTATAAGGATAAGACATGCCAACATATGAGATTTCATGGAAAATAGGGGGTAAAATGCAAGTTTTTAAAATATACTTTCAAAACTGATGAAAAACACCCCATTTTCCCTTTTTACCGAGAAAATTATTACTAACCTCACAAATCTCAGTCTTTTCTTTAACATTTTAACAGCCAAAATACCTTAACTCTCAGCATTTTAAAACATCACGGAAATCAATTTTCTCAAAGACAGTTCAACTGGAAGCATGCAAGTGTATTTAACCAACCAACTTTTAGTCCAAATACATAACTCAAGCACCTCTCAAAATGCAGTCCAGCCGAGTGCATGCAACCCAAAATATCCAGCCACCATCACAATTTATTGAAACAGCCAAATGCATGCAAGTTTAATTAGCAAGCAAAGTTCATTCCATTTTAAAACTCAAAACGACCACTCTAGAATCTGTCCGAAAACATGCAAAGAAAAAATAAACAAGCAAGCTTCACATTTAGCTCAAACCTCATCAAAATACAAAAATGGAATACTAGAAATTAACATGCAAGCATAGATCTGAAATTTTTAAGGAAAGTTTTTATTAACACCACTCACAATTTGAAGCTCGACCTTTAAGCCGAAAAATGATTGAAATCTTCTAATAATGCCCCTGCTTGCCTCCCTATATACAAAATCCAACAAATCCTCCATACATAAGTCCCCATAAGGTAACACCTCAATATTAAAATCATTGGACACTTCACACACCAAAAGATTAACATAACTTCTTCTTTAACAAAACTGTCTCATAATCCAACATCGGTCGCTCTCAGATTTTTCTTAAAAATTCCATTTATCATTTTAAGCCATAATTTTAACAGGGCGTTCTAGAGACACATAAGTTGTTCCCATAATTTCCTTGAGTCATTTCGGAATCAATAACTATTTAAAACACAATTTTTTTTCAACTCATTCAAATCTGTCCCCTGTTTCCAGAATTGAGGTTACTGAATTGAAAAATTCATAACAATCCAGCCCTTAATCCAAACCTCATGAAACTCTCCAGAATTAAACTAGACACATATAGGATTCACCAGAATTTAAAATCACTCAATTTGGATGAGAGTAGTTGCATCAAATCATTTTCCAAAAATACGTGTTCTGCAGAAAATGAAAATTCCAGAATTCATAAGGCAACTTAAAAAATCCATATAAAATTCCATCCTTCGAGTTTTTAAGTAAAATAAATTTATAAACACTCCTCAAGAAGTCTACAACAACATATCCAAAATTCAGCTTCAAACAAAAAACCCAAGACATACAAACAATTTTCGGAGTTCTAGATGGTCAGATTTCTATACAGTAAACCCTTACATAAAAAATCATATCTTTAACCCATTTTTGTTTATAAACAACCTCTATGTTCTACCCACACCAAATTATTAAAATCAATCTCCCTATTATAGTGCAATCTCATGTCATTACACTCAATAATAACCAACACAAGCTAATGAACTAAAACTCATCAAGAAAAAGAAATTTTAACCTTTACTCACCTCCCATATGCTTGATCTTCCTCCACTCTCCGATCACCGGAGTTTTGCTCGCCGGCGGCCACCTTTCCAGCCACCTCCGTTGGTCTCTTATCTCCTCTCTCTCTCTATTCTTAGTTTCATCTTTCTCTCCCTTTCCTTCTCTTCTTCTTCTTCTTTCTCCCTTTTTTTTCTCTTTACCTTCTCTCTTTTCCTCTCTTTTCTTTTTTTTCTTCTTCTTCCCCCTTTTTCATTTCATTGAACGGTCACTGTTCATCAAAATATCTGAAAAATTTATTTAGTCCTCACTTATTTCGACTATTACATTGTACTCCTCAAAACTTTCAAATTATTACACTTTACCCTAGAATCGCAAAATAAAATTTAATAAAACTCCATTAAAAAAATACGGGGTATTACAGGAATACTAAATTGTTATTTTAGTTTATATTGTATTTTCTTTTAATTTTAATGTTTTTAAATTAGTGTTAAATTTTATTTTGAGTTATTATAGTTTAATATTTGTATTAATTAAAGTTTTGTTTTTAATTTTTAATCATTTTTTGAATTATATAATAATTATTATAAATAATAATTAAATTAACTTAAATATAAATAAAAAATAAATTTTTTTTTACTGTTTGAATCGTGTCATGCTAAATTTGGTGTGTATAAACAGTGCTACACCAAATTTGGTGTCGCATTATAGCTGGACACCAAATTGGTGTAGAAAAATGGCGTTGGGTTGGAGGGAAAATTCAGGGTGTTTTACATCAAAATAGTGCTAGGTTGGAGATGCCCTTAGCCTATTGTTCTACAAAAATAAGAAGTAAGACATTTAACTTTTAATTCATTTCATAATTAAAAATGTAGCGCCATGTTAACATTTTAAATTATTTGAAAAAAATGGCAATTTTTAAATATTGAAATAAAAAATAATAATTAAGAGAAACCCTAAATCCCTGCCCGCCACGGCGCCACCTACATTCGCCATAAAAAACGACTCTCGACGCCGTTAATTTGGTAAGAAACTGTCTGTTGTTTAATTACTATACTATCCCTGAACTGTTTAGCTTAACGGAAAAAAGTTGACGTTAGTGGCTTTTGTGCCCATTTAGGAACTCTGTTATGTTTTTGTGAAGATAAAAAAAGAAACAAATGCGCTAAACCCAAAAGTTAAACCTCTGTTTATCTTCATGGCCCAACCGGAACTGGAAATCATCCGCGGCTATGAGCTCCGGCTGCTCCGTTGCACCCTCGCTCCTCCATCGTNATATAATAATTATTATAAATAATAATTAAATTAACTTAAATATAAATAAAAAATAAATTTTTTTTTACTGTTTGAATCGTGTCATGCTAAATTTGGTGTGTATAAACAGTGCTACACCAAATTTGGTGTCGCATTATAGCTGGACACCAAATTGGTGTAGAAAAATGGCGTTGGGTTGGAGGGAAAATTCAGGGTGTTTTACATCAAAATAGTGCTAGGTTGGAGATGCCCTTAGCCTATTGTTCTACAAAAATAAGAAGTAAGACATTTAACTTTTAATTCATTTCATAATTAAAAATGTAGCGCCATGTTAACATTTTAAATTATTTGAAAAAAATGGCAATTTTTAAATATTGAAATAAAAAATAATAATTAAGAGAAACCCTAAATCCCTGCCCGCCACGGCGCCACCTACATTCGCCATAAAAAACGACTCTCGACGCCGTTAATTTGGTAAGAAACTGCCTGTTGTTTAATTACTATACTATCCGTGAACTGTTTAGCTTAACGGAAAAAAGTTGACGTTAGTGGCTTTTGTGCCCATTTAGAAACTGCCTGTTATGTTTTTGTGAAAATAAAAAGGGGAGAGAAAATCGCTAAACCCAAAACCTCTCTTTCCAGTATCTTCATGGCCCAACCGGAACTGGAAATCATCCGCGGCTATGAGCTCCGGCTGCTCCGTTGCACCCTCGCTCCTCCATTGTCCGATGCTCCTATCCAATCACAGCCGTCGAACATCCAGAGTCTATCATCTCCTCATTTCCACGCACATATCAACGACCTCCTTAATTCCATCGAGTCCGGAAACTATCTCCAGGCCCTCTTATCGGACGCGGCTCGTCTCGTTCTGGGATCGCAAGAGTTTGACGTCGTCGAATCTGCCGACTGTGCCGACCAGGTTTACTCCGAGTTGCTCCGCCGTGTCGAGGCTTTTATTGTGGGCGCTTCGGAAAATGACGTGGACAAGGCTTGTAGAGTGGTTCTGGTTATGTGTTTGGCAATTGCTGCTCTTTTTTGGTTCACTCAGTGCAACTTGACCGGGTGAGTTGTTTGAGGTCATGGATGGGATGATAATTAGTAATGGTGATTAATGTAACTGTTTAGTGATTACTATTATGAATTGAATAGGCCTTTTGTTGAGAAGTTGTCCGAGCGTTGTTTGCCATTTAAAGTTTTGGATTCGGAAGGCAGTGAATTGGTGGAGTGGGAGAATTGGGCGCGTAATCAGCTTATGTCCGCTGGCTCTGACTTGATTGGAAAGTTCTCTTATCTTCAGGTACCCAGTTAAAATCTCCCAAAACTTTTGCTTATGTTTTAAAGTTTGATAATGAACTCTATTGATTGGATGATGGTAGTAGGTGTTGCTCATAATTTTAGTTGCTCTTTATTGTTTCCCTTAATTGTTTTACATTTTTCTTTTTGTATTATTTTCTTTTTGTAGTATATAGTTTTTGCTAAATTGTTGCTCCTGAAGACAAAAGATCTTCTATTTGAAGCAAGCTTGTCGTCTGTGTATGGCATTAGAAGCATTTCATGGTGGTGTACCAGGGTCCTACTTATGCACCAGAGGATTTTGGACGAGCGGTCATCTTCTTTGTTTGATCTATTGAAAGTTTTTATGGGTGAAACTTTAAGTCATTTTGGCACTTTGGAAGATGTAACGAGTTATTGGGGTACCCAGCTGCAAGATGTAGAGCTGTCGCATATAGTATCTATGATCCATTTAGAAGCAGGAGTCTTAGAACACATTTATGGAAGGGTCGATTCTTGCAGGTGAATTCTCTTGGGGAAATTTTACATTCAACGGGTTTATTTGGGGTCACATAATTTTTTTTCACTTGACTGCTTGTGTAATGGCTAGATTTAGATTGAATTTTTATGTTTAAACTTCGTGAATTCTTTTTCTTTCCTTATATTTATGTTTTCAATTATCAGGCATTATTTTGTGTTTGCTGCACTTGTGGCTTTTGGTAAAGTGTTTTGGAATCAATTATTACCATTGACATTAGATGGTTTGTTTAAATTTCAATCTTTGAGGTTATAGCTGTTTCCTGAAGTGCTTTTATGGTATCAGGCGACATTTTGAATCTGCTGAAGTTGCAGCTGGTCTTCAGCTCTCTGTTACTGGGGCTCTTGGTTGTCGAACAATACATCAGGTAATGATGAAGGTGTATTACTCGTGAAATTGCAGGGATCTTTCTTCTTAGCTTTGGGATTGTTCTTGAATATAGGTAGAACCAAAGGCACAAATGGTACTTGTTGCAAATACGAGCACATCAAACAATACTTATACCTGCCCTTCAGCAGACCGAGGCGTCCAAGCACACGATTCTAGTGTCACTGATACTTCTGATATTCTTATGACCCCAAAGTTATTGGTGAATGGTAATGAATCCAAAACTGGAGCGCCGTGTGTTTACAATGGGGCTTCAACTATTGATTTGAAGCCAATCCAACAGGCAGTGGTCCTGTCACAATGCCTTCTCATAGAGAAGAGCTCTCGACATGATGAAATGCAAAGTAAGAATGCTTGGTTGTATTTTTAAGCCGAAATTTTTGATGTTATGAATTTTAAAAATATTTTGTTCTTAGTTTGCACCTTGATTGCTGCAACCTATGTGAGAATGCATATTGAAATTGACTTCAAATAGTATGCTTGTTGTTTTGTTAATTGATGATAATAGATTGCATTGTAGATGATACAATGACATTATCAGTAATTCTCTTGTTTGTGTGCTGTAGATGATATGTTGACACTCTCATTAATTCTTTTGCTTGTGTCGTCTGTTATATGTTTGGTTACTTATTTTCTCGTAAAATATTATACTAATGTAAGAAAAATAAACCTTCTTGATTTATAAGGTTTCCTCTTCCTAATTTTTAGATCTAGTATGGATGAAATATTACATGGAAACAATGAAAAAGAGACTGCTTAATTTTTTGTGAAGATTTATCTAGGAATTCCATTTGTTGCTGATATGGTCTTCGGATAGAAGCATAAAATTTTCAATTGGTCATTTTGCTGACTTACGGCTAATTTTTGTTTCAGGATGGGATATGGCTCCATACATAGAGGCAATTGGTTCACAGAAGTCATCGTACTTTATTGTAAGTAGATTTAACCTTAAGCATGGGACTTTTTGTGTATAGATAAAGTGACAAAGATAAATGCTATGTTTCACTTATGTAAACTCTATAAATGAGATAATATGAGATTTTAGGGTTCAAGCAGTGAAAGATTACTTCACTGCCACTGCTATAGATTTGCTATTTGTACCATCTCGCTGTCCTATTATTTTAATTTCTTTTTTTTTGTTATCTCTTGTGATGCGTTTGCTTTTTTGATATATCAAAGAGTCTTTAACTTCAGTCTTGTAATTCTATGACTTTTGAGTTGTGCATGATTTTACCCTCTATCAGCTACATTGTTTCTGTGATCTCTTACGAGTTCGATGGGAGTCAACTCGAAGTCGTACGAAGGGGCGTGCTTTAGAGATGATGGATAAATTGGTAAGAAATCTATTGCTAGTCTGTTCTTTGTAAATTTAATTAGTTAGGATTTTGCCTTCTGTTTGTTGATGTGAATTGTTCTATCTCGAGTCATCATATTTCTCATCTCAAGTGCTTGTGGAGCTTAAAGTTGGTACTTTTCCTGCTCAATTTCATTTTTATTTATGGAAACACTAAAGGATTGTATTAATGAGACAAAAAGAGAAATACACTTGTGGATCAGGTATCCCCTGAAGAGTCAGGTCACCCCTGAGAAGGGGACAAAAACTATATAAGAAGTAATAAAAGTTTTGTATAGGCTGTCTAGAAAGAAAGATGATTATTTATTTATTTTTTTTAATGTATGAGTGGGTGATGCCTTGTGAAGGAAGTTTTCTTTAAACCTATTATGACAAGCTTCTCAAGATAGCTATCAAACTTGTTGTAAGAGGATTATCGATTGCATCCAGTCTGACTTGGGCTTAAATCTTTCATAACCAGCTTTTCAAGAAAGAAATCAAACTTGATGTAAGACAATCATCGTTTGTATCCAATCTAATTTGAGCTCTGTGATGCTTTTGTGTAGTTATTTATTTATTTATTTATGTTATCTTTGACCCTATGGTTTATTGTATATTTATAGATTATGTTATTGTGATTTTAATCTTTATACTTATTTTTGGTTGTTGAGAGCAATCTTCAGATGTTTTTGATTGTGCAACTGTACAACTTGAGTTTTGTATTTTGTTCTTAGGTAATGTTTCCATGCGTCATAAATGCGTGAGATCATCAAAATATTTTAGACTTGTGGGAATTGGTCATAGATGTCATTCCCCTATTTTCTGTTATGAGATTTCCTGGATTTTGCTTGACTTCAGCTACTTTTGGTTTTCTGTCTCTGTGTAAGTGTTCTATGTTGACCAGACAATGGTAGCAAGTCTTGCTAAATTGAAGCTCCTCAAAGGAGTAGCCTTTTGTTTTTTAATGCAGTTGATGTTACCGAGGAATCTCTTTCAACATATGTTGCAAATAAATTGAAATTTTAGGTGAACAACGTGGCTTGGTAATGAGAGTGTTTATGTTTGCTTGGACCTGAGAATCTCGATTTTACTAGAATTAATTGACTGAAGCCTTATTAATAAATGGGAAAGATTCCAGTCTTTGTACTGTTAGTACGTTGTTGGGCCCAAAAATTTTCACTTGGTTTGGCTGCTATTTGATATAAAGTTTTCTTCCATTGTTAGATATGCAATTATTTTGTCAGATTTAAGTCTCTAAATGATTGAGCAAAACTTGCTGCTCTGGCTTTTTGCTTCATAAGGTGACACTATGTTTGATGAAGTTCAAATGCAATCTTTTTTTTTTTTGGTCCCATTTTATTCAGAATCTTTATTAAATTCTTAAAGTGCTTGCCTTTCTGTCAGTCTCACAAATATATTTTACTTTGTTTTAGGTTGAGGGTGTTTATAAGTCTACTCCTGGAGTGGCACAAAGAGTTCCCTTTTGTTATGTGGCATATATTCCTACTGCTCCTGCACTGCGAAAGTAAAACTATTTCTTCTCTATCTCTGAATGACCACTGATATTTAATATCTTTTCATTATGCCAGCTACCTATCTTATATTAGTATTACATTGTTTTGGCATATTTTAATTGCTTTGTTATTCTTCTTTTAAATTATTCATTTTCAATGTTTCTTTAATTTTAGGGAATATGCTGAACTTTTAGTAAGCTGTGGTTTGATTGGAGAGGCTATTAAAATTTTTGAGGATTTAGAGTTATGGGATAATCTGATATACTGCAACTGGTATGATGTCCTCGACAGCCATAACTCAGTCAAGTTCTTCTATGTGTTATCATTTCTGCCTTTCCTTTTTGTCTACTGTTGCCATTTAGAGTTTCTTTGGTATATGATATCAAAACAGCCTATTGGGAAAGAAAGCAGCAGCTGTTGAACTCATTAAGGCACGGCTGTCTGAAAGGCCCAATGACCCAAGATTGTGGTATGTTATTTAGCCTTTTCAGTTGGCTTTCCATTTCTTAATTATTTCTCTCATTGTAGTTTTATCACGGCTTGCTGACTCTGCACACACGTATTCTAGGTGTTCATTAGGTGATGTTACAAATAATGATGCCTGCTATGAAAAAGCTCTGGAAGTTTCAAACAATAAGTCAGCTCGAGCTCTGGTAAGGTTCATTGCTTGGATTAAACGGGTTATATAATGATTTTGTAGCGATCTTTTGTCATTAATGTATCTACACTTGCATCAGCGGTCTCTTGCTCGTAGTGCTTACAATAGAGGGGACTATGAGAAATCTAAAAACCTTTGGTATGTTTGCTTTGACGCTTTTACACTCAAGTTTCTTTTATGAAATATATCTAATATTCTAATGTGGTTTCGATAATTGATATGGCTGAGCCTCAAATTATCCTTGTTTTTATCATAGGGAGTCTGCTATGGCGTTGAATTCGTTGTATCCAGATGGTTGGTTTGCTCTTGGGGCTGCTGCATTAAAGGTAAAATATGTTATCTGCAATGCGTTGATTTGCTGTTTACCATATTCTTGTACAAGTATATTTGCCCTGTTTTCATTTTTGCACTATTTCCCATGTTCTTGGAACTTATTTATGATGATCAATACAGGCTCGGGATATTGAAAAGGCTTTGGATGGGTTTACTAGGGCTGTTCAACTTGATCCTGATAATGGCGAAGCTTGGAATAATATTGCTTGCTTGTATGCTCTTCTTTTTCTTCATGCTGTACCATAGTTTTACTCCATATATCACAATGCCATGCATATAAATTTCCATCTTCTACCTGCAGTGGTGAAACTTTTACTTTTTAGTATTTGTTAATTGGGTTATATTTATCTTTTCTTTTCATTTATGGTATATCACGTTGTGTAAAATTTTCAACTCAACTTGTGTGTTAGTCATCATGCTGTTCCCACTAAGAAGTTAAATGTGCAGCATATTTACATGTTTAGTATTGCCACCCATACTAAGACAATTTTTTTTTCCTCTAGTTTGATGAAACATTTTATAAAAAATAATTGTTATTACAGTAAAAATATAAATTGTCTTTTATATCTTGCAGGCATATGCTTAAGAAGAAGAGCAAAGAAGCTTTCATTGCATTTAAGGAGGCCCTAAAGTTCAAGTTCTGTCTTTTTCCTTTGATTAATGCAATTTTACTTTTTTGTCACGCACAATGCACCCAGACTCTTGCAAACACAAAACACTGACGCTGAGACATCATTGGTCTCTGTTGTGGCAAACAGTGGGATGTGTAATAACCAAAAACTTGATTTGTTAACAGACGGAACAGCTGGCAGTTATGGGAGAACTACAGCCATGTTGCTTGTGATGTGGGCAATTTTGGTCAGGTAATCTTGGATATGCAGTTAATGTTCAAATGCTTACCACTGCAAATCAGCCTAGCACTTTTGACCAGGATTAGGTCTTTTCCTTAGTCCCCCTTTGATGGCTTGGCTTGCTTATTGTGAAAATTCTAATGAGAACTGCAGAGGCTTTGTCTCATGATAGAGTGGACATGTCATTTTTTGAAAGGGCAATTTATTGTGGATACATTGAGAAATTTTTATATTTCATTATCACCCTATGTTTTTGGATACTATTAATATACGAGATCATATGATATATTAGTGAATATGACATCAGTATACTTCACAATAATCTTTTTCTTCAGTAATCAATGTTTTATGCTTTATTGTTTATTCAATTTATTTGTGCAGGCACTAGAAGCTGTACAGATGGTGCTGAATATGACCAGTAATAAAAGAATTGATGCTGAATTATTAGAGAGAATTATGCTAGATTTGGAGGATAGAGCGTCAATTAAACATTTAAAGTCTCCTGCAGCTGCCGATAATAATAATTGCAACAATCAAGCTTGTCCTTCAGATTCAACTGTAAAATTTGTCAATGAATCATCATTTGAAGAACCAACCCAGGGAAGATCACGGGAAGCTGAACACCTGATGGAGTTCCTCGGGAAAATTCTACAGCAGGTATGTAAATATTTCCGTGATATATTTTGTGTCTTTTCTCTCGACCAAAAGGAAATCTTACTCTCCCTTGCAACCTGTCACAAACAGAATACATACACATACACATACACGTATCTAATATAAATGCACATATGAGAAATACTTATATAGGATAGTTTCACCACATCACAATGTTGACATGGTGAAACAGTCTGATTAGTTAACCACATACGTGGTGGTTTTCATTTTAGCAATAAAGACCACCATGATTTACTAATAACCACCTGGTGGCTTTAAAATTACTATTTATGTGGTCAATTTTTATTGGACGGTCTCACTACGTCAACATGATGATTTGGTGAGATTGTCTTATATTAGGTTTCGTGGCTAGTTATTTAGAATAGCATTTTGTGCTATTTAACATTTTTGGAAAATATGATAGGATTTTGAGAAGTTTTTGGTACATTACTAAATAGTATTTTCTGAAAATATTTAGATTATATATAACGCTCTAGGTTTGTTAATTTAATTAAACACCCCTCACAATAAAAGTTTATAAATTGACAATAACACCCCCACCCACCTACATATTGCTGGCAACCGGCCACCACCGCCGGAAGGTGGTCGGAATCTGTCGGAATGGCGCATGACCAACCGGATTTGGTTGGTCGTGCGTCGATCTAGCATTTTCTTGCTAGATTCATGGTGGATCCGACCGGAAACGGCCAGATCTACGTTCACAAATCTGGCCATTGATGGCCAAACGACAGCCAAGATATCTGGTTGTCAAAAAGGGCCAAGATATGGCTATCTTTAACGGCCAGATCTTTGGTCGTATATCTGGCCGTTTTCGGTAGATCCATGGTGGATCTGGCCATGGATCTTACCGAAAACGGATAGATCGGTGCATTACCTGTTAGATCTAGCCGGTTTGCGTCGTTACGGTAGCAGCGGCTGTTGCTGGTAGGTGATAGTGGCTTGGGTGGGTGGAGGTTTTTTTGTTAATTTTAAAATTTTTATTAAGAAAGGTAATCCTTATTGTTTTGAGTTAAGCAGGATACGATTGAATTTTGAATAATATTAAAACAAATGCATTTTTGGGTTTTTAGGATAAGATAGTGGAATAAGATGGGGAAAAAAGTGTGCCAAACGGACCCTTAGTTTTTCTTATGCACATATATATTATAATCATGAATACGTCTTACTAGGTACAGTTTGGTGTTTGGGCATATGATCCATCTTTGCTCCCTACGACATACTGTGTTTGAGATACTACTTCTAGCAAATGCAAGCAGTTGGCAGTGTTGAAAAATTTGTGCTAAATGTTAAAATAATCATGAGACTCTTTTACCTTCTAAAAAGGGTCCCATAATGCATGAATATTATTGACTCGAGGCGCACGTAGCAAGTAAAACTAGCCCCTCTTTTGGTAGCCTATGTTGAGTGTTTCTCTGTTTTGTACAGATAGTTAAAAGTGAAAGCAGAGCAGATGTGTGGGGCTTATATGCAAGGTGGCACAAAATTAAAGGAGATCTCACAATGTGCTGTGAAGCTCTTCTAAAGCAAGTTAGATCATATCAGGTATTTCCATTGCTCTCATAATCTTGTATATAATTGTTTATCATTAAGTGTGACAAAATTGTCCACTTTCTGTGCATGTTTTCATTAATTGTGGAGAATTAATAAAAGGATGTAATCTATTTTCATTTAAATAGGGCATAAAAGAATTGTATTATTATCCGTTCATGATGTTACTCTAATAATTTAAACATTGTGGTGTTTCTTTTTTTACAATGATTTGTTAAGTAGATTTAGTTATATTATAGTCCTTTTCACTTTAGAGCATATCTGAGTGATCTATGACATTGGTATGAGGAACTTAGGGTTGTTAGAACATGATCGATACCTTGAACATGACATAGCATTATGCTTTGTTTTGAACTTGACATAGCATTATGTTTTGTTTTGAACTTGACACTTACTTTAAAATATTTATTATTAGAACAGAAAATACAATTTATTATGAATTTATCTGAATACACAAATTTTTGATAAAATTTCTAAATAATATAAAACTAAGGCAAATGTATAGATGTCCCTATGCTTTGAAGAAGTGATACAAAAGTCCAATACATTTGAAAAATAATTGCAAACGCACCTCTCTTACTGGAAAACCATCACAAACATCTCTCATGGTTAGCTTTTCCCCTGATAACTTTTGTTGTTCACATATCCTTACTGACACAGAAACAATTTAGCTTAGGTTAGTCAGATCTTGCTAATTTCTCCTTTTTCATGATGGAGCTAGTCTTATCTGTTTTATATGTTCAATTTAGTGTTAAGTCTTGCCTTGAGCACGTTCCAATAAGGGGGTGACAGATGCGGGACTACATTTATGTACTTATTGCTGTTTGACATTTGTCCTCTAATGTTTTTCCTCATGTAATACAAAACTCATCTCAAAGTACCATTGCTCTGGAGGAGATTCTATTGGTGGGACTGATATAAGCTGCATTATAATTATTGATTTCTGTGGTTACTCTCTCTCAGGGATCTGACTTGTGGAAAGACAGAGATCGGTTTAAACAGTATGCACATGCGTCCTTGGAACTTTGTAATTTGTATATGGAAATATCTTCTTCTACAGGGAGCTGTCGTCAACTCTTCACAGCTGAGATGCACCTCAAGAACATACTTAAACAGGTAAAGCTTCCATCTTTTCTTGGTTTGATGATTGTACTCTCTTTACTGGTTAGCTGTGGAAATATTTTAGTTGATGTATTGACTTTTGTTTTGTTATTAATCTTTTCTTCAATCATAAAGTTTGATTATAAGATATTTCATTGGAATCACAGGCAGGGGAATTTTCAGACATGGAAGAATTTAGGGACATTCAAGCTTGTTTTAATGAAGTACAGATGAAACTGCAGTCTGATTCGGTGCCTGCATAGGTTTCCGGATGTGCTAGTTCAAAATTTTGGAGGCGAAGTTAATGATAGCGTGTCTCATTTTCTTTTTCGACACTTAACATACTTTTATAACAGGAAAGCATATCCAGTCTAGGTACTTTCCCTCCCCACTTCTTTTTTGGTAGTAAATTTTGAGTCTTTCATTGTTGTTGTAACTTTATGATTACTTCGGCAATGTAAATATTTGACTGAGTTTTATAAATTTTTACAGAAAATTTTGCTTCAAGCTCACGGTGCTCTTCTTAGCTACTCACTTTCTTTTTCTTTCTCTTCGTGGATTAATTACTTATTTTGGTTTAATTCTTTATTTTATCGTTATCTATTAATTTTTATTTTTTTATTTGAGTATAGAAAAGAACTAGGGGTGAGCATAGATAAAAGGTAGAACTAGAATCGGCGGGTATCCACTGGTTGGTTCTGGGTAGGAATCGGAATCGGACCCTTCTAGAAAATTGGAACTGGGAATTCTCGGGTTTGGTTCTGATTCCTGTAGTGGTGGAACCGGAATCGGACACTAGGATTGAATTGTAATTTTTGTAAACTATTGGGGATGTATTATGCTTTTTTGGGGGTGTATTTGTCTTTTTTTTTTTTTTTTAAAAGTAGGGAGTAATTAAAATTAATCTGAGTACCCGAAACAAGAGCCTATGTTTTAAGTTCCAGTTCTAGGTTTTTAGGAACCCAAATCGGAATCGGTCAGTTTTGGTTTCGAATCATAGGAATTGATCGGTTTTGATTCTTTCAAAAAATGCAGGGTACCCGAAACCATTCACCCTTAGAAAAGACTAAGAAAAATGTCAAAAAGTTGTTTGATTTTGAAAAAAAATGTAGGATATCCAGAACCGTTCACTTGTAGAAAAGACTAAGAAAAAGGTCAAATAGTCATAAAGTTAGCAATTGAACTTGATGAAAAATTGTAGGGAAGGTTTTAAATATATATATATTTTTTAAAAAGGTAGATGAAGTGTCAATTTACAGGACATTAAGATTAGAAAACACCAATGACAATTTTATTTGATTTTTCCCTTCTGAATTATTCATATACAAACATTGATTGACTGTTACACTTCCAACAATATTTTTTTTTTTCTTTAGGAATAAAAAAAAGACACCACAAACTATATGGGGGAAAGAACAAGAAGGGAAAAGCTTAGGTGTAGCCCACTTACTCAGTCTTCACTCAATCCCTTGCATTTTCCTCATCATGATGACAAATTCATAAACCTTTTCTGGATCTGGAATAATTTTAGCAACACTTTCTTTTTGCATGCACTTTTTCATCCAAGCTGAGAATTTTGGGCACTCATCCTCAACCTTAAACCCCCCAAATTTCTCAACGGCATGGAACCAGCTAGTTAGAGGGATAGCTATAACGTCAACAAATCCAAAAGAATCACCACCGAAGTAATCCTTCTCCCCTAGGGCTCCCTCTAGTTGCTTCAGTATCTCTAAGAACTCCTCCTTTGCACTCTCTGCTACCTTGCCTTTGCTTCTCCAAATTTTGCCAACTGCATCAAATACCTATCCACCAAACCAAAGATTATACACATCCGAAAATTCTTAAAAGTGAGGAAGTCTTGAAGTTTATAACATGCAAACCAAAGGTGAGCGACTGGTCATTGGTTTTTGATTTTGCATATTGTAAAGGTAGCGATCCTGATCACCTTTGGTTTGCATGACCAAAACATATATAATTATATATATGCTGACTTTAAGACATAAATTATAGACAAAGCCATTACGGTTGAGTTTAAAATGACAGAAAGAGAAACCAACCTTTTTGTCGATAAAATCAGCCCAGAAACGGGCTTGAGCTCGGCCATATGCGCAAGGTGGGAGAAGAGGTGGTGAAGGCCAGACCTCATCAATGTAGGAAACAATGGTAGTGGACTCACACAAGGGTTTTCCATTGTGTAACAACACTGGCACCTTCTGGTAAATGGGGTTTGATTTGAGCAACAGTTCACTCTTTCCCCCAAACAAATCCTCTTCTCTACCTTCATACTCCACTCCTTTCTCCTCCAATGCTATTTTCACTCTCATGCAGAATGGACTAACCCAGAAATCCAAAACAACCACCTCTCCCTTTGACATCGTTACTCCCTAGCAGCTATATAAGAAATTTTAGGTATACTTCTTTCTCCTAGTTTGGCGAGCATTTATATAGGAAAAAATCTGATGAAATCTAGGCCATGAAATTCCAAACGTTGAGTTTGCATGAAAATCCAAAGAAGAGTTCTTGGTTTGCTCGGATGGAGCTTTGTGCTTATCAATCTCCAGCTTTTGTTACTGTAAATAGCATAATAAGATGAGTTTAGATTGTGTGCAAATTTTAGCATTTTCGAAAAATGCTGAGAAACAAGGTTGTCTTCGATTTTATAAACTTAGTACTGGCATTGCCGGACGCATACTCAACAGTTCTTACTTGCCCACTTGACGATTCTTTTCTTGAAAACTAAATGACACACAAAAAACATTGAGGGTTGATTTGTCCGGAATTACTCAAAATAATTAAAATTCTGATACCCAATTATCACAACATCAAATCAAAGGATTATTATATTTATCACCTGAGAGGAATAGATAATTTCACTTTCTAATTTATTGTTTAGTTTACCATACTGAAGATGCTCAATCCTCAAATCTGATTAGGCTCACAATAGAGCTTGAAGTTAAAAGATAAGATTATTTAATCAAGTCTGCCAAAAATACTATTTTAACTAAAATTCGCACATAAATGGTGGCTTCTTTTTTATTTAATTTTATGCTTAGGATTCAGGAAACAAAGTACGTATTTGACAAATGTTATGTACTCTGATTCATGAGATGACTTCGAGCCATGCAGAGACCTTCTCTATTTGCAAGCAATTCTGCAACTTCAGCAGAAAAACTTTGTAAAATATTGGAAGCAAAAGCAAACTTAACATCCCCTTGATGATCCCGAAGAACTCCAATATCAACTCGAGAAGTATGCATGGACGGCATTGGAGCATCAATATTTAATTCGATGCTGGTAATTAAACCTTAACCATTGATTTCAAATATACTTAAATAATTTTACATAGTATTAACAAGTCAATAATAAAGTAAGTCAATTTAATAAATTATGAGAGTATAAGATTAGAAGAAAGTATCATTATACTAGTAAGAGTACAACTATTAGGAGTCGTAGCACAATTAAAAGTGATGCTTTTTCTTCGATTTTCTGTAGTATGTCCAAATACCTTATGACTAATATGTAAATTAAGATGATAAATATTAATTTTGATTTAGCTTTAAAATAAAATAAGATATCCTTTTCTCATATGAAAACCACAAATAACGAAGAGAAAAATTGAAGTGAGCGTGGTTCAATTTCTCAATGGGAATTGGTGAATAAAGCATATTGTTGCCTTGACTTGACTGTTAGATGTGTGGTTTTTGATACTACTTGAGAATTTCCAAGCACGCTTCACTTTACCAATCCATCGCAGTTTGATCTCAGCTTCGTAGCCTTAATTTGACATTAGCAATGGGTGTGATTTGGAGCATATTATATGGATATCAGCTACGTATCTTTTCCCACTTTGTTTTCTTTTTTCATTCCATCCAGGGTCAATATGTTCAAATGGTTAATAACACTAACATTTCATGGACAATTGGTGACACTGATCCTTCTGCCATAGTGGTATATCGCTCCGTTTTGGTGCAAAAGTCACTGGAAATGGGTCATTTGAATGTGGTTTCCAGTGCTTCTCTTACCCTGATTGTAACACTGGTACGACTTATGCTTTTGGTATTTTTGCTATGGATGAGATGAGAACGGCTCCAAGATTAGTCTCGTCTTCCAACCAAAACAACTTCGTTGGAAGAAATTAGACTTTGTTGCTAACCAGAGATGGAGATTTGCTGTTACAAGATTTTGATGCTACTTTGATTTGGTCTACCAATACAAAAGTTAAATCTGTTGCTGATATATATATATATATATATATATTTTCACGGATAGTGTGATTATCCTTTGGTTTGTGGAAGATATGGAATTTACTCAAATTCGGGTGAGGATGATACCGCATTATGTAGTCGTCCCCAACCAGATAATAAAAACTACTTTAGACAAACTAGCGACAGACATCCCAATCTTGGCTGTTCTGAAATTAATTCCCTGTTCTGTGACAGATTTAAATATCAAAAGATGCTAGAGCTGAAGAATGTCACCCATTTGATAGGGGTGGCTCACTATAAAAATAAGCTGTGAAGAGTTGCAAACAACATTGTCTAAAAAATGTTCTCGCAAAGCTGCGATTTTTGATTCATCCAAGAATTGTTATTTGCCGTATTCGCTTGTCTTCTTCTTAGCACTGGCATCATTTACATTGTTTGTTTAGGGAAGAGAAAAAACGATAGTGATGACTTGGAGAAAATTACAATGATGAGGTACCAGGAATGCCAAGGAGGTACTGCTACGAAGAGTACTTGATAGCAGGAACGGATAATTTCAGCATCTTATCTCTTTATACCCCAATTATTATTATATATCTTATTACAATTTTATCCTTTATTACAATTACAAAATACGACATAGAGTTATATGTATTTACAAATTTTATTTTCTCTTTGATCATAAACTCTAATTTTATTTTCAAACAATAAAGACAAAATTTACACAACTAAAATAGTTTGATCCAGATCATGTAAGTACACTGGAGATAAAATTTATATGCTTTGTTGGTTTTTCTTTACTTTTTTCTTCTTCTAGTCTTCTCTAAAATTTATAAGTTAGTTTGATGCATTCAAATTTCTTAATTATTATTCAAACGACCTTGGAAGTAAAAACACATTTGAATGGATTTTATCTCTGAACATTATATTTAAAACAAAAAGCATTAAAATTATAAATAAAAGAATATTTTTAGAAGTAAATAAGAACATTTGTATATGTTAAAACTTTTTAAAGGAGTAAACTTAGAAATAGGTTCTTGAAAGTTAAAATGTGGGACGCTAAGTGTCACTCCTTATTTAAATACCATCTTGCGTCAACTTTCATTCAATTTTCGTTACAAAAGAGCCCAGTTAGTAAACTCGTTAATAAAACGTGAATTATATGCTTAGCTGTATAATTCGCATATTATTCACGTATAATTCGCATATTATTCACGAATTTCATATTTTATCAACCCAATTGTATTATTCGCGAACCATATGCTTCAGACATTTTATTCATGAATTATTCTCGTATTTTTTCCTGTATCCTAATTTTTATAAACATATTTTTCACTATTTTTCCTATTATACCCGTACACTTTTTTCGCCATACCCATATTTACTAACTAGGGTGAGTTTATTTTATAGACTATAATTTGAATCTTGGTTGCATTATTTATTTATTTTATTTGTTTGGAGCTCTAGTCCAACTTTGAATTTTGGTTTTGTTATGTGTTTGATTTGAGACTATAATTTGAATCCCAGTTCCATATTGTATGATATTATTAGGTCTAATGGTTATTGGTGTATAGGCAAAAAATCATCTTAAGCCTTATAGGGCCCAAGCATGAAACATCTACTACGTGGCCTAAGGCCATGACCTAGTTCCAGTTGGGCCTACGCCAAGATCCATGTCATGGGCCAGACCTGAGACACCAACCCAACTTCTTCCAAATTGGGTCATCCAAATTGGGCTTCATCATTAGCTCATCTAGGGCCAGACCCATGTTATTTACTAAGGGTCCAAAATCCTACTCAAATCCTATGACTTCTACTTCCTATTTGATATATATTCTAATTCATTTAAGATCCTGAATCTTATATGAATTAGGACTCCTAATCTTACAATGGCAAGTAAGTCAAGGATTTTCCTATTTACACGATCTCTACCATTATGGACTTAGAGTCCTACTAGGATTCGAAGATCCTACGACCACTATATAAAAAGAGGTCTTGCCTCACATTCAACATCAATTATTCAATACCACCTACTAGCTCCTAGTTCTTGCTCCTAAGTAGACCTGACAAAACAGGTCTAGACCCGCGGGTCGGTCCGTACCTGGGTAGAAAATATAGGGTATGGGTCCAATATATTAGACCCGTTTTTTTTTTTATCCGTACCTGGCCCGACCCGTATAGCTAAGGGGTTATATGGTGAACCCGCGGGTACCCGTTTTTGCAAATCCCTAACCCTAAGTGGCTAAGTCCCTAACTCAGTAACTCAGACTCTAAAACAAATCTTCAACATAACAATTCTCTCCCGCAGTCCTGCCTCTTCGATCTCTCAACATTGCATTAGTCATCAGTCATCATCAATATACCTCACGGTCCTCACCTGAACCTGATTCATTCATTCTGTAAACTCTCAATCTCTCATCCAGTCTACGATTCCCATTCCCAATACCACCGTTGCCGGTAGCCCTCACTCATCCTCGTTGGCTGGTCATCTCCTCTCTCTCACATCGTCGGGACTTGGGCATCGGCTCGTCATCTCCTCTCTCTCACATCGTCGGGTGTCGGTTCATCATCTCTTCTCTCTCTCTCTCTCCATCGCAAGACTCGCAACTCTCCTCCCTACCACTGCAGCAGATCGGTGAGTTGGGTTTCAAGATCTGTTTTTAATTGTATCCTTGTTCCAGAAAAGCTGCAGCTTGTTTGATGTTTCAAGATTTGTATATTTTGGCTGATTCGTGAAATCTCTGTCTATATGAACAATAAATGTTGAGGATTTTTGTGCTTAGAGTTAGTGAATTGCAGATTTGTAGGCATTGTTTTTAGAGTAATAGCTATCCGACTGTCCCTGTAAATATGGTTTGAAATGAAGTTGTTTGCCTGTTTTCACAAGTAGTAGACTTAAACCTATATCTACAAACAGGATGCTAATCTCGATTTCATTTATATATGCATTCCACTTAGTATTCAGTGAGAAAGTATATAAATGTGTTATGCATATGCTACAAAATTGGAGCCATATGGTTCAAATTTAGAATTCTGTAATGAATTATTTCCAATGTCTTGTACAATTTTTAGAACTAAATTGTTTACTGAATAAAACACACAGAGATCACTTCATAATGAATTATTAAAGGGACGTTTATTTGCTGAAAAAGGAGTGTGTGGTGTGGGGTTGATTGAAGTTACACATTGATTATATTAAATAAAAGTGTTTGTTGTGAAGTAGAGCTGCTTTCAATTATTTCAAGTTTCCAGTAGCAAGAAAGGCCTTTACAATATCTTAATATGGAAGGTAGGTTTTACCGTTTTAGTCAAATCTACATCCACAATTCAATAATCCGTAAAATGATAATAGACAGAATTAATGGGAAGTTCAAGTTGGAGTGATGAAAATGGTGGCATTTAATTGCTTTTTGGCATTTCCCCCAAATCATGCTGCATTATCAAAGTTTAATAAATAGAAACATATATATAGACACACATGTAGTAGTTAGTAGTTGATATTCTTCTTTAATTTTATTCTCTCTTTCTTTTCCAAATCATTTTTGCATAGATTTAGATTAATATAAATACTTGATAATTGAATCGGTTGTTGAAACAAGTGTTAACTATTGATAATGCATGCTGATATAAATGTGTATCTATATGAATAAGAAATTAGATTCTGTGAAACTTGATTCACTTTAATTTATTTATTATTGAAGAGGAAATGTGACTGATGGTGGTTGTGAAGTCACCTACCATTGAACTAAATAAATTATCTCACTGTTTGATAATTTTATTCTGGTTATGGTGTCTTTGATGTTTGTTTCTTTTTTTTATTATATTATCCTTTGAGTGTGTGTGAGAGACCTAATATATTAATATTATTATAACATCACCCTATCAATCTAATATATATATAGTCTCAAGCATTGACATGGCGGATTCTGAAACTATAGATACATATATGGTTACTGTGAGAGCAAGTGACGATGCTTCTAGGGTAATGCCACCTCCTTCTAATTCTAGTATTCCTACAACTAGGTCTAGAAATAAACGTAAAACATCAGAAATTTGGAATTATTTTGAGACATATGTTGATGAGAATAAGAGTGAGAGGGCTAGGTGTAAGGCATGCAATAAATCTTATGCATATGATAGTGCCACACATGGGACTAAAAATTTGAAGCGTCATATACAGAATTGTCCAAAACGTGCCAACCATGATGTAGGGCAATTATTGATTGATCATAATCATAGATTGCAAAGTAGAAAGATTAGTCAAGAGACTTGTCGTGAATATATGGCCTTATCAATTATTCAACATAACTATCCATATTCATATGTGGAGAATCAAGGAACTAGGAGAGTCTTTTCATATGTGTGTAAGGAGCTTATGCATTATTCTAGGAACACCGTTGATGCGGATTGCTTAAAAATATATGAAAGGATGAAGAAAAAAAAACTAAGCTTGAATTATGGAGGCTTAGTAGTAGAATATGCTTAACTTCTGATGTTTGGACTTCTGGTACAACTGAGGGATATATTTCTTTAACAACTTATTATATAGATGAGGATTGGGAGTTATAAAGTAAAATACTGAACTTTTGCCATATTCCTCCTCCACACTCAAGGGTTGTTTTGGTAGATATTGTTATGAATTTCTTGCAAGAGTAGGGAATTGAAAAGAAAGATTTCTCAATTACATTGGATAATGCAAGTAGTAATGATAGGATGGAGGATATCTTGAGGAACCAGCTTTATGTGCAGAATGCTTTGTTATGTAGAGGTGAATTTTTCCATGTGCGATGTTCTGCACATATCTTGAATCTTATTGTTCAAGAAGGGTTAAAAGCTACTAGTGTCGCTTTAAATAAGATTCAAGATAGTGTGAAATATATTAAAGCAACTGAGGCTAGAAGAATCAAGTTTGGAGAACTTACTGTACAAATGGGAGTGAAAAGCTCAATGGGGTTGAGATTGGATGTTTCCTGTTAGTGCATGCCCTAGGAACCAATCGTGTCGTCGGTTCCCAGGCATTATGTTTTGTATATATATGTGAATGTATATAGTTTGTATATACATTTTATCTTATCAATAGAAGAAAGTGTTCTTATTTCACATGTGGTTTATTGCTTCATTTATATATATGTGGTTTATTGCTTCATTTATATATATGTATTACATGTGAAATGTCCTGATGATACAACTCTTCAGAAGATCAAAATCATCAAAGTATTCCCTACATAGGTAATATTAATTGGCAATAATATTACATATTAGGCATGCTGAATGCCTCCGTAGAATATCATGTGATGGTATTAGTGTGGGTGATTATAAAAGTTATATCACTAGGGCATTAGCATGGATACGCGGTTAGTGAACTGTTTATTGAATATGGCCATTTATGATGAATCACATGGACATTTAAAATGTAGTCAATGATTTATCATAAGATCGTACTAGTGTATTATTAATCCTTAGACCTGAGATATCACGGTTGGATTCTGCATAAACGCATATGGTTCATATGATGTATAAACACGAGGCTAATCATGCCATGTGTTAATAAGCCAATTTGGCCATGTGTTGTTTATGTGTGAGGACAAGTGATAGTCAAGATGAAATCCGTTGACTTGGTATAGATTGATATCAAGTTCCTAGACAAATGTCAAGATACATTGGAAAAGGGAAATCTCCGGCCGGGGTATAAAATGTTACATGAAAGGTTGTTTCATGATGACACATTCCATATGTATTGTATTAAAATTAAGATAAGGATTTTAACATACCATAAATCCATCCTTAATTGGGATTAGACAACGGAAGGATTTGATTATACAACGTGTATGATTGTAAAAGGTTTGTTGGAGTATATCTTCATTGTAACTTAGGGGTTATGGAGCATTGCTAGATGCCTACCATAATTAGTAGGAGTTTTGTTCATAAAGAGTTATGACAAAACATATTGAAATAGACTGTGATATTGGGCCCACGGCTAGGCCACAGTGAACCTAAGAGGTCACACATAAAAACTAAGGAGAATGGAGAAATAGCCAAAGAGAGTTGATTATCCAAGGTTGGCTAGCACCTGCCAAGGGTAATAAAGTTATTTATATTAATTATTTTCTTTATATTAAATTGGATTTTATAAGGGGATGTAATTGTAAACAATTAAGGGTTAAATTGTTATGTAAACAATTTAAGAGTTAAATTGTTAATTGTGATTAAATATTAATCCAATGTTATAATTTAAAGAAGTTTAACAACTTCATAACAATTATGGAATTGTTTAAGGAAGTCCAAAACAATTATTGAATTGTTTACAAGGATTCCTATATAAAGAAAATGATATATCAATTTTTGTGTAGAGAAAAAAATCTCTAAGAACCCTAAATCTCTCTCTTGGCAAAAATCTCTTCTTCCCTTGGTGTGGATACTCTTTTGCTTGATTTCTCTTGAAATTAAGAGTCTCCAAGGTTGCTAAGGGCTTAAGGTAACATGTTCTACCTTACTTATTTCAATTTGATTGAATTTTTTTTTAAACTATGACTATACTTATTACAGTATGATATGCTTGATTCTCCATGCATCCATCTTTCATTTCCACTAGATGGAATTCGACATTTTTAATGCTTGAAATGACGTTAATATTTTGTCCTGTGTTTGTGGCTTTATCAACAATAGTTCTCAGTTATAAATTTTGTCCATCAGATGACAAATGAGATAGGAGGGCGAGGGTATGCAAGTTCTTGGAACCATTTTATGATATTACGACTTTATTCTCGGGTTCTAAATATCCTACAACAAACTTTTACTTGAAATGTGTGTGGAAAATTCAATTGCGTTTAATTGAAGAGAGGATGAGTGAGGCTGATGTTAGGAGCATGGCGGAACAAATGATCCCAAAATTTATAAAATATTGGGATTCGTATAGTTTTGTGTTGACGATTGCAACTATTCTTGACCCACGTCTCAAGTTTCAGTTTATGGAGTATGCTTTCAACAAAGTTTATGATTCAACTACCGTCATACGGAAGTTGGAGGTTATTAAGAATAACTTGCAAAAGCTTTTTCAAGCTTACGAGACTCAATGTTATAAAAAAGTTCCTGCCTCACCTTCAGTTGTTTCTCCTGCGAGCAGTTCTACTCTTAGTAGGCGTGTAGGTCATTCTTCTGTAAGTCACTATACTTTTTAGTTTTTATATTCTTATGATAAATAAAGCATTGTTTATTGTTTAATTTTAACTTTTGACACTTAACTATTTAAGTGATGCAGGATTTTGAAAACTATGAGAGTGTTTTCATTTCCACTAAGAAATCCGAATTAGATCTTTATTTGGAAGAGATGAGGTTTGACCGCGTCAAATATCAGAATTTGGATATCCTTGATCATTGGAAAACAATCGTGATCGTTATTCGATACTTGCCAAGATGGCTCATGATATCATGACAATACTAATAACATCCGTTGCCTCGGAGTCCGCTTTTAGTATTAGCAGTAAAATGCTCAACAAATATCGAAGCTCACTTCGACCAAAAAATGCAGAATCTTTGATATGCACTCAAACTTGGCTATATGGATATGAGTTTACAGGTAACATGTTAACATAATATTTCATATATTTTATTATTTACATTTATTAATATTTGTAGTTGATCATTGTTTTGTAGATGATGAGGTGAATGATGATTCAGATGATGATCTTGATGTGCCATTAACTAATCTCGAGACTGTGAAATCAAGAGACTCTATCACCCCCACTGTGGGATGAACATTTGCTGCCCTAAGAATGTTTTTTGTTGAATATTGGATTATGTATTTGTTTATTTTATTTGGTATTTATAGTTTATTGACTTACTTTGTTTGTTTATGTGTAATTTTGTATTTGTTTATTTTGGTTGGTATTTGTAGTTTTGTATTATATGTTATTGTTTGTTTATATGTTATTTGTTTGTTTTGGTTCCTATTTGTTTATATTCTAAATTGAATTGAATTTAGAGTAGTTTCTTTAGGGGGTGTAAATGTAAAAAATTAAAACTGCAACAATTTTGGGGTTGTAATTGTTATAATTGAAAATTGTTAGGGGTAAAACGTAAAAACTGAAACCTAGAGAGAGAAAAAATGGGTACCCACGGGTCCACCCGTACCCGTATAGGGTAGGTATAGGTCCAATATTTTGGACCTGTATACTTCGACCGGTATTGGACCCGTACCCATGATGACCCGACTCGTACCCGGCCCACCCGCCCGTTTTGCGAAGTCTACTCCTAAGAACTATACACTTTCACTGTAGCTCTAGTCTCTAATTAGACTTCTATAACCCTTCCTCCGCTTAACCCTCACTAAACAGTCTCTTTTAGTGTTGCTGATTTGAGTGTCGAAGTGCTTAGGGTAGACACCACACTAATGTTTTATGTAAGCTTTGCGCTTGTTTCTTTGTGTGAGTAGGTTCAACAGATCACCAAAGCCTCAACCTCGTAGGATTAGTTTGTTCCGTGACCATAGATTTTTATCTTCTATAATTGATTAATTGAATACTTTGCATTTGAAATGCTATATTGATTTTAACCAGGTGGTCCATGAAAAGTGCTAAAATCAATATTGATACTGTATTTTTCAAAACGTATTATTGACAATATGCCGTATTAAACCTGTATATATCCGTATCATATTTTTCCCGTATCCGAATTTTATGACCAAATTTTTGCAAACGTATTTTATACTATTTGCCGTATCATACCCATAAAATTCTTGTACCCTTTTTTGCAGTACCCGTATTTACTAACTAGGCAAAAAGAGCCTGAAATTACCTTTTTAACTTGAGATTTGACTTAATCTTTTATCTTTTACAAAATTTAAAAGTTATGGTTCCTTTCACTTTATTTCCCCTTTTTATTTTTTCACATATATTCCTTTTTTCCCTTTCTACTTTTTTCATCCACCCATCGCCTGCTCTCCCCACCGGCCCACCCATAGTACTTGTCGGCAAAGTTCACCTCCCTCCCCCAAGGACAACTCCACCACAACCACCACCTTGCATAAGAGCCCTTTCCTTAGGGCCAACCCATAATATCCATCTCACCCTGATCTGATCCATGAAATGCTTCCATGTCTCCCTAGTTCTGTCCTCAAACAACCAATAATACTAAGAAACCCGAAAAATAATCAAACCAACCATCACAAGCGAAATCGAATTGATTAACACTATAAAAAAGAGACCCCCAAGTGAGTGTCAAATGTGAAGAGATTAAGTGCAAGTAAAGGGGAGGCTTGAGTTGTTTGTGGCCTTTTGGTTGGGAGTAAGGGTGGACTCTTAAAATTTATTATAGAGGGCCAAAATGTAATGATCAATAAATAAAAGGCTAAAGAGGCTGTCACATTTACTGAGTCAAAGTATTATATTAAAAAATTGAGGGTGGCTAGATGAGAAAAACTCAATATATAAGATCTCAATAGATATTTTTCTATATAAATAATTAAAAAAAAAAAAAAATTTGTTGGCCGCTACTTATGAGTAGGGATGACAATTTGGGCGGATAGGGCTGGGGATCATATATAAGTTCCATTCCCATCCTCGAAACAGCCCCCATGCTTGGTTGAGATTGAGTTTCTTTTGTGCTCAATGCCTTGGTTTCCTAGCCTGTATCATAGTGCAAGGGACGCAAATGGTGATCTTGAGCATAGCACAATGCTGCATAGCTTAGGCAAGTTGTCTATTGGTTTTAATGTTCTCTTCACATCCCGTCGTGTTAAGGTAGCCTTGCTTGATGCTTCTGCATGCTTGATGGCTATTGCCATTGGGGTGTGATTCATTATGCATGGGTGCTTCCAAGTGAACACAACAGGTGTGTGAGTGGTGCTTTGATGGTGTGGGTTGGCATGCTTCTTGCTTATGCGTCAAACTGTTGATTACCTATTGTCATCAGTCTTTCCCCGAGTGTAATTACTGCCTCGTGGGTGCTCTTAGTATCCTGTGTTGCTTACGTACCATAAGAAACTCAATTGTGTTATTTCCCCTCTTCGTCCAGTGCCCTTTATGGGTGTTGGGTGGACACTAGGCACGCTACGTGTTCCTCACACGCCTTGCCTTGTTGTGGGTATGCTAAGGCCTACAAAGTTGTTGCATACTTTCTTGGATGCAAAATGTCATGCATGGGTACGAGATCTCGGCCTCTACTCGCCCAAGCTATGCATTTGTCCCTTAACACAACAACTACCATGACTGTCTTGATCTTGTCATAGCCTATGTGCTCAATAGGGCTCATGCAGCCATTGGTGTCATTGAGCATTACTACGGTACCTAGTTGATCTTACTAGTAGTCATGTGCTTGTCTTAAAGATTAAGCCATGCATGTGCAAGTATGAACTAATTCAAACTGTGAAATTGTGAATGACTATAAATTAGTTATAGTTTGTTTGATCGCATCTTCTAGTTGGATAACCATAGTAATACTCAAGCAAATATGTGCACCAGACCCCAACTTTTGGAAGGGATGCATTTATTAAATAAAAGGTTGATGCGGGCTTTGCTCGTTCTTTGATGATTCATGATAACTCAATGGACTGCACGATCATTTTACCAATGACGCACCATTCAAATTTTTGCCCGATCAACTTTCGATGGTAGGATAAAGGCCTACCATGATGGTGATGGGTGACTGAGAATTAAGGTTCAATTTCGGAGAGGGAGCTTGAGAAACGACTACTATATCCAAGGAAGGCAGTAGGCATGCAAATTACCTAATCCTAACACGGGAAGGTAGTGACAATAAATCACAATACCAGACTCTTTGAGGTTGGTAACTAGAATGAGTACAATCTAATTCCCTTAACAAGGAGACAAGTATAATGCTACCAACCACGGTAATTCCAACTCCAATAACTTATATTTAAGTTGTTGTAGTTCAAAAGCCTGTAGTTGGACCTTGGGTTGGGTCAACTGGTCTGCTTTGTGATGTGCACCGATCGGCTTGTCCTTTCTGCCAAAATGGAGAGGGGTGGGGATCCTCGAATATAAAAAAAAATGATTTTATTTTCTTTTAATATTTTACAATGACTAATTTGAGAGTGTATTTTATTCAATATTAATACTAGTACTTTTTTGTACTGAATTATTCAACTTAAGAATATAATTGATAGTGTTTTTTTAATTAAAAAAAAATAAGTTTTATGAGAATTTATTCTTTTACTAAACGTATAATATTAGAATGATAAATCTATAACCATAACTAAATAATTTCTATTAACGTAATGTTGGAATCAAAATTGCTATTGTATCAAAACTCTTAATTTTGCTTTTTCTTAACTTGTTATTTGGTAATAGAACTTCTTATACATTTTCAATACAAAATTAAAATACTTTTTATAATTAATTATTTTAGGGATCGGGGACAGAACAGGGGAAGAGATAACAATCCTTGTCCCTAACCCCAAAGTAATTTAGGGATGGTTTTCCTTCCTATCCTCTCCCAGTGCCTAAATATTAGGCTAAAATCCCCTTTCCGAATGGGGCAGGAATGTGCGAATACCAGTCCCTGTGGGGAGAATTACCATCCCTAGTTATGAGATAGAGTTGGGTGCAATGACTGATGCTAGGGTGGGGTGACAGGTGAGGGGTAAAAGGAAATGGTGGGTGTAAGCTGAAGCTATTAAACTTGTAATAGGGGTGGCATGGTATTATTATTATTATTTTTTGAGTAATGCTAGAGGTACAAAGAAATCTTAAAAAAATTTATGTATAAAGTGATGTGGCAGGAAATGAATGGAATAGTGAATATGATGAGTTTGACTTTTTGTATTCACTCTTCCATTCATTTTCTGTTACATCACTTTGGACAAAAGTCTTTGTAAGATTTCTTTATACCTCTAGTATTATAGTTTTTTTTTTGGCTGGAAATTTCCTTGCTTGTTATTTTATGTAGCAAAATTTCAAAGATGTGACCTCTTAGTCTATAGTAGAGAAAAATAAGTGAAGCTTTTGATTTTTCTAACTTACATTTCTTCCAGTAAAGAGCATCTAGGGAGAATGGAAAAGGTTACCACATCCAAGGAAGGCAACAAGCTCGCAAATTATCTAATCCGGACATAGAAAGGTGGTGACAATAAATAGCAACACCAAGCAGTTCAAGCTTGGTAATTAGAATGAGTACAATATAATTCCTTTAACGAGGATTCGTTAGAGGGTAAGTCTAATGTCAACAGTTGTGGTAATTCCAGCTTTAATAACTTATATTTAAGTTGTTTTGTAGTTGGACCTTGGGTTGGATTGATCGCTCTGCTTTGTGGTCCGCACCAATCGGCTTGTCCCATCGGCCAAAGTAATTTGGGGATGGTTTTCCTCCAGTTATGAGATAGAGTTGGGTATAGTGGCTGATGCTAGGGGCGAGGGGTAAAAGGAAAGAATAATGCTATGTGTATTAACTAAAACTATACTAACCCAAGTACTAACTGATGTGACAGACCTCTCTTATTGCCACGTCAGTTTTCCCCAAAAACAAAAACAAAAAAATTTCAAAATTTCAATTGTTAGTACTTAGATTAATATAATTTGGTTAGTGCATATAGCATTACTCAAAAGGAGATGGTGGGTGTAAGCGAGGCTATTAAGCTTGTAATAGGGGTGGCATGGTATTTTCCTTTTTTCTCCTTGAGTTGCTGGAAATTTCCTTGCTCTTTATTTTATGCAGCAAGATTTCAAAGACATGGGACCCCGTGACCACTTAGTCTATGGCAGAGAAAAATAAGTGAAGCTTTTGATTTTTCTAACTTACGTCCAGGGAGAATGGAAAAATTAATTAAAGCTAGAAACATCAACGAATGAGCAAATGATATATTTTATTCAAGTCCTAATTAATTAATAAAATATAGTGCCGCTAAAAGGGGTTAGTTACAACAACGATTTTTCAGGTTTAAAAAAATGGGGATTAGAAGTACAGTGTGGTGTTCATACATCAATATCACTTTTAATGTTTTTTAAAATTATGTAAGAGTGATGTTATTGATCCCAAATTTTATCTCTTTAGACCCCACTTATTATTATATAATTTATTATAATTTTATCACTCATTAAAATTACTAAATAAGACATAAAAGAGTTGTAAGTATTTATAAATTTTCTTTTCTTTTTCATTCATAAACCCTAATTTTACTTTCAAATAATGAAGACAAAATTTATGCAACTAAAATAATTTGATCCAGATCATGTAAGTACAATGGAGATAAAATTTATATGCTTTGTTAATTTTTCTTTACTTTTTTCTTCTTCTAGACTTCTCTAAAATTTATAAGTTAGTTTGATGTATTTAAATTTCTTAATTATTATTACTACAATCTTGGAATTAAAAACACATTTGAATGGATTTTATCTTTGAACATTATGTTTAAAACAAAAAGCATAAAAGAATATTTTTGGAAGTAAATAAGAATATTTGTATATGTTAAAAAATTTTAATGGAGTAAACCACTCCTTATTTAAATACCAACTTTCTTTCAATTTTCGTTACAAAAGAGTCTAAAATTACCTTTTTAACTTGAGATTTAACTTAATCTTTTACCCTTTACAAAATTAAAAAATTAGGTTCCTTTCACTTTATTTTCCCTACCTTTTTTTTTTTTTTTTTTTTCCACCCATCCCCTCCTCTCCCCACCCACTATACTTGTGGGCAAAGTTCACTCCCTCCCCCAAGGACAAATCCCCCTCAACCACCCTGCATAAGAGCCCTTTACCCTAGGCCAACCCACATTGTCCATCTGACCCTGATCTCATCCATAAAACACTTCCATGTCTCCCTAGTTCTTTCCTCAAACAACGAATAATACTAACAAACCCAAAAAACTATCAAACCAACCATTGCAAGTGAAATCGAATTGATTAACACTATAAAAAAGAGACCCCCAAGTGAGTGTCAACTTACGTTTGTTTCAGTAATGAGCATTTAGCTACCACATCCAAAAAAGGCAGCAAACACGCAAATTACCTAATCTTGACATGGGAAGGTAGTAACAATAAATAGCTGCTCTTCAAGCTTAGTAATTAGGATGAGTATAATCTAATTCCTTTAACGAGGATTTATTAGAGGGCAAGTCTAATGTCAATAGCCACGATAATTCCAGCTCTAATAACTTATGTTTAAGTTATTGTAGTTGGACCTTGGGTTAGGTCGACCAGTCTGCTTTGTGGTGCACACTGGTCGGCTTGTCCCTTCTACCAAAGTAATTTGGGGATGGTTTTCCTCCCCATCCTCTCCCTATGCCTAAAAATTTGGCTAAAATCCCCTTTCTGAATGAGGCGGGAATGTGCGGATACCAGTCCCTACGAGGAAAATTACCATCCTTGATTATGAGATAGAGTTGGGTATAGTCGCTGAGGCTAGGGGTGAGGGGTAAAAGGAAATGGTGGGTGTAAGCGAGTCTATTAAGCTTGTAATAGGGGTGGGATGGTATTTTCCTTTTGTCTCTTTAAGTTGCTGGAAATTTCCTTGCTCTTTATTTTATGCAGCAAGATTTCAAAGATATGGGACCTAGTGGTACTTAGTCTATAACAAAGAAAAATAAGTGAAGCTTTTGATTTTTCTAACTAACGTCTAGGGGGAATGGGAAAATTAATTAAAGCTGGAAACATCAAGGAATGAGCAAATGAATACGGATGGCAAATCTGTTATTTAGAAGTTTGATAAGTTGTTATTCGTCTAGAATGATTTGAGGATTCATGATAATCTTATATATATTTAATTGAACTGATTATTGGGTTGTTAATTAAACTTTGATAATTGCATAAAGAGGGCTTTAATTTCTGAGTAATGGATACTCGTCTCTGTCTAGAGTCTAGAGGAGACTATCAATATCAATTGAACATGCATGATCAATAATCAAACTTTGGAAAAGTTATAAGTAAGCTTTGATTTTTCGAGCTTCGTACCATTCAAGATTCCATAAACAAATTCAGGGAGAAAATAAAAATAAAAAAAAGTTTCTATTCAGTCATAAATTTAATAGAAACTTATATGTTTCATAAATAAAAGGCACCTAAGTTTAAAAAATTAAGAACTAAAACCATAAAGATTGTAACTTCCAACATGAATAAAAAAGAATTGATTAACAAATGTGAATCATGATTCTGTTTCGATCGAAAAATCTGCTCTTGAAAGGAAAAGCCAATTAGAGCCGGAAATTTTTTTAAAACATTGAGGGTGGTTTTTGTAATATACACATATTCAGCATCTAAACTTCAGTTTATGAAAATTTTAGGCATATGTTCAACTTACGCGCAAATAACGAAGACAATAATTGACGTGGATGTGGTTCCATTTCATGGTGGAGATTGAAGAATAAAGCTCAAGTGTTGACTTGACTGGAATGAAGCTTTCAGGCATTAATGACCGACTTGTGAGGTTGTTAGATGTTTGTTTCTTAAAAGATCACAATATCAAACACGGTTTAATTTACCGATCCATCGGCAGTTTAATGTCAGCTTCGTAGCCTTAATTTGGCACTACCAATGGGTCTGATTTTTAGCATATTATGGATATCAGCTATGTTTCTTTTCCCATTTTGTTTTTTTTTAAATTCCATCCAAGGTCAATATGTTCAAATCCTTAAGAACACTAACATTTCGTGGCCAATTGATGCGAGTGGATGTAATCCTTCTATTATATTACTGTTTCACTCCATGGTTGATACAAGTCTCTCTGGAAAATGGTCGTTTGCTTGCGGCTTCAGATCCTCCTCTGACCCTGACTGTAACACTTATCTTTTCGGTATTTTTGCCTTGAATGAGGAGAGCACTCCTCCAAAATTAGTCTGGTCTTCCAACCGAAACAAGCCGGTTAGAAACAAAGCAACTTTGCTGCTAAGCCGAGATGGAGATTTGATGTTACAGGATTTTGATGGTACTTTGGTTTGGTCTACTAATACAAAGGGCAGATCAGTCGCTGGGTTAAAGTTGACAGAATCAGGGAATCTTGTGCTCTTTGACACAAACAACTCCATTGTTTGGCAATCTTTTGATCATCCAACTGACACTTTACTTATTGGACAGAAGTTATATTCTAATTCCAGCCAAAAGCTAACAGCAAGTACTTCACAAACTAACTACTCCGAAGGAGGTTTGTATTCGCTTTTTTTTACGATTATCGGTCTCTCTGCTTTTATGGAATCAGTTTACCCTTATACGGCAATTGAAAGCGAGGCACTCTATGACATGCAACCCTATGTCATTCTTTTGAATGGGAGCTTAGTTCTGTTCAGTTATCTCTCTGGAGAGCCGGTTCGTATTATTTCACTTCCCAACACAACTCCATTGCAACATGTCACGTTGGATTATGACGGGCATTTTAGAGCTTATGATTTAGTAGAGGACAATTGGCGAAGTGTTGCTGATATTTTTATAATGGATAGTTGTGATTATCCTTTGGTTTGCGGAAGATATGGACTTTGCTCGAAATCGGGTGAGGACGATCCCGCATGCACTTGTCCCCAACCAGATGATACAAAATTAAGCTATTTTAGGCCGATTGATGACAGACATCCCAATCGTGGCTGTTCTGAAGTTAATTCCTTGTCCTGTGACAAATTTAAATATCAAAAAATGGTGGAGCTGAAGAATGTCAGTCATTTGAAAGGGCTGGTTCACACTGAAAATACAGATGTCGAGAGTTGCAAACTAGATTGTTTAAAAAACTGTTCTTGCAAAGCTGCGATGCTTGATTCAGTCGGGACTTGTTATTTGGAATCACAAATTTTTTCACTCAAAAATGTTGAGCCAGGTAAGGAAGCAGACACCTTCCGCTTCTTTTTAAAAGTTCAGAATGACTCAAATGTATTGATGGATATCGAAGGGAAAAAAGGGAAGCGAGTAACCATATTAGGATGGAGCCTAGGCGTATTCTCTGGTCTTCTTCTTATCATTGGCATCATCTACATTGCTTTTTCAGCGAAGAAAAAAGATGGTGATGACTTAGAGGAAGAATACTTAAAGGAGGTACCAGGGATGCCCAAGCGATACTCCTATGAAGACTTGATAACAACGACTGATAATTTCAGCAAGAAACTCGGTCAAGGAGGATTTGGATCTGTATTCGAAGGGACTCTTAACGATGGCACCATAGTTGCAGTGAAGTGTCTTGAGGGCCTGAGCCAAATCAAAGAGTCATTTTTATCCGAGGTTAAAACCATTGGTAGTATCCACCATGTCAACTTGGTAAGATTAATTGGATATTCCACCAACAGGTCTCATAGGCTTCTGGTTTATGAAGCTATGTGTAATGGTTCATTAGACAAATGGATCTTCCATATAAACCAACGCTCTGCTCTTGACTGGCGAACCAGAAGAATGATCATTCTAGACATAGCCAAGGGATTGGCGTATCTTCATGAAGGGTGTAGGCAAAAAATATTTCACTTAGATATCAAACCTCAAAACATTCTTCTGGATGAAAATTTTCATGCAAAAGTTTCCGATTTTGGTCTCTCAAAGCTAATTGACAGGGACCAAAGTCACGTTGTAACAAGAATGAAAGGAACACCAGGTTATTTGGCTCCTGAATGGCTCAGCTCAGTTATCACTGAGAAAGTAGATGTTTATAGCTTTGGGGTTGTGGTCTTAGAAATCTTATGTGGTAGAAAGAACTTGGATCGATCTCAACCAGAGGAGGATATGCATTTATTAAGTGTACTTAAGAGAAAGGCAGAAGAGGATCAGCTTTTGGATATGATTGATAAGAAAAGTGAGGATATGATTTCAAATGGAGCAGAAGTGTTGGAAATGATGAAGGTTGCTGCATGGTGTTTGCAAAGCGAATTTTCTAAGAGGCCTTCTATGTCAGTGGTGGTAAAGGTGTTGGAAGGTGCGGTAGATGTTGAAGAAAATTTAGAATATGACTTTTCAGTTCCTGCTACGGCTAGAGCAAGTGTGATTCCAGGGCCAAAGAATGGTGCAGCTGATGTTGCTACACCAATGCTGCCATCGACATTGTCAGGGCCAAGGTGAATGCATAAAACCTCCCCAATGTAATTTTCATGGTGTGTTATAATGCAGTTGTAATTCATTGTAGTTGCAATCTGTTCGCTTTTTTTTTTTTTTTTTTTTCTTTACTTGTTGGCACTAGTTTTATTTAAGTGTTTGTCTGTTTATGGTATTATGGTGTTTAAATTAGTAGTAGGTGTAGGACCAAGACTGAATTTGAATGTAATGCAAGGATGAAGGATCTGGTTGATGACATTATATTTATCAACTGTGAGGAATAGACGATTTCACTTGCTTCTTTACTTTTTTTAATTTTTTATTGTACCAACTGAAGCTAGCAGATTAAATAAATACTCAATCCCAATCTAATTATGCTTAGAATAAGACTTTATTTTTTTATTCGGGTCAGCTTGCACATACCTTAAATAATCCCTATGACTCATTAAACACTTTATAAGTCTAATAAGTCATATAAACTACAAATGTGGTAGATGACCTTAGGGTTATTTGAATCAAAGAAGTCAATGAAGGGAGCAAACTTTCTTGACAACAGGGCTAATCCTTTTGGGGTTAAAGATGAACATCTTAAAAGCTTAGAATAGAACTTAAAATCGACATAAGACTGAGTTCTGTGTTAGGAGCCGTCGTACAATTAAAAGGAGTGCTTTCTCTTCGATTTGCTATGGTAATCATATGATCAAATGGCTTTTAATAAACAAATATTAATTAAGATGACGAATATCAATTTTGATTTAGCAATAAAACAGAATCGATCATTTCCAAAATCACAAGGAACAAATACAATATTTGATGTGGGTGCGGCTCCATTTTATAGTGGGGATTAGTGAATAAAGCTAGAGTGTTGACTTGAGTGGAATGCAGCTTCTACACAGACTTAGTATATTATTTCAGGCATTAAGCCCACTTGTGAGATTTTTTAGATGTTGGTTTTTGAACTACTCAAAATTTCCAAACACACTTTAATGAACTAATCAGGCCAGTTTAATCTCAGCTTCGTAGCCTTAATTTGGCATTAGCAATGGGTGTGATTTTAGCATATTATGGATATCTGCTATGTTTCTTTTCCCCTTTTTTTTTTTTCATTCCATCCAAGGTCAGTATGTTCAAATGGTTAAGAACACTAACATTTCGTAGACAATTGATGAGAGTGATCCTTCTAGTATATTAGTTTTTGGCTCCATTTTTGATACAAAAGTCTCTGGAAAATGGTCGTTTGCTTGCGGCTTTCAGTGCTCCTCTTACCCTGACTGTAACATTGGTCCTATTGGTGTCTTAAGCTGGAGAATGCTAAGGAAAAGAAAGTAAGAAAATGAGTTGAGAGAAAGGTTGTAATTCATTGCATTAACATTACAAATTTATACAACAAAACAGCCCACTGTTATACCAACTTTTCAGCGATATGTACAAATTTGAAATTTAAAACAAAGCTTACAACTAATACAACCTTAATCACAGCTGAGTACACCTAAACTCATCACCAAAACATATCAACTTCAGCGGCTCTTACACGGTAGAATGCAAGGCAAAAACAGGGGACCTCTTGGTGCCAAAAAACTTTCAAACTTCTAACTGAAATTCAGTTGAATTTCCAGCAAAATATCACTGCATCAACAGGTTCGACTTATCTTTTTGGTATTTTTGCCGTGGATGAGAAGGGCATAGTTCCAAAAAACAAGCCGGTTAAAAGCAATGCAACTTGCTGCAACTCGAAATGGAGATTTGATGTTATAGGATTTTGATGGTACTTTGTTCTGGTCTACTAATACAAAGGGCAAATCTGTTGCTGGGTTAAAGTTGACAGAATCAGGGAATCTGTGTATTTTGACGCAAATAACTCCACTGTTTGGAAATCTTTTGATCATCCAACTGATACTTAATTTCGCGGACAGAAGCTATATTCTGATTCTGGCCGAAAGCTCACAGCAAGTACTTCCTCAACAAATTGGTCTGAAGGAAGTTTGTACTCACCTTTTCTTACTAATAAAGGTCTGTCTGCTTTTATGGAATCAAATCCTTCACTAGTTTACTCTAAATATACGGGAATTTGGGGAGAAGGAAATAGAAGAGAGCCACTATAAGCCACTCTTTCTAATGGAAGTTTTGCTGTGCTCCGTAAAGTTTCATACATAGTCCAGTGGAGGGCAAATGTCTCACTTCCCCACGCAACTCCATTCCAACATGTAACGTTGGATATTGACAGGCATTGAGAATTTATGATTTAGCGTTATTCAATTGGCAAAGAGTTGCTGATGTTCTTCCAATGGATAGTTGTGATTATCCCTTGACTTGTGGAAGATATGCAATTTGCTCAAATTGGGGTGAGGATGGTAGCGCCGTATGCAGTTGTCCTCAACCAAAAATACAAAATTAAGCAATTTTAGGCAAACAAATTACAGGTATCCCTGTCTTGGCTGTTCTGAAATTAATCCTTGTCCTTGACAAAATTAAATACCAAAAAATGTTAAGAGCAGAATGTCACCCATTTGAAAGGGTTGGCTCACACTAAAAATAAAGATGTGGAGAGTTTCAAACTAGATTGTCTGAAAAATTGTTCTTGCAAAGCTGTCATGTTTGATTCATCAAGGAATTGTTATTTGGCATCATCAGAAATTTTTTCACTTTAAAATGTTGAGTCAGATTGGGGTGTTGACACCTTCCATTTCTTCTATAAAGTTCAGGATAACTCAAGTGAATTGTCTCCCCCATCAATTGCTGCCTCCCCTCATATCAAAAGGAAAACCAGGTAGCGTGTAAAAATATAGGGATGGATCCTCGGAATATTCTCCGGTCTTCTTCCTATCATTGGCATCATCTACATTGTTTTTTCAGGGGAGAAAAAAGGTAGTGATGACTTGGAGGATGATTACATAGATGAGGTACCAGGAATGCCAAAGAGGTACTGCTGTGAAGAGTTGATAGCAGGAATGGATAATTTCAGCAGGAAACTTGGTCAAGGAGGATTCGGATCCGCATTTGAAGGGATTCTCAGCAATGGCACCATGGTTGCAGTGAAGTGTCTTGAGGGATTAGGCAAATCAGAGAATCATTTTTATTAGAGGTTAAAACAATCGGTAGCATACACCATCTCAACATGGTAAGATTGACTGGATATTCCACCAACAAGTCTCATAGGCTTTTGGTGCATGAATTTATGTGTAATGGGTCATTGGACAAACGGGTCTTCCAAGGTAACCAAGGCTCTGCTCTTGATTGGCAGATCAGAAGAACGATCATTCTTGACATAGCCAAAGGATTGGCCTATCTCCATGAAGATTGTAGGCAAAACATAATCCACTTAGTGTCAAACCTCAAAACATTCTTCTGGATGAAAATTTTCAGGCAAAGTATCTGATTTTGGTTTGTCAAAGCTAATTGACAGGGACCAAAGTCAAATTGTAATAAGAATGAAAAGAACACCTGGTTATTTGGCTCCTGAATGGCTCAACTCTGTTATCACCGAGAAAGTAGATGTCTATAGTTTTGGGGTTGTGGTCTTGGAAATCTTATGTGGAAGAAGAAACTTGGATCGATCTCAACCAGAGGATGATATTCACTTATTAAGTGTATTTAACAGAAAGGCAGAAGAGGATCAACTTGTAGATATGATTGATAAAAATACTGAGGATATGATTTCAAATGAAGCAGAAGTGATGGAAACGATGAAATTGGCTCCATGGTATTTGCAAAGCGATTTTTCCAAGAGGCCTTCCATGTCTGTGGTGGTAAAGGTGTTGGAAGGTTTGGTAGATGTTGAAGAAAATTTAGAATATGAGTTTTCAGTTCCTGCTGTGCCTAGAGCAAGCGTGAATCCAGGGCCAAAGAATTGGTGCCACTGATGTTGGTACCTGTTATGCCTGGGAAATCAAGGGCTGACGTGGGAAGTCACGTGATAAAGTGTGACCTACCCCCGTCAGAACGGTAAGCGCACGTCAAGCCTGCCAGACGTTGTGGAGCTCCCACGTATCCATTTCCCTGCTCCAAATCGCGTGAAATCAGCTTGGGACGTGGGCAATGTGACGTAAAGCCGGATTGTGTCCTGACATTCACACCAACCCATGGATTTAATGATGATTACATGCATTCATCTCGTTATAAAAAGAGGAAGACCCCTTTATTAAGGGGATTCGGCCATTTTACACTTATACTCTCTCTCTCTTGCAAACTTTGTATTTACTTTTTCCAATCATTTGTAAGTCAGTCCGCTGTTGCGACCTGACCCACCATACTAATACAAATCAGTGGACGTAGGACTTGCTACCGTAGCTTCCGAACCACTTTAAAAAGCTCTCATTGCAGTTATTCTACATTCTCTCCATAATCACGTGTGTCCCTTGATCAATCAACGTTACGCACGTGTCGATTAGTTGGTGTTAAAATCACGCATCAACAGTTTGGCGCTAGAAGGAGGGCCTGATTTAGCGTTCATCCTTCATCAGGAGAATCTCTAACCTACTGGTCCTACAGCAGCAAATGGCCCGCCAATCTGAACCTGAGCAAGCCAACCAGCGCGCTGAAGGAGTCCCCTTGACCCAAGGGGATACCTCTTCCAGAATACTTTCAGTTCCGCAAAATGCTGCGGTAGATATCCCAGCAGCTTCGCAACTTGACCCCACCATCAGAAGCTACCTGGAGAGGTTCGACAACGCCCTCCAAACGGTCAACCAAAGGCTGGACCGTTTGGACCAAGGCGTGCCATCTAGAACAGTTGGGGCGGTGCAACCGCCAAAAACGCCTACAGGTCACGCAAAAGCGCGGCAAAAGGAAATAGCTTGTACCGCGAGCACTGCAGCGCGTAGACGCAAGGGTAAGCAAGTGGCAAAAAGCAAGCCTACTGGCTTCAAAGGGTCAGCGAACACAAAACATGCTCCAAGCAAGGTGCCAGCAAAGCTGAGACTCAGTGAAAAAGTGAATCCCGAGCTGTCCCATGCCACGTCGCAGATGAACCCAAGCAAAAGTGCCGAGCGGGATGATTCTTATCACCGCCAGTAGAGCGATCCTGATCGCTATCATGCGGGAGGTCCCCACACCTCGGGGGGCGGTTCATACCACCGCGAGGGTCGTGAAAGTACCCCGCACCATCTATCGCCTTCACACGCCTCTAGTCAGCGTGTGCCGAAAGCAGCCGGAAATGCTGGCCGAGGCGAAGAGGAGTCTGACCTCCAGACTTTCCTGAACCGTAATCGCGAAGGCCAGACTCACATGGGTGAAAGCAATCCCCAATTGGCTCCGTTACCGCAGATTGAGGAGCTACAGCGAGCTCTGGATAAGCTGAGAGAGCAGCAAAAGGAGCAGGCCCAGGTCGCTTCTACATCTCCCTTCTCTCCCGAAGTGCTAGCTGCTCCACTCCCACCAGGGTTCAGAATGCCCGACATGCGACCGTTTGATGGGAATCATGACCCGCATGATCATTTGTACGAGTTTAACGACCTGATGGAACTCCACCAGGTATTGGATCTTGCAAAATGTCGTTGTTTGGCCGTGACACTGACTTCTCATGCCAAGCGGTGGTTGAGGTCGCTCCCAGCGGGATCGATCAGTTTGTGGCCTCAGAGGAGCACGACATTCCTACGACATTTCCAAGCAAATCGGAAGTTTTCGATGCCTTTGAGCTACCTCAGCAATATAAGGCAAGAAAGAGACGAACCCCTACAATCTTACATCGACCGTTTCCACAGGGAACTCAACAAAGTGGCTCATGCCCCCGAAGAGTCCATCAGAACACTTATAATAGCTGGAGTTCGCCCGTAAACCGACCTATGGAAAGAACTGCAGGCTGAGGACGATGTTTCCCTCACCAGATTTTACAATCTTGCAGAAAAATATCTCCGAATAGAGAACTCATTGGCGGCACTCCGCCGTCGCAACCACGACACTTCAAGCAGTATGTCTGGTCGGGGAGAAAATAGGAGAGCTGATCGCAAAGGAGACATTGATGATCAGCGAAAAGGGAAGAAACCCCGCTACGAACACAAAAAGTCCTATGCTCCTATTCCTCGTCGCAACCGGGACAGAGCTCAATACACTCCGCTGAACGTGTCCATATCTGCAATCCTCGATAAATCCGAGGAGGCCAGCCTGCTCGGTGAGCCAGAACCCATGAAAACCCCTGCTACGGCCAGAAACTGTAACATCTACTGAAAACTGTACAATGCATGCATAATAATAATAGAAAAGTTGGACCCAAAGTTTTCTTTTCATTACAATTCATGTGTCTTTTATACATAAAGAGTACTGTTTACAAAAATGTATTTTAAAAGACAAAACAGGGGAAACAGTGTAGCTATTCCTCATTGCTTGCCGACGCCCCTCCGACCGCAACATCACCTAGAACCTGCATCCACAAAGGAAAATAACGGGGTGAGCACAAAATAATGCTCAGTAAGTAAAACTCTCTATCTGTCTGTCCCCGTATGAATAACTCTTAATTCTTTCCTTATGCTATCTCTGATTCTATTTCTGTTTCTAAAAACATCATGGCCTCATCTTACCGGAGGTACGGCCGGATGGCGTTCACACAGCACCATCTCACTCTCCATAACTATCGGGTGGAATTCACATAGTACCAACCCGTTCTTAGTGACTACCAAGTGGGGATCACAAAGCTCCTACTCGGTTTTCCTAACTATCGGGTGGAGACCACTTAGCACCTACCCGTTCCTCATGACTTTTGGGTAACGATCACCAAGCATTAACCCGTCTCTAGTCACTGTCGGGTGATGATCACAAAGCATCAACCCGCTTCTACTAACTGTTGGATGATGATCACAAAGCATCAACCCACTTATCTAATAACTAATCGGATAGTGATCACAAAGCATCTACCCCATTTCTATTACTCATTGGGTGACGATCACAAAGCATCGACCCATCTCTCTAAGGGCTATTCGGATGATGATCACAAAGCATCAATCCGATTCCCATAACGGTCGGGTGATGATCACAAAGCATCATCCCAACTATACTACTCTTCTAATTCATTCTATTGTAGCATTTTTCAATGCTCTCTACCCTTAGAGTAATTTTACCCACTAAGCTCTCTACTCATAGGGTAATTGCATAAACCATTTCCTTACACTTTCTTAGGTCACTTTTCCATGTACAACTAGTGCCTATGGATGGTTCATCTTCACCAATGCACTTATGAGATGCCAACATGCAATGTTGCAAGAATTAAGGTTCATTACTCACACTCAAACCTCTATTAGGCATTTCATCAAACAACTCATGTGCACTATAAAACTCTATCATAGCCATGATTCTAAAACTTTTCTTAACCATCCAAAATGGGGAAAAACCCCTTCACAAAGCCACAAAACCTGCCATAGAAAACACTTCCAAAAAGGGAATACATAATACCCCTTAAATTCCATCTCAACTACCTTGCCAAACCAACAACCCATTTCTCAAATTTGCAAGGTATAAACAATCACAAAGCATAGAAATCTCTATTTAATCCTTCATACATGCTATATTACATGCACATCACATACATACATCCTTTCTATCAAAACCCTAATCAAGAAAATTCATATATCTCAACTTGGGTTGGGTTTTACTTACCTTGTTAAGGAGAGACTTCACAAACTCTTCCTTTCACTTGTTTAGCTTGACTTCTCCTCTAATCTTAACCAAAAGAATGAAAACCCTCAAACTTCAATATGGGTTAAAACTCCCAAATCACACAACTTAAGAAGAAATCCTTACCTTAGGAAGCCTTAGGTTGCTTTTCTACTCTAAATCACTTCAAAAACCCCTTGAAAAACCTTGATCAAAAGAAAAGAGAAGTTGAGAGGAGAAGAATGAAGGGTCATGTTTGAGAAGAAGAAATGAGGGGTTTCTTTGATTCTAATTCCTTTTAATGAAATATAAACACACTCATTCCCATTTTGCCCTTGTTCTACTTTGGGAATTCCATCCAAATCCTTTGATTCATTACAAACTCACCCCTAACTCAACCTATTCTCCATGAAATATCCTTACAAATAACTCCCCACTTTTCCTGCTAATTAGGGGTAGAAAGGTCAAATTGTCCTTAAGGAAGAAAATATCTAAAACTCAATCAACCTTTTATTCGGCCTGTCACCGCGGCGAAGAAACCTCTGTCGCCGCGGCGAAACTGTCCAGGGAGCTTCCCTTGGTTTCCACTCATCTTCGCCGCGGCGAAGCTTCTTCTTCGCCCCGACGAAGAACGGCAGACTGAACTTCTTCTGTTTTCAACCAATTTTCAGGGCAAACATTCAACACAACACTCAATCAAACAATAATAACAAAACCAACTCGATTAAGGGCAAAAGAGGAAACAATAACAACGTACCTCAAGCGGGGCGTTACAGAAACAGCAAAAATTATTATTGTTTCCATCGGGATAACGAGCATCACACTGATGAATGCCGAGCTCTAAAGCAGGCAATCGAAGAGCTCATCAAGAAAAGGCACTTCAAGGAGTATATTGATGACTCTGCTCCGAAAGAGAACCAAGGGGAGCAAAAGAAAAAGCGTCGTGATCGCAGCGGATACAGCAGTGTTAACATAATCTTCGGAGGCCCGCACCTCGCGAGAAACACGTGAGGTGTACAGGAAAGGTACGCTCGCAAAGCATATCACGACCCGATCAGGGTAATGAACACTTCGTAGCGACCGCAAAAGGCTCGAAAGGAGGAGTCGATCACCTTCTACAAAAAGGAAGCAGCTCACTTGCACCATCCTCACGAGGACGCCCTGGTGATCACGCCCTTGATAGGGTGCCATAATGTCTGCAGAATGCTTGTGGACAATGGAAGCGCTGTGAACATCCTGTTCAAGACCGCTTTCGAAAGAATGAACCTAGACAAGGCTGACCTGAAGCCCACCTTGATACCTCTTTACGGTTTTACAGGGGACCACCTGATCCCTAAAGGAATGATCCAGCTACCAGTTACGCTCGGCGGCTATGACGAGGTGACTAGGGTTACCGAATTTTTGGTCGTGGATTGCCCGTTGGCCTTCAACGGAATCTTGGGGCGACCTCTATTGAGAAGCTTTAAGGCAGTCACTTCCATATATCACCTCAAGATGAAGTTTCCCACTCCAACTGGGATAGGGGAAGTGAGCGAATCGTAGAGCACATCTCGCAAATGCTACGTAAAAGCGGTACAGATGGCAGACAAGGGCATTTCGCGATGTATGCCTCGCCAGACTATGGCGACCAGCCGGATCGAGCCACAGCCTGGTCCAGCGGAGGATAACATAGACCCGCAAATCCAAGAAATCCCTCCCAGCGGCCCGGTTGAAGATCTGTCCGAGATTTCGGTTGATCCAAAAGAGCCAAGCCGAGTGTTAAGGATTGGAAGCTGTCTCAACCCTCAGCTCGCTTCCGAACTGATAAGCTTCTTAAAGGAAAATATTGACGTGTTTGCCTAGTCGCATGCAAACATGGTCGGGATCAGCCCGAACATTATTTGCCATGCATTAAACATCAACAGTGAGGCCAAACCTGTTCGCCAAAAAAGAAGAGCAATGGATCCAGAGCGGTACGCTGCACTAAAATCAGAAGTGGAAAACCTCTTCCTAAATGGGTCCATCCGAGAGGCACTCTACCCGACCTGGGTTGCCAAACCAGTCCTGGTAAAAAAGCCAAACGGCAAGTGGCGGACCTGCGTTGACTTCAGCGACCTCAATAAGCCTTGCCCAAAAGACAGCTTCCTTCTGCCAAGAATCGACCAGCTCGTTGATGCCACCTCGAGGCACGAGCTGCTAAGCTTTATGGATGCATACTCGGGATACAATCAAATCCCGATGTATGGGCCAGACGAGGAGCATACGTCCTTCATTACAGACCGGGGGTTATACTGTTACAAAGTTATGCCTGTCGGCCTCAAGAATGCGGGCGCGACCTATCAGGCTAGTCAACCGAATGTTCTCCAACCAGATCGGAAAGACAATAGAGGTCTATGTGGATGACATGCTGGTCAAATCCCAGGTCGCCTCAGAACACATTGCACATCTCGCTGAGATGTTTGACATCCTCCGACTATACAGAATGAAGCTGAACCCTCTCAAGTGTTCGTTCGGGGTATCGTCAGGAAAGTTCCTGGGGTATATGGTTAATCAGTGGGGGATAGAAATAAACCCCGAGAAAATCCAAGCTCTGCTCGATATGGAGAGCCCGACCAACAAAAAGCAGGTCATGAGTCTAAATGGGCGGATAGCGGCACTTAATCGCTTCATATCGTGGCTAACAGACCGCTGCTTACCATTTTTCAATGTTCTAAAGGCCAACAAGAAATTCGAATGGACTCCCGAATGTGAACAGGCATTCTAGAGTATAAAAGAACACCTCGGGAAGCCACCGCTCCTCTCTAAGCCTCTTCCACAGGAAATCCTGCTCATCTACCTGTCCGTCTCTCAGTTCGTGGTCAGTGCAGCTCTAGTACGGGAAGAGGAAAAGGTGCAATGACCAGTGTACTATGCGAGCAAGCGTCTGTCGGATGCCGAGATGCAGTATCCATAAATGGAGCGACTAGCCTTTGCTCTGCTGATCGCATCCAGAAAGTTGCGACCTTACTTCCACGCCCACACGATTCACATAATGACTAATTACTCCCTCAGGCAGGTCCTCCAGAAACCAGAAGCCTCGGGTAAACTGCTCAAATGGGCCATGGAATTAAGCCAATTCGACCTGAAGTACAAGCTCAGGTCGACCATTAAGGGGCAAGCTGTTGTTGACTTCATCTCAGAATTTTCCTATCTCCCAAGCGAGCAATAGCCTAGCGAAGTCATGCAGGAAAGTACTCAGAACCTGTCGACCTGGAACCTCCACGTCGACGGGTCATCGAACAGAAAAAGAGCCAGTGCTGGTCTTCTCCTTGTAAGCCTCGAGGGGGCTCGAATTCATGGTATTCTCCAATTCGGGTTTAAGGCGACCAACAATGAGGCTGAGTATGAAGCCTTGCTCGCCGGGTTGCGACTTGCCAAAGATATGGGCACAACCACGATTAATGTCTACAGAGACTCCATGCTGGTCGTCAGCCAAATTTTAGGGGAATATCAAGCAAAGGAAGAAAACATGGTCCGCTACCTGAAAGAAGCTAAGACCGCTCTTGGGTCGTTCAAATACTTTGAAATCACTCAGATTCCCAGAGATAGCAATTCTATAGCGGACACCCTAGCAAAGATAGCCTCATCGTTGGATTCAGAGGCTCCAGATAACATTCCTGTTCGTTTCGTCGCTGCTCTAACTATCAACACAGTCGAACAGGCCGTAAATGTGACTCAACCGGATTCTTGGATGACTCCCATTTTTCAGTACCTCAAGGATGGGACCTTGCCAAGCGACAAGGTCGAGGCAAGAGTCCTACGAGCAAGAACTGCTCGTTACACACTCATCGAGGAGCAACTATACAGGAGAGGATTCAGTGCCCCTCTCCTCCGATATGTAACCAGTGAAGAAGCAGACTACATCATGAGGGAAATTCACGAAGGGATCTGCGGCAATCACACAGCTGCTCGATCTCTTGCGAACAAGGTTGTTCGACAGGGATATTATTGGCCCCGGATCCAGAAAGATACACACAATTTTGTCAAGAAATGTGACAAGTGCCAGCGATTCGCGAACATTCCGCGAGCCCCCTCTCATGAGCTGATAACGATGTCTAGCCCCTGGCCATTTTCCATGTGGGGGATCGACCTTATCGGTCCCATGCCAGTCGGAAAAGGAGGGGTCAAGTATGCCATGGTCGTGGTAGATTATTTCACGAAATGGGTGGAAAGCTGAAAGACTTCGTTTTCAAGAATATAGTGTGCCGCTACGGAATTCCTCACACCCTCATTTCGAATAATGGAAAGCAATTCGATAACGAGGAGTTCAAGCAGTTCTGCGACGAGCTGGGCATCCATAAAAAAATAGCCTCAATCGACAGACCGCAAGCAAATGGCCAAGTTGAAGCTGTCAACAAGACCATCAAGCACACTCTAAAGGCCAAACTTGGGGCAGCCAAAGGAAATTGGGCTGACGATCTCCCCGAAGTCTTATAGGCGTACAGGATAACTCCGAGAACCACAACCTCAGAAACCCCTTTTTCGCTGGCCTATGGCTGCGAAGCCATGATTCCTGTGGGGGTAGGAACTGGTTCTCTTCGGAGAGACTTGTACGATGAGGTTGAAAACAAAGCACTTATGAGGGCGAGTCTGGATCTTGTTGAAGAGCACCGCAACAAGGCTTTGCTAAGGATAGCAGCCTACCAACAACGTGCCAAAAGGTACTTTAATTCAAAGGTCAGGCGAAGAGACTTCCAAGTCGGAGACCTTGTGCTAAAAGAAGTTCTCCTTGGAACCAGGGAGCCAAGTGCGGGGGTACTAGGACCTAACTGGGAAGGTCCGTACCGGGTCGACAAGGTGATCAGACCGGGGACTTACCATCTCAAAAGGTTGAATGGTTCCAAAGTACCCCGAGCTTGGAACGCCGAGCACTTCCGACCATACTATCAGTAATCCCGAACTCAGCTCATTATAAATTAGTTTTTGATTTTGTTAGTTCCCTCTTTGTTGTAAAGTATTATTCTGTTCTCTGAAACAGTTCACATTTATTCTGTTCGCTTGTAACAATTCGCATGTAATATTGCCTATGTAAAACTGAATTGTAAACTGCATTTATGTATGATAAAGCGAACAGAAATTGAAAGCAAAATGTATGTTCATTTATTTACAACAAAAATTAAGACCCTATTCCAATGGACTCGGTCTCATTGCACTATGGCTGGTCGGGGGGATCCTTCGAAGCAAGACCCGAAACCTCTGCCTGGTCAAATCTTTGGGTGGCCGCCGCTGCTTGATCATCTTCCTCCGCCAAGATCCGCAAGGTCTCTTGCCACCCCTCTGGGAGGTCGGAAATATCTAGATCTGGGTTCTTTGGTCGCAAGGTATAAATGGACCCGATTGCCCAGTCGGCGGCCTTATCCTCGATCTCCTCTGACTGGACCCGCATTTCTTCAGTCAATGAAGCAATTTTTTCCCGACTCTCCTGTAGTTCGGCCTCGAGAGCTAGCCTTTCCTTTTCGGAGGCCTCCCTTTCTTGTTCAGCTCACTGAGCCCATATGGAGGTCGTCTGGAGCTCCTGGTCCTTTTCTCCGACCTCCTTAGAGAGCCTAGCGGTTGTCCTCTGAAGCTCCTTTACTTCCTCCGCACGTCGTTCAAGCTCCGCCTTTTGGAAGTCCACCGTCTGCAAAGCGGCATCCTTTTGGTTCAGATACCTGTTCGCCACTTCAAATGCTTGCGTTCTTTTTACTTCGACGGTCTCCAGGCTCTGTTTGAGCTTCGCGACCTCCTCCTTTAGATCACTTGCCCCCTTCGCGGCCCCTAGCCGAGTCTTCTCCATGGACATCCTCATCGTAAGCAAAGCCTATGATCAAGAAGTGAATTAGAATGAAAATGGCGGACAAACATTAAGAACAGTTCATTTACCTTGCATAGATGCTGGAACGATGTGGTCATCAGGTCATCACCCGTATCGGCGAACTGATCATATGACTCCGATAGCCCACACTCAAGCAGAAAATAGACTATCGGCTACAGATATTCGAGCAGGCTCCCCAACGAGTCCAGCACAGGTGTGCCCTTCGTCTTGTCGACAACAATCGTCTCGTCCGCGAGTTCCTTGCCCGACCTCTTCCTTAAGTCCTGTCGCGACCTTAAGGGTTCCTCCTCAGACTCAGTCTCCGACTCGTCGGCCTGAATTTGCTTCCTCTTCTTTGACTGCTGGGTCGGAGCCTTCCGTCTCGGGCGAGCAGGCGGTGGCTGAGCGACCTATCCTGTCCTGGTCGTTTCTTGCTCAAGACGGGGCTGGGAGGGCGCAGATGTTCGCACCGGTTGTGCCATTATGGGGCGAGTAGCTTCGGCCCCCCTTTCTCTCCTTGATCGAAGGAAGACGAACGGTGCTTGCCGGGGCTGCTCGGACTCTTTCAGAGGAATGGTCGCTGCATGCAAGTACATTAGTAACTAGACAAAAGTTATTCTGCGACCAGAAGGGAATCAGTGTAACTTACCTTCTGGGGGCTCCAAAGACGCATTGCTACTAATGAAACCGTACTTCCTCAAGTTCGCGATCGTCACGAGCTTCCTCGGGTCCCGACTTTCCTTGGGAAGGACTCCAAAAGACACGAGCCTGTCTGGGTCAGCGAGCAGGTCTTCGCTGGTCGTCTTGTTAACTGCAAAAGAAGGTAGGTCATTATAATAAAGGAAGCGAACAGACAATGAACCTAGCGAAGAAAAACCTACTTGGTTTCTGAAAGTGGCAGTAGCCGTCATAGTAGAAAAAGAAGAACTTTGTCTCGCAGGCCCCCGCATTGCTGGGATAGCTATGTATCCCTTCGGCGATGGTAGGTCGCTGGGACAAGTAATAGGAATCCTTGTCCTTACTCTTTTTAAGATAATAGGCGATGCCGAGCTCCACCGCCATCAGCTCGCCCAAGCCACTCTTGCGGCACGCGATGTACATCGCTACGGCGATGACATACGCGTTTGGCATCAACTGCATCGGTGCGATCCCGAAGTGATCCAGGACCGACCTAATGAAAGGATGGAAAGGAATCATCCCTCCACCCTTGAATATCTCTTCGGAGATCGCAGCTAGGCCATCGGAAGGATGCCGCGACGACCAGGTATTGTCAAGGAACACCTCTGCACAGATGTCGAACTGTCTTTTTATCCTATCGAACTCTTCTCGGGTGAGAACCGAGAAGACATCAAGGGATGCGTCCGCGGGAACGTCCTGCGAAGACGAACTGGCTCCTTCCTCAGGTCTGGACATTGACGGTTCCATTCCAGAGTCTGCAACACCGACAGACAGGTCATTTAAGCCATCGCATGTTGTCCCGCACGGCGGCATGGGACAAATTCCTTAAAGCCTAACAGTAACTCGAGCCGCCATCCATGGCTCGAATCCAACGACAGCGTCGCGTCTCTGATGAAACACCAGGAGACCCAACGCCGTTGCCCACCAAAAAAAAAAAAAAAAAAAAAAAAAAAAAAAAGAGGAAGAAGGGAAAGGACCTTACCTTCTGGGGCACGTGACTGAGGACAGATCTTGTTTTGGATACCGGAGAGATGCCAATCGGAAAAGAAGAGCTTCCGGTTTGCAAAGATTTTTCGCTCAAGGCAGAAAGGATTCTGGTGGCATCATTTGAAAAATTTGGGCTTTTATATGGACTGTGAACCGACGGTTACCACCTCTTGGAATCGAAACGACAGCCTTCTCTCTCTCCGCATTAAATTCGCCCCACGTCGCATTCAATGTTGTGATAAGGGTCGACGTTTCGAATGTGTCATGCAATTAATGCTTTCAAAACAACGCCGGGTCAGCACACAATGCATTTAATGCGCCTGCCAGACGCTTTAACACGTGCAGAGGGCCTGACAGCGCGGAAACAGGCTCATTGAATCTCCAACCCTAAGGCACGGTAAGAAACATCTAATGAATCCAGGTCATTAAAACGATGACTGTCAGGTCGTTTGTGCAAAGATTGTGCGAGGTCGTGTTCGCAAAAGGCCCTGTCCCGAGCTTCTTCCATTCAGGTCGAAATTACTAGAACCTCCAATCGCGGCATGACTTAGTTTCCAAGGTTCAATCCTCAAACCTTAAAAACTAGGGGACTTCTGTTATGCCTGGGAAATCAAGGGCTGACGTGGGAAGTCACGTGATAAAGTGTGACCTGCCCCCGTCAGAACGGTAAGCGCACGTCAGGCTTGCCAGACGCTGTGGAGCTCCCACGTGTCCATTTCCCTGCTCCAAATCGCGTGAAATCAGCTTGGGACATGGGCAATGTGACGTAAAGCCGGATTATGTCCTGACATTCACACCAACCCATGGATTTAATGATGTTTACATACATTCATCTCGTTATAAAAAGAGGAAGACCCTTTTATTAAGGGGATTCGGCCATTTTACACTTTTACTCTCTCTCTCTTGCAAACTTTGTATTTACTTTTTCCAATCATTTGTAAGTCAGTCCGCTGTTGCGACCTGACCCACCATACTAATACAAATCAGTGGACGTAGGACTTGCTACCTTAGCATCCGAACCACTTTAAAAAGCTCTCATTGCAGTTATTCTACATTCTCTCCATAATCACGTGTGTCCCTTGATCAATCAACGTTACGCACGTGTCAATTAGTTGGTGTTAAAATCACGCATCAACAGTACCCAATTGCTGCCATCGACATTGTCAGGGCCAAGGTGATGCACTACCTTATATATAATTTTCTTAATTTAATTGTAAACCATCTGTACAGTGTTATGCACGAGTAACTTCTGATTATGAGATGAGTCATAAATGGCTTCTAAAACTAGAAGTTGGCAAGAAATTTAACCTAAAACATTATATTTCATTCTATTCCCTCCATAAGATAATCACATTCCATTCTCCTTTATTCTGAATCTCGTTCCGTTCATAGTGGAATCCATGAAATAAACATGGCAATAAGTGTTGACTTGACTGGAATGCCATTTCCATACTCGAGCCAACATTGTGCATTTACCACATTTACAATTTCAGATACCGCTTTAATTTACCAATCCATTGCCAGGTTGATCTCACCCTCATAGCCTTTGGCATTAGCAATGGGCGTGATCTGGACTCTGGAGTATATTATGGATATCAGCTGCATATCTTTTCCCATTTTGTTTTTTAATTTCATCCAAGGTCCAAGTGTTCAAATGCTTAAGAACACTAACATTATTTGGTGTATTAATCGGAGTTTGCTTGCAGTTTCCAGTGCGACTCTTGCATTGAGTATTTCCCTCGTCAGACATATCTTTTTTGGTATTTTTGGCACGGTTGAGGGGGTATGGGGTAGAAGAATAGTCTGGTCTTCCAACTGCAAGAAGCTTGTTAGAAACTATGTGACTTTGGTAGTAAACAGAGATGGAGATTTGATGTTAGAAGATTTTGAAGGTTTTGATGCTAAAATTTGGTTGTCCAGGTCTTGGGATCTTTTCCCACCCAGAATTCACTGTCGTTCATTCCAATTGCATGGAAATGACATGGACTCTAACCTGTAGTGCAACAACGGAGTCAAAGGGGGCCAATGAGGGTGCCACCGAGGAGAAACACTCCACACCCAAGTCAATAAATCAAATTTATATCAGTCAAAAAACCTACTCTGAACTAGCTGCTTGTGCACGGGACATTCAACTCCCTATGACACTGGAACCGTCCCCATCCCCGTCCCCGCCCAACCCCCCTTTCTTTTTTTATATGTATTTAATTGACAATGATTAATTAGAGAATATTCTTGTGAAAGCAACAATAATTATGTAGAGAGAATGGGCTAAGAGTAAGCTATTGTTTCATTACCCCTTTTACCTTGTGGAAATTTCTTTATATAATGAGTAAATACTTTGCCAAGTATTCCATTGCATTGGTCTGGTTTACCAATACAAAAGGTAAATCCGTTGCTGGCTTGAAGTTAACAGAATCTGGGAAACTTATGCTCCTTAACACAAGCAACTCCACTGTTTGTTCAATCTTTTGATCATTAAACTGATACTTATACTTCGCGGAATGAAGTTATATTCTGATTCTGACCAAAAGCTCACAGCAGGCAATTCCCCAAATAACTGGTTTCAAGGTTTGTACTCACTTTGATCTCTTACAAATGAAGTCTCTCTGCTTATGGAATCAGATCCTTCACTTTTATGCTAAAATTACGAAACCTTGGGGAGAAGGAATAGAGTCACACTGTGCCACTCTTTTGAATGGAGATTTTGCTGTGTTCTCTGGAGGTCCAAACATAATCCAGTGGACGCCAATGGTCTCACTTCCCCCGGCAACTCCAACTCCATTGCGACATGCAACATTGGATTTTGACGGGCACTTGAGAATTTATGATTTGGTAGAATCAATTTGGACAAAGACTGAGATTCTTACAGTGAACAGTTGTGATTATCCTTTGGCTTGTGGAAGCTATGGAATTTGCTCAAATTCGGGCAAGGATAATCACGCAGCCTGCAGTTGTCCCCAACCAGAGCTATTTTAGGCAAACTAATGATACCCTCAGATTTAAAAATAAAAAATAAAAAATAAAAGGCTAATATATAGGTATATAAAAAATTATTATTAATATATATATCAGATCTGTACTCAAATTTAAAAAAAAAAAAAGAAATGAGAACTATTATATATATATTTAGACCCATAAAATACTTACTACTGTATTAATATATATATTCTAAGTCAATATCATATTAAAAATTTAAAACTCTCTCCACTCTTTTTCTATAATTTTATTCAAAAAATTCTTTACTCTCTCATTTTCTCATTTCTTTCTCTTTCTCATGCTATTCGCTATTAAAACTTTTGATGACTGAAATTGTTGAAGCTTTCGCTACTTAAGTTATCACAATTAGCTCTGTTTTTTGTTTTATCAGTTTTAGATATTTGTATTGCTCATTTCAATTTAGTTTATTTTAGGGTTGAACTATGTTTCTTTTTTTTTTTTTTTTTTGGAGGTTTTTTATTCTAATTTGAGAGAAAAAGACGGGGATCTTGTGAATTTATTTTGTGTTTTGTGTTTAAGAATGGACATACTTTCCCATATTAAAACCTTAACTATATTTTAAAGGATGTTATTTTTCACCATTTACTCATTATTTTCCTACATTTCAAACGTCACCGTTCAGTTACTCAAAATTATTATAAAAATCTAAGTTATTATCTATATTTATACTAAGAAAATTCTTTTTTTTTTATTTTTTATTAATTCATATTAAAAGTCAATGTAACGTTCACTTGATTTAAGTTTTAGTTGACTTTAATTTAAGTTATGTCTAATCAAAGTCATGAAAATTTATATTATAATCTTTATAAGCCAAAAATAAAAGAAGGTTTTGCTCAAGTTTACTTAACATATTTATTCAAAATTTTGCTTCTCAGTAGATTTATTCAAATGTGAAAATATTATGTTATTTTATTCTTTTCTTCCATGCTCTTGATATTGTATTATTTTTTTTGCTTAAGGTGTGATATTTTTTAAAATTTTTACTGGTTATTTGGTAAATAACAGCGGAACCGCGGAGGCTCTCAATCAAAATACTGGATCCGCCACTACAGACCGATCTTGGCTGTCCAGAAATTAATAACTTCCTCTGGCAGATTTATATATCAAGAAATGGTAGAGCTGAAAAGTGTCATCCATTTGAAAGGTGTCGCATGTACTAAACATACAGATGTGAAGAGCTGCAAACTAGATTGTCTAGAAAATTGTTCACGCAAAGCTATGATGTTTGATTCATCCAGGAATTGTTATTTGGCATCAGAAATTTTTCCACTCAAAAATGTTCAGTCAGATTTGAGTGCTGACACCGACCCTTTTTTTTTTTCAAGTTCAGGATGAAAGGAAAACAAGGCAGCTTGTGATTATATTGGGATCGAGCTTTCGGGTGTTCTCTGGTCTTGTTCTCATCATTGGCATTATTTACATTGTTTTTTCAGGGAAGAAAAAAGATGGTGATGACTTAGGGTCTGTTTGAGAGTTTTTTTTTCACTGGTTTTAGGGAGTTTTTAATTAGACTGGTTTTGAGGTGTTTAAAAACCATTACTTATCAAATTTTTAATAGACTGGTTTTAACTGGTTTAAAAACCCCCCAAAACCAGTGTAGTGTATTTTTTAAGGATTTATAAAACACCCTAAATCGGGGTGTTTTGACTGGTTTAAACATTTTATCCCAAAAAAACCCCTTTCCACTTATAATCCCTTCGCTGCTTCTCCAAGCCATTACAACAGTAGATGCCTCTAACCCTGCATGAAACATTAGCTTCACAATCTCTATTGCTCTACACCAATGCATTAAAATTAACTTATTAACATCAACCAAAATACAGGTTAAAAGGATCTAGTACTAATTTCAATGTGTCTCTAAATATTAGAAATAACTATCAAAATCTTTCATCCGAACTATTGCAGCTGCATAAAGCCATAAATCAAAAAGGTTTTAAAAGTAATATGGAGGTGTGCGTAACCCAAACCTATAGAGTCATTCATTCTGTCAAGTTAGGGCTTTAAACACCACCTATATCATTTTATGGAGTTGGCTAGGCACCAGAGCAATTGTAAGTAAAATGCGTGGTGAATTTGAGAGTCAACTCCTTCATTCTTATGATGGTAATGGAAATCAACACAGCAAACTTCTATTCTTAAGAGCTTCATCACAAATCTTAATAGAAAGAAACAAAAATATATTCCATCAAACCAAATACAACTGCAAACTGAAACTAATGACCTACAATATCGAAACTTGTTGAAGCAATCATAACTGTCAGAGAGAGCCTCTTGTTTGATTGGAGAGAAAGAAAATAAAAACAAATAATGTAGACATTATCTGTATTTATCAAAGTTAATTCAGCAAAAGAGAGAGTATTTTAACTTTATGGACATATATGTAAATTTATCATTTAAAAAAACTATTAGAACCGTTGGAAAATAAACTCCCAATCACATGTTAGGTGTTTTAAAAACCGCTACTAAAAACCCCTCAAAACCGCTACGATGGTTTACCCTCAAAACCGCTACGATGGTTTACCCTCACAACCGCTACCATAAAACTCCCAAGCAGACCCTTAGAGGAAGATTACTTAGACAAGGTACCAAGAATGCCCAAGAGGTACTCCTATGAAAACTTGATAGCAGCAACTGATAATTTAAGCAAGAAACCTGATCAAGGAGGATTCAGATCCGTATTTGAAGGGACTTGATAAGCTGAATTATTTGAGAGTTTTTAGGGTTGTTTTGATGTTGGTTTAGTTAATCTCTCTTTTGTTTTATTTGTTTTGGTGTTAGTTTTTATTAAGCTTGAGATGTGAATGGTCAACTATTGATTTGAATAATTTTGTGTGTTTTCAGGCTTTGATTGAGTAGATTAAAGCATTAAAATAAAACTGGGACTTGAAGCTTGAAGAAATTGAGACTACCTGACATTTTTTAAGGCTACGATCATGCCTTGGTAGTTCACCATGGCCATGGTGGTGGAACAAAGATAAAACAAGAGACAAGAAAGCACCATGGCCAAGGCTGTGGTGACTTAAATTTGGCCACGATCAAGGCCGTGACGGAACCTATTATCGTGTTTTTGTCAGTTTTTCTTTCCTTTCTCACTTAAGACTCTTTAAGGTATTTAAGTATGATTGTGATTAACTGAAAAGTGACGAATTTGGCATATTTTGGAGAGGAGAAAACACATTCTTTGGGCTTAAAGACTGAAGATCAAATTTAAGAGTTTGATTTTTGTTTATTTTCAAGTCTGAATATGTTTTCTTTCTTCTCTATTTATTTTTTTGTTCTTAGGATGGAGTAAATCTTTTTTGTTAAGGAAGAATGGAACCCTAATTATGTTTTGAACAATTTTTATTCTTGATACCAGATTTACGTTTATGAATTTGTGCAAGAGTTTAAGTTTAATGCTTTAAGAATGTTGGATTGATTGAATTACCCTAATGATGTTTCGAATTGATAAGTTAGGGTTTATTGCTTAATTTATATTCATAATTATTTTATTGGAAGAACATTGCACATCATATTAAAACTAGAAATAATCGAATAGAGATTCTAGGATTAATTTGTGATCCACCTAAATCATAACCGAATAGGGCGAATTAGTTATAAGGGATTGATGAATTTATGCTTCTTAATTTCAGAGTAACTGAATAGGGATCTGTATTAAGTTGAATATTATGTCTGAATAAGGATAATTAGCCTTGGAAGAATCTTACAAATTCATAGTACAAATGGGTATTAAGAGTAGTTGTCAAGCATAATTAAGAAGAAATCTATACTCTAACTTCATTAATATTGCAAAGTTCTTCATATTGTTTATTTGTTTAATTTAGTTATTTTTAATCTATTAGTTTTACACTTTAAAATTTCATTTTCTTAAATAACGTATAAATAGTTTTAGATAATTACGAATATTTAATTTGATCTCTGTGACATGATACTCAACCTCAATCACTTTAATATTTGAGCACGATTACTGCACTTGTTAAGGTTAAGGTTAATTTACTCGTATCACTCTTACCAATGACACTAGGGTTGGAGTGAAGTGTCTAGACGGATTAGGCCGAATCAAAGAATCATTTTTTTTTCTGAGGTTTAGATAATTGGTAACATTCACCGTGTCAACTTGATAAGATTGATTTGATATTCCACCCAGAAGTATTATAGACTTCTTGTTTATGAATTTATGTGCAATGGTTCATTGAACAAATGGATCTTCAATGGGAACCAAGGCTGTGCTCTTGATTTGCAAATCATGAGAATCATCATTCTTGACAAGGGATTGACCTAAATAAGTTTACATGAAACGTTAAATTATAGAATCTTTGAAATTCAAGAATTTTACAGGTTATAAAAACAATAATAAACTTTTAATTAGAAAAGATATACTTGAGTCATGATACTATTTGATGATGATTTTTGTGATTAAGAATACTAGATCCTCTCTCCTTTCCTCTCTTTAATTTTTTAGAACTTTTGTTTTGCTAATGGATGAAGAAAATACATTATTTCTTTAATAGGCAGAGAGAGGGTCAAGTTTCTAAGAAATAAATTTCCTTCAAATATACGTTCTATCAATATGTATAACTATTAAAATAATAATTGGATAATATTTAATTTATTTTTAAACCATAATAATATTATTTATATATTAATATGCCACATATATATAATTTTATCTTACACTATCTCCATAAAGATTGTAGGCAAAAGATATTTCACTTAGATATCAAACCTCAAAACATTCTTTTGGATAAAACTTTCGGGCAAAAGTTTCCGATTTCGGCCTCTCAAAGCTAAATGACAGAGACCAAAGTCAAGTTGTAACTAGAATGAAAGGAACACCAGGTTATTTGGCTCCTGAATGGCTCAACTTTGTCATCACTGAGAAAGTAGATGTGTATAGCTTTAGGGTTGTGGTCTTGGAAATCTTATGTGGAAGAAAGAACTTCGATCGACCTCAACCAGAGGACGATATGCACTTATTAAGGGTATTTAAAAGAAAGGCAGAAGAGCATCAACTTGTAGATATGATTAATAAAAATAGTGAGGTTATGATTTCAAATGAAGCAGAAGTGATGGAAACGATGAAAGTGGCTGCATGGTGTTTGCAAAGCGATTTTTCCAAGAGGCCTTCCATATCTGTGGTGTAAAGGTGTTGGAAGGTTTGGTAGAAGTTGAAGAAGATTTAGAAATCAAACCCAAGTAGGATATGCATTTATTAAAGTGTTTTCAAAAGGCAAAACCAGATCAAAGTTGACAAAAATAATGAGGATATGCTTAATTTCAATTGAAGGTTGCATACATAGTCTTCGCAATGTGATTGGATAAAATGCCTTCCAAAATTGAATATATTACTTTTAGTTTATATTACTTAACTTTGTTGCCGTGACATTATTTAATTATTATTTTATTCGTCATGGTCACTAACATATAGAATAAAATAGAAAACTTAGAAACAAATTTGAGATAAACAGTGTTATTACTACTGTATAGTTTTAAAAGGAGACACAATAAAATTTTCTTGGTGCCTAAATCATTCCTTGCCCTCGCAAAAATTGCTGCAGCATTCAAGAAAACTTATGACCATGTGCAGCTGAATGGCCAGCAATAAGTGGATGGGTTAACCAGAAAATATTAATAAAAAATATATAACAAACTAGAACACTAGACATGTTTGAACCAATCACCTATTGCTAACAAAACCAAAATTAAAATACTAATTCAATTTTTGACATAAGTGAAATATAAAAATAAGCATCACCCATCTACAACATAATAATATCGCGCAAACAGAGATATTAGTTAATCACTAGCTCCCATTTAGAAAACTATCAACCCTAGCATTGGATTTGGCAGAAAGGAACTTCATACAAATGGGAGCATTGAGGTTGACAAGAGAGAGCACTGCAGCCGGTACACCCCACAAAGATTCACCACAGATGAGGCCTGATGCCACTGCAGGCACGTAGTCATCAGCCATTCGCTTGTTCTTCAACGTCCACAAGAAAAGAATCAAACTACCAATACACATGTCTATGGCAAAGTAACCACCAAGATAGAATGGAATGGCCATGCACATTGGGCTCGGAATAAACCTATAAATCTTGTACTTGGTCTCATACCTCCGCAGCACATGACAAACTATGTTTACAGCAATAGCAGCAATGAAAAACGCAATCGAAAGTTTGAGGCAGTTTTTTGGAAGGGTGGAGACACCTTCTACTCCAAGGATGGCAATCCCGCGATACAGTTGCGCATAGGGAGCTGGATAAGTGCCCTTAGGATCGCCTATTGGGTAAGCCTGGTAGAAGAACCAAAAAACCAGAGGTGTTATAATGCATCCCATTGTCGTGCCAATGACTTGGCTGACGAACATAGCGCGAGGAGATGAGAGGGTGAGATATCCTGTCTTGAAGTCCTGCATCAGATCTGATGCAGTCGCAACAGTGCTCATCATCACACCACAAGCAGCAAGGCCAGCGACAATCCCTCCATTGTGGAGACCAACCCAAGAGCTGAAAATGATGATAGCTATTTTGCCATAGTTGGAGGCAAGAGACCAATCGGTGAGACCACAGCCATAGGCATTGCAGAAGGCCAAAACAGGGGCAACTACAAAAGCCACAAGAATGTGATACCATTTCAATGGATTGAAGATGAGGGGTACACAAATCATGGCTAAGGCTACAAGGATAACATAGCCAGTGCAAGCTGCCCAATTGGGGATCTGATCTTTTAAGAAAAACTCAGTTCGCCTCTTAGTGTCATAGTCTTCTTCTACTATCTCAGTTATCTGCTCGTGAATAGAAGATGTAGAAACGGAGTTGTTCCTTGAATTGTGCTGCTTGAGAAGACTAAGCAAGGTAGTGATTAGCATGGAAACAACATGGTAAAGACCATCGCCAAGCATCATGGCAATAGCAATAAAAACCTGTCAATAACAATGAATCATTAATCAGATTAACCTTGCATACGTTTAGATTAAGAAACTAGTGAAAGAGAAATGGTAGAATAGGATATATACCCTATAACCTTGAATGCCATGGAGACTACTTGCAGATAGCTCCGCACTATACCAGATACCTTTCTTGGTCTCAATGATGGGCCACATGATTCCCCATGAGATTACAGCTCCCAAAAGCAATGAGACATTAACAATGTAAGGGCAAATCATTCCAACACCAACATATGTTGACGAGAAATCAAAAAAGAACCTGTGAGACATTAAAAAAATGGAATCAGCTAATCATTCCTCAAAAGCAAATTAACTAGTAAAATGTCAACTCCCATCTGCATAAGCTTATCAAACATGGATACTTCATTTATTTAATGGATTAAATGACTGAATTCCATTTAGTTTTCTCGAAACTAATAATCAAACGCAAACATTAATGTTCCAACTCAATACTCAAACAATACATTGATTTTAGCAAGCATGAGATTGATATATATATATATATATATATATATATATATATGCAATGTGATGCATTTGGTAGAAATGTACTTACTTTTGTTTAAAAGCTTGAAGACCAAATGTAGGGAAACTAGAGAAACCACAAGAATCACCTCCGGTGAAAAACCACTGGAAAAATGCAAAGACAAAGCTGAAGCCGAAGCTCTTGAACAGCACAGCAACTTGTTTCCTGCATTAATTAAAGTAACCACATGGATTAACATTCTAAACATCAATAACAATGATAGTAATAACAACAAAATTACACTAAGAATTCGAAATTACTTGGCCAGCTTGGCTCCTTTAGGTGTGTGGAAACTGTTTATAAGGTATGCAGTTGCAGTTCCACTTGGGTACGTCAACTTGTACTTCAAAATCATCATCTGGAAATTAACAATTTGGTCAAGTGTTAAAACGATTATTTCGTGTAATAAGAGAAGATAATCATAATCATACAGGGCATAGTCAATTGTATGCTAACCTTTCTGAGGGGCACAATACAGAACAGACCCACGAAACTGACAGCAAAGAGGAATGCAGTCATCCAACCGAGATGAAGAGCCTTCACATTTTCAGGGGTGTTCCCGCCATCTGCCTCAGCAGCTACCCTTGGACTCATTGCCATTAAATAGCTTGCAGTTCCGCCTTTTATTTGTTCATAATCATTTAATTAGCAAACACAACTACATATGTGACCAGCGCTTGAAAGACCACAAAAAAAAAAAAAAAAAGACAACCTTGTTTGCTACTCCGAAACCATCAATTTCTCAAAGTGTTAAGACTACCAAGATTAAGAGACTTCTCATAATTTATATCTAATTAAACTTGAGATTTTTTCATCAATTTTCTTACCATTTTATTCATTACAATGTCAGAAGTCACCATGGTTTCAGATTATTTAATGTTTCCGAATTGATCATGCAAATAGATCCCGGTAATAACCATGATTATAAAATTTAAACGAGATCTAAAACCAGTGAAAAAAACCGAAATTTGACCAAAAAATTATCAGAGTTAAGAAACATACTGCTGAAGGCAATTCCTGAGGATGCAACGATACATGTTTGGATGACAGTATTCTCTTGCCTGGTAAAGGGGTGTTTCAACATCCCAAACTTTTCAAGAAGAGTTGTCCACGACTTCACGAGAGCATAACCCAACAAACCCGCGGAAACATTAAACGAAGGTATGACACCAGTGGTGAGATTAAGTTTGCAGACGATGAAGTTGAAAACAACGCTCAGAATAAGACTCGTCCCCATTGCCCTAAACGTTATTTGCTGATGCCATTTAGGCACCGGAGTGTTTTTAAACGTATCTTCAATCATAATTTTTTCATAATCATCACCACCATCACCATCACCGTCTCTCCTTCCCATGGCTTGTATTGACTTTGGTTTTGGCTTTGATCGATGGTTATGTTACGAGTTACGACGTTAGAGTTTATTTATACAAGGGGGAGAGTCCCCGGAGATCTCAGGACTTGAAGAGTATCCCAATCGTGAAGGGTAATTACAATACCACTGAAAATAAGAGATATTGTTTGAGTGTGAAGCTGTTACAGGGTGGCAATGATAATATAATTAGTGGACATGATAAATATGAAGGTGGTTAGAGTTCTAGTTTTAGGAGGAGTGAAAGTAGTAATTATAGGCAATTAAGGAATTAATTGGTTGAGTACNACTTTGAAATATTTCAAAAACACCATCAAAAAATTACAAATCAATCCTTACAACTTTGAAAATATCATAAACCCCCTTGGAACCTAAACCGGACCAGGGAGGCTGTCAGGTCCCAATCTAACCGGTCAGGTCTGAGTTTTAAAATAGTGGTTTGAGTGTCCCTAATGGAATAGTTTCTTTTGATTGTTAAAGCACTTAAAAAAGTTAAGGTAAAGAAGTGTTTGGCATTTGGCAAAAATAAATCAGATCCCTGACAAGCACAATGTTTCGTCAACAGCCTCTACATGGAAGGAGAAGCACTCCACTGGTACTAGTGCACAGAGTCGAGGACGGCGGCAATGACCTGGATAATGTTCAAGGTTGCGTTGCTGATGTCGATACGGCAAGGAGGATCGGTGCTAGATTTTTGTCGGCGGTTTGAGGAGGTTGCAGCACTAACACAGGGAGAAAGAGAAGACGTCCTAACGGAGGCTTTTCTAAACGGGATAAAGCCAAAAATCCGGGCAAAGATTAAACTGCGACAACCGAATTTATTAACCCGACCCAACTCACTAACCCAGGTAAATGTAATGACTCTCTCTCTAGCTAATATACTAGTTTCTCCAATTGTGCTTACATGTTAGTAAGTGACAAACAAGAGTAGAGAAAGAACAGAAAAAGAATAGAGAAAGAACAGAAAGATAGAGCAGAAAAAGAATAGAGAAAGAACAGAGAGAAAGAATAGAAAAAAACAAAAAAAAAGAGAGAAGTGTGATGTAAGGAAAGAACTCAGAATATGAGCAACGGAGATAGAAGGGTAGCATAGCGGGTTTACTTACTTAGCAATTAGTGTTCACCCCGTTGTTTTCAATGTTTCTGCAGGTAATAGATGAGATGCGGTCGCTTGGAATGTCAAGATACGAAAGGGTCGGGCAACACTGTTGAGCTTCTTAAGAAATTTATTTACACTATTTTGAATAATATGAATGTCATGATGCATGTGCAATAATGCATAAAGAATGCAATTTCTTTTTTGTTTTCTACTTCTGTTCTTTCTTTCTATTCTGTTCTTTCTTTCTATGTTCTATTCTTTCGTTCTTTCTATTCTTTCTTTCCTTCTATTCTTTCTTTTCTTTCTTTCTATTCTTTCTTTCTTTTCTTTCTTTCTATGTCGATCAGACTCGGTTAAGGCATGGATTTGAAACTCTGGCCATGTGAGTAGGTATAGTCCTCATCTACATGCACTTCTATCGGACTGTACAACTCTTCTTTTTGATTCTGAGGCCGCTCACTAAAGGCAGCGTGCATGTAGGTAAATTCTGTTGGTACAGTTCTCATCCACATACACTTCTAACGAACTGTACACTTACTTCTTTCTGATTTTGAGGCCGCTCACTGAAGGCGGCATGTATATGGGACTATTCTTCTCTGTCACTCACGGGTTCCCCATCGCAACAACCTTCTCTTCTCTTATCTTTTTACAATTAATTCTTTTCTTTTTNTACAACCAGTAGTTCCAAAGTTTGATGGGTAATATGATCACTGGGCAATGCTCATGGAAAATTTCCTACGCTCAAAGGAGTATTGGGGCTTGGTGGAAAATGGTGTTCCTGCAGTAGCAGAAGGTGTTGTTCTCACTGAGGCACAGAAGAAGCACTTTGAAGATCAACAGTTGAAAGATTTGAAAGCTAAGAACTATCTATTTCAGGCATTATATCGTTCTATTCTGGAGACAATTCTCAACAAGAAATCTGCAAAGGATATCTGGGATTCCATGAAGCAGAAATATCAAGGCACAACACGAGTGAAACGTGGAAACTTGCAAGCTGTTAGAAAAGAATTTGAAGTTCTTCACATGAAGGCTGGAGAAACTGTGAATGAATATTTCGCTCGCACTCTTACCAGAGCCAACAAGATCAAAGCAAATGGAGAAGATAAGGGAAGTATTGCTGTTGTTGAAAAGATTTTAAGATCCATGACTTCAAAATTTGATTATCTTGTATGTTCTATTGAGGAGTCTAAAGATATCGATACTTTAACTATTGATGAGTTGCAGAGCAATCTGATTGTGCATGAACAGCGCATGAGTTCACATGTTGAAGAAGAGCAGGCTTTGAAGATCACTCATGTAGATTTCTCGGGAGGAAAAGGTCGTAGTTGTGGAAATTACAGAGGAAGAAGAAGAGGACACAACAACAAGTTTTTTGATAAGGCCACAGTCGAGTGTTACAACTATCACAAGCTAGGACAGTTTGCATGGGAATGTCCAAACAAGAACACAGAAGCAAATTATGCAGAGAATCAGGAAGAAATGTTGTTGATGGCATATGTGGATACCAACAAAGTCAGTTGAGAGACATGTGGTTTCTTGATTCTGGTTGCAGCAATCACATGTGTGGCAACAAAGATTATTTCTCAGACTTTGATGGTATTTTTCAAGACTCTGTGAAGCTTGGCAACAACACAAGCATGGCTGTGTTGGGAAAGGGCAATGTCAGGCTGCAAGTAAATGGTCTAATATAGATCATTACAGGTGTGTTTTATGTACCTGAATTGAAGAATAATTTGCTAAGTATTGGACAGTTGCAAGAAAAGGGACTTACTATTTTGTTTCAGCATGGCAAATGTAAAGTGTTTCATTCCTAGAAAGGTTTGATTATGGATACAAAAATGACTTCCAATAGAATGTTTGTTCTACATGCTATATCCCAACCTATAGCATGCACTTGTTTTAATACAAACACTGCAGACATTGAGCAGCTTTCGCACTGTCGATATGGACACTTGAGTTTTACAAGATTAAAGACTCTTCAATAAAGAGAAATGGTGAATGGCTTGCCGAATTTCAAACCTCCTTCAAAGCTGTGCAAAGATTGTTTGACAGGGAAACAACACAGGAACTCATTTCCTAAGAAGACTGTAATAACTGCTTTCTATTCATATGCTCATAAAATATACATAATAAAATACATGTATAATAACATAAATAGTTGGGCCCAAAATTTTTATTTTATTAAACATATACATTCTTTACAAAAAGTTAGTATCATGTACAAAAAACTATCAAAAACTATGAGGACAGTGTAGCCATTCCTCCTCGCGTGCCGACGTCCATCCGGCCGTGTCCTCACCTAGATCCTGCAAAAACATAGAAAGACAATGAGGTGAGCACAAATAATGCTCAGTAAGTAAACCCTCTACTCATTTATCCCTGTAACTCTATCACTCTAATTCTTTCCTTACAATTCTCATTTACTCTCTCTTCTATGTTTCTCTCTATTTTCTCTTTCTACTAATTCTCTTCTGTAAGTCACGGCCCCATCTTATCGGAGGCACGGCCGAGACTCGCTCCCGCTCTCCGTGACTTTTACTCATTCTCAGCCGATCGGACTCAGTTATGCATGGATTCGGAACCTTTAGCCATGTGAGTATATAATCTCTCTCCCGGGTACTCTCGGGTATAGCCCTCATCCGCATGCACTCTCACGGGCTACACCACTTCTCTCTCTCATACTCATGCCACTCTCTCAATGCAGCGTACATGCGAGAATACACTACCCATTACTCACAGGTTCCCCATCGCATAACCTACTATACTCTCTTTTCTATTTTCTTTTAGAGAAGCTCACACTCAAAGTCCTCTACTCTTTCTCTAATGCATAATGCATATGGATGATTCATGCTCATTAATGCACTCATGAAATGCAATTATGCCACGTAGCAATAATTAAGGTTCTCTACTCTTACTCATGCCTTTCTCAAACATTTCATCATACAACTCATGTGCATATAAAACTCTACTTTAACTATAACTCTTCTCCTCTCTTTAATCACCCACAAATGGAAGAAACTCCCTCATACTCTCTAGATTCCTATCAAATAAACTCACTCCCATAGGGTTTGCTCAAAACTCTCTCCAACTTCTATCAACCTTACTCAACATCATAGAAGCTCAACACTTCTCATACTCAAACATATTCAATAATCATAAATAATTACTCATCTCATCTCATCTCAATTTCTCAACAAGTATAATTCATACACATACATACACAAAGCTCTACTCAAATGAATTCTTAAATCTCAACTTAGGTTAGATTTACTTACCTTGTGGGTAAATAACTTCTCTAGCACTTTTCCTTCCCCTTGTTGTCTTGTCTTCTCTCTACAACTGTAAACAATAACAACATAAGACTTCCACAAATTATAAGCAAAATTCTCATCTAAAGCAAGAATCCTTACCGTAGGATGCTTTAGATTAAATTTCTACTAAAAACTACCCCAAAAGTCCTTAGAAAATCTTGGAAGATTGAGTGGAGAATTGAGAGAAATTAGGCAATGAGAATGGCGGTGGAGATGGTGAAGAATGAAAGGCTTTCAACACTTAAACCCTTTTTAACTCAATTTACATACCATCATTCCCATTTTGCCCTTACTCTTTCTTGGAAATTCCATCATTCTCCTTTAATTCCTTGCAATCACACCCCCAACTCCAACACATTCTCCATGAAATTTCCTTACATTTTACTCCCCACTTTTCCTGCTAATTAGGGGTAGAAAGGTCATTCTACCCCTATAGAGAATTCTCTAGAAACCTCAATAAACTTTTCTGTCGTCCCGTCACTGAGGCAAAGAAAGTTTCGTCGCCCTGGCGAAAAATTACATAGCCCACGTCGCCGCGGTGAAGACTGTAATTTAGAAATTCTCCAAGTTTTAACCAATTTCAGGGCAAACACTCCATCAACTCAACTCATACATTCAACCAAGGGCCAACCAACCAAAAATAACAACATACAAACTCAATTGAGGGTAGAACAATAAACATTCAAGCAATATAGCAAATCTTAATTACGTACCTCAAGTGGGGTGTTACAAAGACCACCTGAAGAGTTGCAGAAATTCTTCAATTGGTGCATGCAGACATTTGTGGTCCAATTAAGCCAATCTCTAACTGCAAGAAAAGGTACCTACTCACTTTCACTGATGATTTTGGTAGAAAAACATGGGTTTATTTTTTTGTGGAAAAATCAGAAGCTTTTGGTTTTTTCAAAAGTTTTAAGACCCATGTTGAGAAAGAAACAAACTATTTTCTGAGAAGTTTATGCACTGATCGAGGAGGCGAGTTTACATCCCAAGAATTTGCCAATTTTTGTGATAAAAATGGTATACGGAGACAGTTAACAGCTGCATATATGCCACAACAGAATGGAGTTGCGGAATGGAAGAATAGAATAATTATGAATATGGTTCGAAGTATGCTTTCAGCAGAGAGAATTTCGAAGTCCTTCTGGCCTGAAGCAGTTAACTGGACTGTACATGTTTTGAATCGAAGTCCCACTTTTGCAGTGTTAAACAGGACTCCAGAAGAAGCTTGGAGTAAAATTAAGCCTTCAGTTGATTATTTTCAAGTGTTTGGATGTATTTCTCAGGTCCATGTACCTGACAATACAAGAACTAAACTTGATGATAAGAGTTTCAGTTGTGTTTTATTGGGAGTTAGTAAAGAATCAAAGGCTTATAGATTGTATGATCCTGTTTCACAAAAGATCATAATCAGTAGAGATGTTGTATTTGAGGAAGACAAGAACTGGGACTGGGATAAGAAGTATGAGGAAGTCACTACATGTGATTTAGAATGGGGTGATTGTGAAGAAGAAGTAACCGAGAGTGAAGAAGAAGTAATCGAGAATGAGGAAAGAAGTGAAACTTATTCTGATCCTGATATAGAAGGCAATTCAGTAGACAGTGCAGTTGATGTTAATGTTGAAGTTACTGGGATAGGTTTTTTAATTCAGAGCACAGACAACCCTCAAAACTCAAGTGCAACTAGAAATTGAAGAGCACTTGTTTAGATGAGAAATTATGAAACAGGAGAGGGGCTTTCTAATGAAGAAAATGAAGGGGAACTTGCCATGTTTACAGCTACTGATCCCATTCAATTTGAAGAAGCTATAAAGAGTGAAAAATGGAGAACAACCATGGATGTTGAAATGGAAGCAATAAACAGAAATGGGACTTCGGAATTAACAGAACTACCTTAGGGAGGAAAGACAATTAGAGTAAAGTGGGTGTATAAGACTAAGTTGAATGAAAATGGGGAAATAGAAAAGCACAAAGCTCGGCTTGTCCCAAAGGGATATGCACAACAATATGGAGTAGACTATACTAAAGTTTTTGCACCTGTGGCACGAATGGAGACAATTCGTTTGGTAGTAGCACTTGCAGCTCAAAGAGGGTGGTCCATTTATCAACTGGATGTGAAATCTGCCTTTTTACATGGTGAATTGAATGAAGAAGTTTTTGTAGAACAGCCTTGCGGTTATGTACAGAAAGGAAGTGAGCAAAAAGTTTACAAGCTAAGGAAAGCACTTTATGGACTTAAACAAGCACCCCGTGCTTGGTACAGTAATATAGAAGCTTACTTCATGAAAGAAGTCTTTAAGAAATGTGATTATGAGCACACTCTGTTCATCAAAGTCAACAAGGAAGGTAAAGTCTTGATTGTAAGCTTGTATGTGGATGATCTAATCTTTACTGGAAATGATGAATCAATGTTTGAAGAGTTTAAACATTCAATGAAGCATGAGTTTGATATGACTGATCTTGGCAAGATGAGGTATTTCCTTGGCCTTGAGGTGTTGCAAAAGTCTGATGGTATTTTTATTAGTCAAAAGAAATATGCTTTGGAAGTACTGCACAGGTTTGGGATGGATAAAAGCAATTCTGTTTTCAATCCTATTGTTCCTCGCTGTAAACTTGGGAAAGATGAAGAAGGAATTAAAGTTGATAAGACTTACTATAAGCAAATTATAGGGAGTCTCATGTATCTCACTGCTACACGCTCAGACTTAATGTTTATAGTAAGTATGATTAGTAGGTATATGGAGAATCCTATTGAATTACACATGCAAACAGCCAAAAGAGTGATGCAATATCTGAAAGGAACTTTTGATTTTGGGATCTTCTATAGGAAGGGAGGAGATGATGAACTTATTGGCTATACTGACAGTGATTATGCTGGAGATTTAGAAGATCAAAAGAGCACTTCAGGTTATGTTTTCCTATTGAGTTTAGGGGCAATTTCTTGGTCATCAAAGAAACAACCTGTAGTGAGTTTATCCACCACAGAGGTAGAGTTCATCGTTGCAACCTCATGTGCATGTCAGGCAGTTTGGTTAAAAAGGGTGTTAAGAAAGTTGGATCAAAATCAAGGCAAGACATGTATTATTCAGTGTGATAGCAGCTCTGCTATCAAGCTCTCAAAGAATCCAGTGATGCATGGTCAAAGAAAACACATTGATATGCGTTTTCATTTTCTTTGAGATCTTACAAAGGATGGAATTGTGGAATTGATACACTGTGATACACAAGACAAATTGGCTGACATAATGACAAAAACACTCAAGCGAAACGCTTTTGTAAAGTTGTGAGAACATTTGGGAATCTGTTCTAAAACTGATGTAAATTGAAGCTTGCAGCATTCAGTTTAAGGGAGGAAATGTTGATTTATGTTTAGTGCATTGTCTAAGTGGTTAGTTATAACCACGTAAGTATTTTCCTTTTATGTTGGGATGTCTGTTGCTTGTTGATTTAGTCTTTCTACCACATTATAGCAGTTATGAAACGTGGGCTATTTTATTGCATTCAGTTTTTATTTCAGTTCTCTATAAGGCTATTTAACAGCCAAGTTTGTTATTCAATATTGAGATGATTTCCTCCAATATTCTATCTGTGCAATTTCTTTAATCTATATTTTCTTACAAGTACCACCTTACAATGGTAAAGTTTCTTTCTTTCTTTAGTTGGAAGTGCATTTACACACAAACTGTTTGACGAAATGACTAAGTCAAAATCAGTTAGGATTTTTTTTTTAATAGTCTGTAATCACTTTATAATCAAAGTTAAAATGTTTTTGTTTCATACATTGTTTTAAATAACTTGTCATTGTTTTTAAGTTTGGTTATAATATTTGTTGTTGTTGTTTTCCCCTAGCATTTGTTAATGCAATGTCCTAAGAATGTGCTGATAGACCTTTGTAGTTTTATTTTGCTTTGCTACGAGTCTTAAGGAGAGGGCAAATAATGCGTCTTTAGTTTTCCAAATGGCTCATTTGTTTGTTTTTCTGTAACTCATGAAATGTTATTTTGAAATTGTAGATATGGCTCCTAAACAACTAATGAAGTTTATTCATAGACTTGAATCTAAAGGAGGATCAAAAGGAGGATCGAGCAATTGTTCCAAAATGAAGTTGATAAATCAATTACAGACTTTTGTTTCACCTGTATCAGTGACTAATTATGTTGCACCCCCTTTTGGTTCATGTCATGTTGAACTAATTGAAGAAAAAGATGATACAACAAGAGAGGCTCCGTTATGTATGTTGATCAAGTGGCAAAAAAAAATCTATTAAACCCTAAATATGAGGGGAATCAATAAAAGTTAATCGCGGAATAAAACTTGTCAATAAAAGTAAAGGCAAATGATGAGTATATCACAACCAAGTTCAATAACTATAATTAACAACCAAGGGAAGATAAATTTAATGTTGAAGCAAATGATCAATAAATGAACTCGAGAGAGAACAGTAAATGCAACTAACATGTAGGCAATAAATATGAACTTGTTAGTTTTTAGAGTTCAATTAGCTAAGAGAAAGAAAGGTTTTTCGTGCATGAGAGAGCTAAAACAATGAGAGTGTAAAAACTACTTCTAAAAAGGCTGTATTTTCATTCACAAAACAAAGAGATATATGGACATATTGCATCACTATTACAACAACTTTTCAGTGAGAGTAGTCTTTAAATATAATACAATCTAAACTACTCTTAACTAACACAAATTGCATTGAGATATTTTGGCCTTAATCATCGGCTGTCTTCACCTAAAACATCACACATTACATTTCCAAATTAGACAAAAAATGCACTTGATAGACATCCCCTTTTTAGCTCAAATCTGGCGCCAATCCATCAAACTAAATTACAAAAATGGTTTCCAGCAAAATATCATTTACTTTAACAGAACTATAAATGCATGAACATGTGAAATAGATGAAGTTCAACCCAACAACTATGCAATGAATAATAAAGAGTTGAGAGAGAGAAATGCTTAGGGATTTATAGTGGTTTGGAGTTATATCCACAAGCCTCCTATATTCACTTCTTCAAGGCAACTTCCTCGAAGTTCCACTAGACTCGGATTTGCCAATACAATAGTTTTCACAAGGATTTTTGCCTCACACACATAGATTTACAGGATTGCACATATAGTTTTATAGGATTTCACCTCCAAGAAAAGATTCAAAGTTGTTTGTGAAGGATTGCATCTTCAATGTAGGATTATACACACAATACGAACAAGTGAACTCTCAAAGGTTTACAAAATGAGTACAAGTGAGAGTGCTTGATTTGGATCTTGAGCTCTAGGGATTATAAGAGAATGTTTTTCTGATCTCTTCTCTCTCTTATAACCTACGAACGTCGAGCTTTTATAATCGAAAAAGAATTAGCCGTTGCAGCATTTAATGCAGTTATGAAAAAGTCTACAGAACCTAGAGAAATGGTTGTTCCATAATTGTGAATGATCGTTCCTGACACAATGGTCATTTTTCTCAGATCTAGGTTAACCAGAACGATAATTCCACCACACTGTATGATCGTGCAAGGACATTACACGGTCATTCCACCATGCGGAATGATCATATCCAGATGCTCTTCCAAATCTTCTAAATCTTCCAGAAGCATGAACAACTTCTTGAAACGATGTCGTGCAAAACTCTTTCAAATACGAATGGTCGTTTCACCACAAGGAATGGTCATTCCTGCTTTGAACTTTAAGTTTTGACTTTGACCTTTAAGGTTGAGTCAAAAGCACAAAGCATTTTGAATTTGAATTATCTTGACTTTTTACTTGAGCGCATGGTCGTGTAGTCGGTCATGCGAGTGCCACTCAATTTGGCAGAATGACTAACAACCAAGAGGAATGATGTCGTGCGATATTGCACAACAACTTTCTCTTAAGGAACGGTCGTACCTTGATCGTGCACGGTCGTACCTAAGCAGAAATTTGCTTATGCATGATTGTACCACCTGAGAAACTTGTTTTGGTTTGGTTATGACTTGAGTCATACCTTTGCATGTTATGGTTAGTGTTCAATCAACTTTTTGGATAGTTTTGGCACATCAAAACACATGAGAGGCCATTAATCTTGCCCTTTTTGAAACTAAACAAAAATTGAGTTTCAAATAAGCATAATAGCATATCTTCAACATATAATCAACATGCATTTTTCATAAACCAAAACTTGAGAAGAGCTCCCCCTTAAACCAAGAACTCTTCTACTGAATATTCATTTTCTAATCATGAGATTGAGCACAAATGCTCCCCCTTTCAGCAAGCATATTCATATTCTCAAGTATAGAACACTTCAATAAACACAACACAAACAACAACAATTACAATAAATACAATATCAACACTTCAACTAAACATTCACAAACAACACAACTACATTCACTAACAACACAACTTCAATATTCTCAAAACCACATGCACTTCAATATCCAACACAACACAACAACTCAATAGCAAAAACAACAACATCAATTCAACTTCAATATCAGCAACAATAACAATAACAACATCAATTTTCATCTTTCTCTCCCCCTTTTTGTCATCGATCAAAAGAGCCATTAAACATTAAATCATTGATGACAAGAATTGAGTTAAGAAAATACATTTGCATTGATAAATATATTAAAATTTTAGTACAAAAGCAAAGAGAAGTGTCCCAGAGACACTAATTGTTTCCCATGTGCAACAAAAGTAAAAAAAATAAAATAAAATTTTAAAAACACAAATAAAACAATAAAAAGGGCTAGGGGTTGTAAGGTGGAGATGGAGATGGTAGAGGAGGTTGTGGAGGTTGAGGAGGCCGAGGAACAAGAGATAGTTGGGCTTGATGGCTTTGGAGGTTGTTCGAGACTTCCAAATCTAATTGCTCAAATAAAGATACTGATCCCTAATGGCATTGCTCAGCTTATCGAATTTGTCATCAAAATATGATGAAACTTTGTCAAGACTGTTGGAGTAGGTGCCCTAGAGCCAATCAATTATTGTGGAATTGACTCTTTATAATAATGTTTATTAATCAATAAAAGGCAATTTTCAGCTATATCATAATTGCGTGTATTGATATATGTCCTTTGGATGGTAGAACCATGACGAGGGTATCAAGTGTTTCAAATCTTGATAGTGAGAACCCTATGATCACATATGGTAGCAATTCTAGAAATGTCCATAGCCTTAGTATTATTCTGACCAAGGGCACAGATAATACGGTAAGGCTATCATAGTGTTAAACGACCCTATCGAAAGATAGTGACTTATCATACTTGTCAAGGTTGTTTGCTGATAACCTGGTGCAATACATGGGTGCTTGCTATAGGCAAGTTCACTGGACATACCCACCTGAGAATTCCATATGGACGGTAACCCTAGTGTCTATGGAATAAATCCTCTAATGAATGGTGGTGCATGTGATCCTTAGACTTGAGATCACCGGAGCGCCTTATGCACCGATTGGGGTAGTTTAACACTAGCCCAATGTAGTTCTATTCAGAGTTATCAATATGGTAGTGATTGACTGCATCAAGAAGTGTATCAAGACTATGGTGGATCGACAAAGGATTCATCACTCCCAGGTACGGGAGAAGTTATATCATGGTGCAATTCAATGAATGGCAATGACATTAAAGTTGTGGCCATAGTGGGATTGAGTTGTTGCTCAATCCAATTTATTATTTCGGTCATTGGTCCAGTAACTAAATACAAAGATATCGAGGATATCTAAGGTTGACACTATTTATGTACCTCAACCTCGATGAGATAACATACGATGAAAGGATTTGATTGCACGATAACCATATCGTTGACAGGTAGCGATTTCGCTGAATCCGAATCTATCAGGTGGCCATGATGTCTTGTTAGGGGCCAATCTTGGTCTGTGCGTAGTGAGACGATTAATTGGAGTTAATCGTGATACTACTCACCGTCGATATGATAAGGAGCCTATGGGTCACACACTTAGAAGATAATTGAAGAATCATTTTTGTGATAGGGGTATTTTCATCTTTTAGGACAAAAAGGTATTTTGGTAATCTCACAGTGCAATTAAATTTGATAAGGTTGTTGCCTGTATTTAATTTTAATATTAAAATTAAAAATTAGTGAGATTATATTTGAATATATGTGCATATATATTTAAATGGATTATTATTATTAATTAAATGTTAATATATTATTATATATATTAATTGATTTTAATTATAATAACAATTAATTAAAATTTAAAATACCAATTAAAGGGGTGTTTGTTTGCAAGGGTGAATTAGGGTTGGAGCTCATGGCTATTCCTAAGTGGAATAGGGTTTTTAATTGTTGCACTATATAAGTGCAACTTAAAATTAAAAACAAAGTACAATCATTCAATTAAAAAAAAAAAAAACCCTAGGCACCCTTTTAATCTCTCTCTCTCTCTCTCTCTCTCACACACACACCCCACTCATTGATTGAAGAGAAATATTCTTTCTCTTCTTGATTCATTGGAAACCTACATTCTTGAAGCCATCAAGAGGATCTAGCAAATCCCTTGATGGTTTTACGGATTATCTTCATGTGGACGACGTGAGTGCATTCTACTTTGAATTGGGAGAGAGATAAAATCAGAGATATTGAAGGAGCCTCCAAACGTTGGTAATGTATTTCGAATCCTTGTATGGGTTAGTCTTTTGATTTATACAGATTTTTGTTTACATTGTTTTTGTTTATAACAAATCAAGAGATTATAATCTTTGCCCGGATTTTGGGTCTTTAATGTGATGATCATATTCGTTTTGATTATTATTGTTTTATATTCTTGCTTTTTCCGTTGCACGAATCTATTCACTCATTTACAAAGACTTCATCAGCTAGATTGGGGGCATGGAACTTGATCCAATTTCAACTTTTTCTCTTTTCCGATTTGCTACCCCGTCTCCAATGGATGATTCAATGGCATCTTTATCTTTGTCTGCTCCTTCAGGTGGGATTAATACCACTAATCCATATGTTCTTATTCTAATCAAACTCATCCTCTGAAGTGAATTGTTAGAGAATAATTGGAGTCATTAGGGATAACTTCTGTCTAGAATCTTCTTCCGTGATTGGAAGATTTAGACTGTTACAAAAGAAGGTAACAAGCATACCTAAAGGAATTTCTCTATATTCCTTTTGAATTTCTTCAAGCTTCCTTATCAGAAGAATAGTAGAGTTTACTTTTGTTCCATCCATTACTGTTTCCATTAGCAGCAAACCTTTAATCGTAACTTGACCATTCGACCTTTTCCTTGCATTGAAGGAATAAGAGATGAATCTATGAAGAAGTCTCATCTTTGGAGTTGTCAGCTTTGTCGATTTTGATCTATGAGGTTCGTAATTCCCTAATCCTCCTACTTTTTTCCAAGCAATCATGGGGGACCGATTTCTTGGTGGATCTACTAATCCTTTACCATCACATTCAAGCCACTCAGTCAACGTCTTAACAAAAACTTCATGATCAATGTTTTTCAATCTAAAGAGCATTGTATAACCACTATCAACCTCAAGACTACTATAAAATTCACTGATAAGATGTTTGTAACCAGCTATCTTCAAGTTAATCAACCTTCTCCATTTCAATTTATCTATCAATTCTACTAAATTTCCATCAATTCCTAAAATTCTAATAGTAGACCAATCAAAAGTTTGACCAAGATGCATACCCTGTACGTTAATGTGCTCGAACTCCATTCTTTGAATTGGATTCTTGAATTCAACTCCATTTGGCCCATGCAAGTCTCCTAATCTCGGTCTTTGGCTTCCACTTGCAATGTTCTTTGTTCTAGACATCATGTTTGGAACAATGTAGGTGTGAAAAAGATTTTTGAGTTTAGAGGACATTTGAAAACGTTTTTAGTGTCAATGCAAAAATGAATTGACCTTTATATAGAAAACATGAGGCACGATCGTTCGGCAGTCAAGCACGATGCAATGTAACTTGATGCATGATCATTCATGATAGCTAGCACAGACGTACGTTGCTTTTAGAAATCTGCTTTTAAAACACTCAACGCGCACGATTGTTCCAATAATAGGCACGATCGTTCTAAAACAGACAATTTGGAAATTTTTACTCTAATTTGTACACTGATCAAAACATCATCAACAAACAATGTTTTTGACATTCCAATCACTTGGGGAGTTTCCATATACGAGAAAAATTGTCAAGTTTGATATCAACCACAAGATTGTATCATTTTGACTTTTCTTCATTCAAAACACTCATTCAAATATTCAAACACTTATTCGTCAAGCATGTGTCCTTCATATGTTAACAATACAAATTTAATCTTACATATGAACTGAATGTGTTCTCCATCTTCGTGAGAAGACTTTCCACTTAGTGATTCTTATGTCCATCATCTAATGTCCCTTATCGGTCCCATTTGGAGAAGCATGTATATATTTCTCCATACAGGTTGTTGCAAAAGTAGATTTTGAGTACCCAACTCATAATCCCAACCCTTTTATCTTTGCAATCCGATTGATCATATCACGAATAGGGTTATGTAAGACTAGTTGCATTTTAACTTATGCTAAGACAATCACACAAAGCATGTTATCGCAATCAACTCAAACATATGCACATAAAACATATCATCTTAACCAATTTCACATGTAAAATAATCACATAAGATGATGAATCATACCTGGTTCTCATCTATCATTCCAAGCTCTCTTCGAATAGTGTAGAATCTTTCTTTATCAAGAGGCTTAGTGAGAATGTCGGCCAATTGGTGATTAGTATCAACAAATTCAAGCACAATATCACCCTTGCTAACATGATCACTTAGGAAATGATGTCTAATGTTGTTCTAGAATTATGTACATGATTTTTAGACAAATTTACAGCACTTGTATTATCACAATGAATAGGAATGTTATGCATTTTGCAACCAAAATCTTCAAGTTGTTGCTTCATCTAAAGAAGTTGTGCACAACAACTAGCTACTGACACATATTCAGCTTCTGTGGTTGAAGTAGCAACTGAATTTTGTTTCTTTGAAAACCATGAAACTAGCATGCTTCCTAAGAATTGACATGTTCCACACTAATACTCTTCCTATCTATACTAAATCCTCCAAAATCGGCATCCAAATATCCTATAAGACTAAAAGATGATCCTTTAGGATACCATAAATCAATATTTGAAGTTCCTTTCAAGTACCAAGGCTTTTGATAGCATTCAAATGTGATTCCTTAGGACAAGATTGGAAACGTGCACACATGCATACACTAAACAATATGCCTGGCCTAGATGCAGTTAAATACAAAAGTGCACCCATCATGCCTCAATAAAGCTTAGTATCAACACTTTCACCTCCCTCATTGGCTTCCAATTTGAGTGATGTGCTCATGGGAGTATGTCAATATTTTGCCTTATTCATCTTGAAACGCTTAAGGAGATCATGAATGTACTTGGATTGATTCAACAAGCACTACAACAAAAACAGCCTACGGTAACACTGGATAGTAGCACTTTTTCTTAAAGTGTTACAGTAGACTATCAATGGTAACACTTGATGTTAAAATGTTACGACAACAATTTTTAGTTGTAACACTTTAACTTTTTATAACACATTTTATATCAATGGTAACTTTTTTTTTTTTAAATGTTACTGATATATATCTACTGTAGCAATTTTAAAGTGTTACAATAGACCTAATAATATAGTAGCTTTTTTATAATATTACCATATAATAAAAATACGATAACATTTTATAAGTGTTACCATAAACCCAATTATTTATCGGGAAACAAAATATTATTCTCGCCAACATGAAATGAGGTTTATTTTGTCTCATTTTTTTTTTTTTTTAGGGGTCAAATAATATTTTGGGGTTTACTTTGTCACTTTTCATTCATGTAGGGACCAAATTTTTACTTATACCAAAATATTAACTAGGAAAATACATTTAATACCGCCATTTTTCATTAAGGCAAATGCAAAAGTTTCCCCCCACCCGTTTTTCACTAAGGCAAAAGTTCCCACCCATTTTTTTCATTAAGGCAAAGGCAAAATTTCCATAGGTTTCTACTTTCTACTATAAAATATTAAAATATAAAATAAAATAAAAAAGCTTTAAACTTTTCATTCTCTCTACCCTAAACTTTTCATTCTCTTCAATTCTTCGTTCTCACCCGATTTTGCAAGTTTTTTTTTGTTCATTTATTTGTGCATATATGTGATGAATTTGAATAAAACATGGGGTCATGGCTGGATGATGCGTTGGGCTCCTATGAACTGGTCGCATGGTAGTCTTGGATTCAGAGTGTGGCTGATGTGGCTGGGGTGCTACCGGGTTGTGGTTGTGAGGGCTACTTGGGGTACTGGTGTGGGTGTTGGTTTAAGGGGATTTGTTGGTTTATGAATGAGATTTTTCCATTGACTCCTGTTATGTGGCAAGAGTGGCCTCGAGACAAAGCTTCTATTTCAACTGGGTGTGTTTTAGCTTTTGCAATTTGTGTTCTTGTTATTGATTTCATGATCAAATTTTGATCGCTTAGGGTTTATGGTTATCGAGAGACAGTATAAGGAGAAAAATTAAATGGATTCATTTGAAAGGAGGAAGTGTTTATCGTTAGGGTTTAAATGGTGAAAAAGATGTCGAATTAAAGTTTATGCGACTTTATCTATTGAACCTTAGCTCAAATGTTCGCTTAATTGAGTAAAAGAAATGATGTTTTGGGCTTTCTTTCTTTCTTTTTTGTGTTTTCATTTGTTGCAACTAGGAGTGATGGTTGACTTGGGAGGTTAGTTTTCTATAATTTGCTGTTTTCTAATCCTTTGTTTGTTAATAGATTCTGAGTTCCCTCTTGTCATTGCTTTAATGGACAGCCTGCTTGCCCTCTTGCAAAACTCATTTCTCTTAGTATAAGCGTATTTGTTTCTCTAATGTTGAAAATCAGTAAGTGTACCACCTGATTACAGCTACCTCCAAAGCAAAAAAATAAAAGGGTGGTCAGATAAATTTTAAGATTTTGATTTTTTCTTGTTCTACATGACTGATACTAAAGCTTTTGGATACACTTTAGTATTTTATCGCTTTGTATAGAATGTAGTTTTGTGCTGATTCTCTGCTTCAACTTTGTAGACCTGAGGCATTTCTGGGGATTGAAAAGATTTATGAAAGAGGAGTTTCTAATTATCTGGTAGGTTCTTGTTATCATTTTGGATTTTGAATTACTTTATGCATTGATTTATGGATTAAAACATAGTGATCATAAGAATTCTCACTTGTGGTATTTTTAGTTATTTTCCTAAAAATAATTTTTTGATAAAAATAAAAAGTTCAACTTGGCGGATCTATGACTTTTGACTGGCTGAATTATTCCAATAAGCAATTACTAATGACAAAATGGCCCATTAATTTCATTTGTATGGTAGAGATGTTTGTAGGCCTTGCAATTCAAAATGGATATCAATATTCTTACATTCGTGATAGTGTTTTATGACACATGGTTCCTTTTGGATGCATCATCAAATGTTTCCACCAAATTGTGTGATAGGATAAACTTTTTCAAACTTTTTTGGAATGGAAATATATTTCTTGAAGTGGCAATACATTTTGGAAGTTTCAATTGCGAGTTGTCATCTTTTTCCCTACTTTTTTGTGGCAAATTAAGTTCTTTCTACTTCTAGTCAGATTTTGCATATATGTGGAATCAGGGGATAAAAATATTAATTCCTTTCTTTGGAGTTCCTTTAACTAAGTAGTTCTTTAAAATTGAATGACTAGAACTTGTTCTGATGCAGTCTGTCTCACTTTGGTGTGACTTCTTGAGATTTGGGCAAGAATATGATCCATTTGTACGTGAATTTTCACCTGATGGTATTGCAAAGGCAAGAAATCTATTTGAGCGTGCTATAACTGCTGTTGGTTTGCATGTTGCTGAAGGCAGTAAAATATAGGAAGCATACAGGGAATTTGTACAAGCCATTCTCCTTACCATAGATGAGAACAACATTAAGGTGATATTTTATAATATATATATATATATTAGAAACTTATTAGAGAAAGTGCCTGAAGGGGATGCTGTCTATTAATCAATTTACTTGATTATTAAAGACCAACATTTACTTTTCTGGAAATAATGCAATTTGAAAGTTTAATGCATAGTTATTCTTCGTCCACAATTTGGTATATGTTTTATCCAATGTGGTTTCTATGTTTCACTTTCTTCTTAGGATTTACTTTTCTATTACTAACATTATATATTTATGCACAGGGAATGTTGTGGGCCTCTTTGCTGGCATGAATTACTCATCCAAGCGTGCTTTAGTAGACTACACAGTTAAGAAATTCGTGTTTGCCTATATTCAGGTTGTACATTAGAATAGGTAGGTGACCTGGAAACCTTTTTTTTTTTTTTTTTTTTCATATTTGTATTCTATATATTTATTACCAATTTGCTAGTGCATTCAGATTTTCTAAATTTGATTGCTATTTCTATGAAATAGTTCCATTTATTGTGCAAGCTTCTTATGGTCAGATCTTTATATCTGAAAGGCATACCCTTTTTTGGATTTACTCTTTTTGACAATATTATTATGTTAGTTTTTTTTTTTTTTAACTGTTGTAAGAGGGGTTCATCCACTTTTCTTGCCACAATAATCCTTATGTTTCCTTGTATGATTCTAACTTTGGTCGTCTTGCACTATGTAGTGAAGTAACCACGGTTTCCAAAGATGGAAAAGCTGTTTGCTTTATACTCTTTCATTGGCTAGGAATGATTTTGTGATAACTTATTCTTTAGAACTAAAATTTGATGAGCCTCTGAACTTGGGGTTTGATAAATGAGACTTTGCTGGTGGAGAAACGTGATTAACTTTGTAATTTGTACCATTGTTTGTGCCAATGATGACAATATATCATTAACGAGGCTTTAGGTTTGTTTCTTGTTTATTACAGTAAAATATGTATTTCTCATGACCATTTTTTGTGCCTATGTTGACAATATTTCATTAACAAGGCTTTAGGTTTTTCTGCTGGAACTGTTATCATAATATGCTTGTGAAGTTGGAGATTTAAACATATTCTTTTCCTCTTTGTTTTGCATTAAATATTTGGGTTGCTTTTGTATTGATCTTTTCTTGAATTTACAATATATATGTGCTGTCATCTTTGAGAATATACATGGGAATTGAAGATTTTTTTGTATTAATGGTTTTGTAGGTTGTGAAAATACAAGATTACTTTTTTGGTAAAGCACAATTTGGAATGGAAGATGGTATGCATGATGGTTTTTGTTGTTAGAATTTTTTGAATGATTGGAAGGTATTAACTATTGCTCATAGTTAATTTTTCAATCATCTAGGTATTATAATGTAAAAATGATAATATTTGTTAGGCATATATAAAACCTTTTGTATACGAAGGTTTATATGTTACAAAATGTGATATGATATATGAAGCATATTAGATTTTATGGATGTAAAGGATGTTGGGTGCCTATTTATTAGGCATATATGCAAACTTTTTGTATATGAAGGTTCACTATCAATGAAATGTTCTTTGGAATCATTGTTTATAGTTTGTATTATTTAAATAATTACTATGACAATTTTATATATGCTATAACAAACACATCGATAACATTTTCAAAATGTTATGGAAAATAATTTTGTAACATTTACTAAATGCAATGAATGATACTTTGGTAGCACTTTTAACATGTTATTAAAAACTCCTCTGTAGCATTTTAACAATGTTACAGAAAACTAAACTGTAACAGGTTAAGAAAGTTACAGAAAATTTATTTATAGCATTTTGAGAATGTTACAAAAAATTAAACTGTAACATGTTTTGAAAGTTACAGAAAACTTATTTATGGCATTTTGAAAATGTTACAGAAAACGTATTTATAGCATTTTGAGAATGTTACAGAAAACTAAACTATAACAGATTAAGAATGTTACAGAAAATTTATTTATAGCATTTATGCAGTGTTACCAAAAATCATTCGTAACTACTAATAAGTGTTACAATATACTTAACAACAGCATTTTATGACAGTTACTGAAATGATTAGTAACATGCAAAAAGTGTTACCAATGTCTGCTTTTTAATAACATGGGCTATCATAGCATCCTTATAAATGCTACGAATTGCCTACGGTAACACTTTTTGCATGTTACCGTAGGCCATTTTTGTTGTAGTGAAGATCCCTTCCTTTTGTTGCTGGATTTATAATCCAAGAAAATAGTTAAGTTCTCCTATCATGCTCACCTTGAATTCACCTTGCATCGTCTTAGAAAATTCCTAGCAAAGGATTTTATTAGTAGCACCAAAGATGATATCATTAACATATATTTGAACTACCAAAATATCATGCTTATGCCTTTTAGTGAACAAGGTAGTATACACTTTTCCTTTTGAAAAACCATTTTGAACAAGAACACTACTCAGTCTATCATACCAAGCTCTAGGAGCTTGCTTTAAACCATAAAGTGCTTTTAAGAGTTTAAAGATATGTTTGGGAAAATCAAGGTTTTCAAATCTTGGTGGTTGTTTCACATAAACCTCTTCTTGATTTAAACCATTTAGAAATGCACTTTTAACATCCATTTGAAAAAAGTTTGAAGTTTAAATGGCATGCATAAGCAAGTAACATTCTAATAGATTTTATTCTAGCAACAGGGGCATAGGTTTCATCGAAATCAATACCTTCCTCTTGAGAGTAGCTGATGCAACTAAATCAACCCTAACAAGTGCACTAGTTGTGTTCTTAATAAAATGAGGAGTTTGACCATCGTCCCATAGAGATCAAAGCAATTATAAATAAACAATGTGAAGAACTTTGCAATATTAATGAAGTTATGGTACATAATCCCCCCTAATTATGTTTGATAGCTACTCTTAATACCTGTTTGTGTTATGAATTGGTAGGGTTCTTCTAAGGCCAATTATCCTTGTTCAGGCATAATATTCAACTTAATATAGATCCCTATTTGATTATTCAGAAATTAAGAAGCATAAATTCATTAATCCCTTATGACTAATTCACCCTATTCGGTTATGAATTAGGTGGACCACAACTTAATCCTTGAATCTCTATTCAATTACTTCTAGTTTTAATGCGCTATGCAATGTTATTCCAGTAAAACAATTATGAATATGAATTAAGCAATAATCTGTAACTTCTCTATTCGAAACATCATCAAGGTAATTGAATCAATCCAAAATTTGTTAGGAAACGACCTGGTTGTGCAGCGGAAAACAAAATTTTTACAACCATGGATCGTTCCTTAGAGCCCAAAATCAAGGCACAGAAAAAATTACAGTTTATGTTTTACATCAAGAATCTGCAGAAAAACAAATCTAAAGTTTAGATTCATACCCACGTTGGAGGCTCCACCAATATTGTCTCTGAACGTGTTTGCTACCGATCCAAGTATAGGATCGAACTGTAGAAGTCCACACGAAGACAATCGCAAGGAACCAAGGAGGGATTTGCTAGATCCTCCTTGGTCTTAAGAAATCAAGAAGAAAACTTTGATTTTGGCACAAACCCAAATGGCGTGGGAGAGTGTTTTTCTTTGTGTTGTGTGTGTGTTTTCTTTTTCTCTCAAAAGGCAAATTAAAAACCTATCAAAATCACACAAACACTTTTTCTTTTATAAGCAAACTTAGTTGCCCTATTCCCATATGGAATGGGCTTGGGCTTCAACCCAAACACCCCATGTTACCAAACACTTCCAATTATATATTTTATTTAATTCATCATTATCTCAATTAAAATCAATAAATGTTTAATTAACATTTAACAATAATGATGATTTAATTAAACATGTGCGAACACATATTTAAACGTAATTTCACTTATTTAATTTTTCTTACAAATTAAATAAAGGCCACGACCTCAGCAAATTTAATTGCGCTATGAAATTACCAAAATACTCTTTCGCCCAAAAAGACGAAAACGCCATTTCTATCTTCTTGGCTCTTAAATTATCTTCTATGTGTGTGACCCATAGGCTCCTCATCATACCGACAGTGTATAGTATCGCAATTAACACCAATTAATCGTCTCACTAATACACAGACCAAGATTAGCCCCTAGCAAGGCATCATGGCCACCCGATAGATTCGGATTTAGCAAAGTAGCTACCTGTCAACGATATGGTTATCGTACAATTTGATCCTTTCATCATACTGTATCTCGATGAGACGAAGGCATAGAAATAGTGTCAACCTCCGGTTACTCTCGATATTATGTATTCAGTTTCTGGGCCAATGACCTGTATTATAAACCGGATAGAGCAACAACTCAATCTCACTGTGGCCATAGTTTTAGTGTCATGGCCATATACTGAATTGCGCCGTGAGATAACTTCTCCCGTACCCGGGAGTGATGAATCCTCTGTCAATCCACCATAGTCTTGATACACTCTTTGATGCAGCCAATCATCACCGTACTGACAGCTCTAAATAGAACTGCATTAGGCTAGTGTCAAACTGCACCAATCGGTGCACAAGGCGCTCTGTTGATCTCAAGTCTAAGGATCACATGCACCACCATTCGTTAGAGGATTTGTTCCATAGACACTAGGGTTACCATCCACATGGAATCCTCTGGTGGGTCAGTCCAGTGAACTTGCTGTGGTATATCTGCCTACAACAAGCACCCATGTGTTACACCAGGTTGTCACCAAACAACCTTGACAAGTGAGATCAGTCACTGCCTCTCGACAAGGTCGTTCAACACTATGATAGCCTTACCGTATTATCTGTGCCCTTACTTCAGAATAATACTGGGGCTACGGACGTTTCTAGAATGGCCACCATATGTGCTCATAGGGTTCTCACTATCAAGATTTAAAACACTTGATACCCTCGTCACGGTTCTACCATTCTAAGGACATATATCAAAACATATTGCAATAATAATGATTTATGCTATATATAATAAAAAGCCCTTTTATTGATTAATGAACATTATTACAAAGAGTCAATTCTACAATAATTGATTGGCTCTAGGGCATCTACTCTAACAATCTCCCACTTGCACTATAGCCAATCATTCATGTATTTAGTACCAAATGATCTCAAGTACCTTTCATGCTTCTGCTGCGACAGAGGCTTTGTCAGTGGATTTGCGAGATTGTTGTCAGTATGCACTTTACTAATCTGCACGTCTTTCCTCTCAACTATATCTCTGATAAGATAGAAACGTCTGATTATGTGTCTAGACTTCTGATGAGACCGTGGTTCCTTGGCTTGAGCAATTGCTCAATTGTTGTCATAATAGATGTCTATAGGATCAACAATCGTAGGAACCACACCAAGTTCAGTTATGAACTTCTTAATCTAGACTGCCTCCTTGGCCGCATCTGATAATGCAATATACTCAGCCTCCATTGTAGAGTCTGCTACAGTGCTTTGCTTAGAGCTTTTCCAGCTCACTGCACCGCCATTGAGACAAAATACAAACCCTGATTGCAATCGATAATCATCTTTGTCCGTTTGGAAACTAACATCACTGTATCCTCTTACAGTGAGCTCATCTTCCCCTCCATAAACCAAGAACATATCCTTAGTCCTCTTTAGGTACTTAAGAATATTCTTGACAGCCATCCAGTGATGCTCACCTGCATCCGATTGATATCTACTACAAGTGCTCAAAGCACATGAGACATCAATCCGAGTACATAGCATGGCATACATGATGGATCCAATTGCTGATGCATATGGGATCCTCTTCATCATATCTCTCTCATCTTGTGTTCTAGGACACAATTCCTTAGAAAGATAAACACCATGTGACATCGGAAGAAATCCCTTCTTGGATTCTTCCATACTGAATCTTTTCAGTACCTTGTCAATATACGCACTCTGACTTAGGCCAAGCAACCTATGTGATCTATCATGATAGATCTTTATACCAAGGATGTAGGCTGCTTCTCCTAAGTCTTTCATGGAGAAGCACTTGGATAACCAAGTCTTTACCGACTGCAAGTTTGGTATATCATTCCCGATAGGAAGTATGTCATCGACATATAACACTAGGAATGCTACTGCGCTCCCACTCACTTTCTTGTAAACACAGGGCTCATCTTCATTCTTGATAAAACCAAATTCTTTTACGCTTTCATCAAAACGAATGTTCCAGCTCTTTGAAGCTTGCTTGAGTCCATAAATGGATCTCTGCAACTTGCATACCTTATTAGCTTGACTATCAAAAACAAAACCATCAGGTTGTTTCATATACACATCCTCCTCAAGGTTTTCATTCAGGAAAGTAGTTTTGACATCCATTTGCCAAATCTCATAGTCATGATATGCAGCTATTGTAAGCATAATCTGGATGGATTTAATCATGGCAACTGGCGAAAAGGTTTCTTCATAGTCAATGCCATGAATTTGTTTGAAGCCTTTGGCAACCAGCCGTGCTTTATAAGTATGCACGTTGCCATCCATGTCAGTCTTCTTCTTGAAGATCCATTTACACCCTATGGGTTTTACCCCTTCAGGTGGTTCCACCAGAGACCACACTTGGTTCTGGTACATGGAGTCCATCTCAGATTTCATGGCTTCAAGCCATTTAACGGAATCTTGATCCGATATAGCATCTTTGTAGGTTCTGGGTTCATCGTCTTGGTAGACTAGTATGTCACCATGTTGAGTCACGAGATAACCATATCTCTCGGGCTCGTAGCGTACTCTACAAGATCTACGTAGCTCCTGTGCTACCTAAGGTGGTTCACTTTGTTCCACAAGTTATGGAGTAACCTGCTCATGATGTTCTACCACTTTCTGTGGCACATCATCCTGTCCTTCATCTAGTATATCTTGTGGTTCAAGAAATTCATCGAGTTCTACTTTTCTCCCACTAGTACTTCTTAGAAAATATTCATTTTCTAGGAAGAGACCAGATCGAGCAACAAAACTTTTGTGCTCTTCTGGGTGATAAAAATAGTATCCTTTGGTCTCCTTTGGATACCCCACAAATATACATTTATAGGATTTTGGGCCCAGCTTGTTCGAAGTCAATTTCTTGACATAAGCTTCGCAACCCCAAATCCTTAGATAAGACAAGTTGGGCTTTCGCCCACTCCATAGCTCATATGGAGTCTTATCTACAGACTTTGACGGCACACGGTTTAAAACGTGAGTCGCAGTCTCTAGGGCATAACCCCAGAACGATGCAGGTAAATCACTAAAACTCATCATGGACCTAACCATGTCAAGTAAGGTCCTATTCCTCCTTTCTGACACTCCATTGTGTTGGGGTGTATAAGGAGGGGTGAGTTGTGATACTATCCCACATTCCTTCAGGTACTCAGAAAACCCCGAGCTTAAGTATTCACCTCCTCGATCCGACCGAAGAGCTTTAATACTTTTGCCCAACATATTCTGTACTTCATTCCTGAATTCCTTGAATTTATCAAAGGCTTCAGATTTATGTCTCATAAGGTAGACATAACCATATCTACTGAAATCATCAGTAAATGTGATGAAGTATGAATATCCACCTCTGGCTTCAACTGTTAGTGGACCACATACATCACTATGGATGATGCCTAACAGTTCAGTAGCCCTTTCACTTTGTCCTGTGAAAGGAGACTTGGTCATCTTGCCTAAAAGGCATGACTCGCATACCTCAAATGACTGGAAGTCAAAAGGGGCCAAAACTCCATCCCTTTGAAGTTTTGCAATGCGAGTCTTATTAACATGACACAATCTACAATGCCAGAGATATGTTTGGTTTTGATCGCTATGTTTAGCTTTCTTGGTTTCAATATTGAGAATATCTTTATTGTTTAAATCAAGAACATATAATCCATTATATAACCTTGCAATTCCAAATAGAATACCATTCAAACTAAAGGACAACAATCCATTAGATATCTCAAAATGATACCCCATATTATCCAAAACGGATACTGAAATAATATTTCTAGAAATAGAAGGTACGTGATAACAGTTATGTAGTTCCAACAATAAGCCCGTAGGCAAAGATAAACAATAAGTCCCTACAGCTAATGCAGCCACATGTGCTCCATTTCCAACTCGTAGGTCCACCTCTCCCTTGGCGAGCACTCTACTCTGCCTTAGTCCCTGCACATCAGTACAAATGTGAGTACCACATCCTGTGTCCATGACCCAAGATGTTGAGGGAGAGAAGTTAATCTCAATCATGAAAGTACCTGAAGAGGTCGTAGCCTTGACTCTTCTTGCTTGCGAGGAAAGCCTTGCAGTGTTTCCTCCAGTGGCCAAGCTTGACACAAAAGAAGTAGACCACCTTTCCCTCCCTATGCCACTCTCAGACCCAAGACTACCTGTCCTTTGGGCTTAGCTTGGGTTTGGCCTTGGCCTTACCCTTGCCATTACCCTTTGCTTTACTAGCAGCAACCAGTAAAACAGGCTTGGACTTTTTCAAGTCCAGCTTTGGAGTCCCAGCATGTTCAAAAGTTCTGACAGGGTTTTCTCCATCATGTTCATATTGAAATTCATTATGAATGGAACATAAGAGTCAGGCAAGATTGCAGAATTAATCCATTTGTAATTCTACATCCAAGCCACATCCCAAAGTCTCAAGCCTCTCTATGTGCTCGATCATCTTGAGCACATGAGGACCAACTTGGGCACCCTCAGTCAGACGACTCCCAAACAGTGCTTTTGACACCTTGTACCTCTCATGTCGAGCATTGTTTCAAATAGCTCCTTGAGGTATAGAATAATGGAAGAACATCCATATTCTCATGCTGCTTTGCAGCATAGGTGTCATCGATGCTAACATCAAGCATTGTACGCTATCAGCATCATCAAGGAACTTTTGATAGTTCCTTAATTCCTGAGTGGCTTAGGATGAGGCTCAGCCATGTATGGCTTTTCAAAGATATACAATTTCTTTTCTGACTTGAGTATAATCCAAAGATTACGATACCAGTCTGAGAAATTGGATCCATCCACTTTTTCTTTCTCGATCTCGGTCGCAAGTTCATATGCTCATTTTGTGAATCTACAATTGCAGAAAAGAAGTTATTATAAAGTTCATTATTATTTAATATGGTCTTTTATTAAACGACGCTCCCATATTTACTCAAGCCAATAGCCCTCACTATTAACTCGGGAAAGCCTGTTGACTTTCCTAGTGGACCGAGATCCCATCCTACCCATTTCAAACCTTCGCTTTGTGAACAAGCCAAAATGAGTTGATTAGGTAGGCCAACAAACTTAATCCACACCAGTTGTATCTCCCACTATCAACCTCAAATGTGAAAAAGCCAACAAGCCAATCACACAATCCAATGGCTCCAACCATTGTCCTCAAGTGTGATTCTCAGTATCAGTAGAGTGGATACTACATGTCACCACTTACACATAATATGGTACTACTCTACTATGCCTATGACGCATTTTCAACCTTCGCTTTGGTGAACAAGCAAAACCGTCATTTTAAGTCGACCTATCACCATTAAGAAAACTCCAATGCATTTTAACCTCCACTGGTAGAAGTGTACCCTTCGCTTTGGCGAACAAGGTTTCGACGAACAGTGGTTTGATTAATCATGGATGGAAGGCTTTTCCTGACTTAATATACTTTATTAAGGTTTGTTATTTAATGTCTCATCAATTATTATCTTTGTTAGAAGACATTATTTGACATTTTATGAACATTCACCTTAGCTGGCATTCTAGCAAATTTAAACTGCCGTACATGGCCCAACTAAAACCGATTTCCTGCAGCCTAGAGGAATTGATGGTGTCACCTAGGGTCTTGTAATAAAACTTGAGTCTTCAATATGATCGTCTCTTCCTTGATCCGTAGTATGCGTCTCTTCCTTGATCCGTCTTCAAGTACATTACAAAAGCATCATTCTAAATTTATTATAAATTAATCTAAAACTAATTTTACATCAACATATTTAGAAACCTCGATTTACATTCGAGGGGAATAAGATAGAAAGAATGTACTCGGAAAAGGAGAGAAGGCAGGACACGCAGGCCTTATTTAAAATATTACAACCAACATACCCAAAAAATTTAAAACATTCACCCTTAGGTCTAAACTCATGTTCGAGCACCATGCAATATACAACACGTACATAGCATATATTTCAAAAACAATCAATTTTTGAATTGGGTGGATTTATTAATTAATTACCCTCTTAAATTGCATAATGATTATGGCTTTATAGGTTCTTAAAAAAAAACTGCAGTTCGGTCCCTCACGAAAAATAGAAAATTGGGAAAGCTACAGCTTCATCGTGGCGAAGATTTCCAGTATGTACTTCGCCGCGGCGAAGCTTTAGGGAAATCCCCAATTATACAGTTCTCTTTTTTTTTTTTTTTTTTTTGCATTTTTTTTGTGTAATATCACAACCAAATCAAATCGAATGCACAACGTTCAACCAGGATATCAACCAACCAATATAACATCCATTCACACTTATTAAACCATTTTATCATTTGAATCATTCAATCAACAGTAGATTTATAGATTTTGCAAATTTAACAAAAACAAGGTTTTCAGTAAGTTCATCAAGGCACATGTTATCAACAAACACTGTAATCAACCATTCATAAAACAGTAAAATCTAGTATTTTGGCTCTGATACCACTGTGAAACGACCCGGTTGTTCAGCAGGAAAAAAAAAAAATTTCAACCATGGATCGTTCCTTAAAACCCAAAATCGGGCAACGAAAAAATTACAGTTATGTTTTACATCAAGAATCTGTAGAAAAATAATATAAAGTTTAGATTCATACCCACGTTGGAGGCTCCACCAATATTGTCTCTGAACGTGTTTGCTACCGATCCAAGTAAAGGATCGACCGTAAAGTCCACACGAAGACAATCGCAAGGAGCCAAGGAGGATTTGTTAGATCCTCCTTGGTCTAAGAAATCAAGAAGAAAACTTTGATTTTGGCACAACCCAAATGGCGTGGGAGATGTTTTTCTTTGTGTTGTGTGTTGTTTTCTTTTCTCTCAAAGCAAATTAAAACCTATCAAAATCACACAAAAACTTTTTCTTTTATAGGCAACTTAGTTGCCCTATTCTCATATGAATGGGCTTGGGCTCCAACCCAAACACCCCATGTTACCAAACACTCCCAATTAGATATTTTATTTAATTCATCATTATCATCATAAATGTTTATTAACATTTAACAATAATGATGATTTAATTAAATATTGCGAACACATATTTAAACGTATTTCACTTATTAATTTTTCTTACAAATTAAATAAAGGCTACGACCTCAGCAAATTTAATTGCACTGTGAAATTACCAAAATACCCTTTCGCCCAAAAGACGAAAATGCCTTATATTTTCTTGGCTCTTAAATTATCTTCTATGTTGTGGACCCATAGGCTCCTCATCATACTGGCAGTGTATAATATCGCAATTAACACCAATTAACGTCTCACTAATACACAGACCAAGATTGGCCCCTAGTAGGCATCATGCCACCGATAGATTGGATTCAACAAATAGCTACCTGTCACGATATGGTTACCGTACAATTTGATCCTTTCATCATATTGTATTCGACGAGACAAGGCATAGAAATAATGTCAACCTCCGGTTACTCTCGATATTAGTATTCAGTTTCTGGCCATGACCTGTATTATAACCGGTAGAGCAAACAACTCAATCCCACTATGGCCACATTTTAGTGTCATTGCCATATACTGAATTACGCCGTGAGATAACTTCTCCTGTACCCGAGAGTGATGATCCTCATCAATCCACCATAGTCTTGATACCTTCTTGATGCAGCCAATCACCATCGTACAACAGCTCTGAATAGAACTGCATTAGCTGGTGTCAAACCTTACCAATCGGTGCAAAGGCGCTCCGGTGATCTCAAGTCTAAGGATCACATGCACCACCATTCGTTAGAGGATTTGTTCCATAGACGCTGGGGTTACCATCCATATGGAATCCTTTAGTGGGTTAGCTAGTGAACTTGCTGCGTATATTCGCTTACAACAAGCACCCATGTGTTGCACCAGGTTGTAACTAACAACCTTGACAAGTGAGATCAGTCACTGCCTCTCGACAAGGTCGTTCAACACTTATAGCCTTACCGTATTTTTGTGCCCTTACTTCAGAATAATACAGGGCTACAGATGTTTCTAGAATGGCCACCATATGTGCTCATAGGGTTCTCACTATCAAGATTTGAACACACTTGAGACCCTCGTCACGGTTCTACCATTCTAAGGACATATATCAAAACATATTGCAATAATAATGATTACGCGATATAGAATAAAATGCCTTTTATTGATTAATGAACATTATTACAAAGAGTCAATCTACAATAATTGATTGGCTCTAGGGCATCTTCTCTAACAATATTCACAAAGCATTAAACCTAAACTCTTGCACACAATTCATAAACATAAATCTGGTAAAATTGTTCAAAACATACTTAGGGTTTCATCCTCCCCTAACAAAAGAAATTTACTCAATCCTAGAACGAGAATAAACAGAAGAAAGGAAACATATCAGACTTGAAAAGAAAACAAAATCAAACTCTCAAATTTGATCTTCAGTCTTCAAGCCCCAGAATGTGTATTCTCCTCTCCAAATATGCAAAATTTGTCTCTTTTTTAATTAATCTCAATCATCTCTAATACCTTGTAAGCCACCCGCTTGAGGTACGTTGTTATTGTTTCCTCTTTTGCCCTTAATCAGTTGCTTTTGTTATTATTGTTTGATTGAGTGTTGTGTTGAATGTTTGCCCTGAAAATTGGATGAAAACAGAAGAAGTTCAGTCTGCCGTGCTTCGCCGGGCGAAGAAAGCTTCGCCGCGGCGAAGATGTGTTGAAACCGGGGAACTCCTGGACAGTTTCGCCGCGGCGACAAGGTTTCTTCGCCGCGGCGACAGGCCGAATAAAGGTTGATTGAGTTTTAGATATTTTTCTCCTTAAGGACAATTTGACCTTTCTACCCCTAATTAGCAGGAAAAGTGGGGAGTTAATTGTAAGGATATTTCATGGAGAATGGTTGAGATAGGGTGATTTGTAATGATCAAAGGATATGGTAGATTCCCAAAGTAGAACAAGGGCAAAATGGGAATGAGTGTGTTATATATTCATTAAAAGGAATATAATCAAAGAAACCCCTCATTTCTCTTCTCAAACATGACTCTTCATTCTTCTCCTCTCAATTTCTCTTTTCTTTTGATCAAGGATTTTCAAGGGATTTTTGAAGGGATTTGAGGTAGAAAAGCACCTAAGGCTCCTAAGGTAAGGATTTCTCCTTAAGTTGTGATATTTATGAGTTTTAGTTCACTTTGGTGTGTGAGGGTTTTCATTCTTTTGGTAATATTAGAGGAGAAGTCAAGCTAATCAAGTGAAAGGAAGAGTTTTGAAGTCTCTTCTTAACAAGGTAAGTAAAACCCAACCCAAGTTGAGATTTATGAATTTTCTTGATTGGTTTTGATAGAAATGATGTATGTATGTGATGTGCATGTATATAGCATGTATGAAGGATTAAATAGAGATTTCTATGCTTTGTGATTGTTTATACCTTGCAAAATGAGAAATGGGTTGTTGGTTTGGCAAGGTAGTTGAGATGGAATTTAAGGGGTATTATGTATTCCCTTTTTGGAAGTGTTTTCTATGGCAGGTTTTGTGACTTTGTGAAGGGGTTTTTCCCCATTTTGGATGGTTAAGAAAAGTTTTAGAATCATGGCTATGATGAGTTTTATAGTGCACATGAGTTGTTTGATGAAATCCTAATAGGTTTGAGTATGAAAATGAACCTTAATTCTTGCAACATTGCATGTTGGCTCTCATAATGCATTGGTGAAGATGAACCATCCATGGCACTAGTTGTACATGGAAAAGTGACCTAAGAAAGTGTAGGAAATGGTTTATGCATTACCCTATGAGTAGAGAGCTTAGTGGGTAAAATTACTCTAAGGGTAGAGAGCATTGAAAATGCTACATATAATGAATTAGAAGAGTAGTATAGTTGGGATGATGCTTTGTGATCATCACCCGACCGTTTGGGAATCGGATTGATGCTTGTGATCATCATCCGAATAGCCCTTAGAGTGATGGGTCGATGCTTTGTGATCGTCACCCGATGAGTAGTAGAAATGGGTAGATGCTTTGTGACCGCTACCCGTTGTGATAGATAAGTAGGTTGATGCTTTGTGATCATCATCCAACACTTAGTAAAACGGGTTGATGCCTTGTGACAATCACCCGATAGTGACTAGAGACGGGTAATGCTTGGTGATCGTTACCCAAATTCATGAGGAACGGTAGGCGCTAGGTGATCTCCACCCGATAGTTAGAAATAACCGAGTTGGTGCTTGTGATCCTCACTCGGTAGTCACTAAGAACGGGTTGGTACTGTGTGAACCACCCGATAGCCATAGAGAGTGAGATGTGCTGTGTGAACCCATCCGGCCGTACCTCCGGTAAGATGAGGCCATGATGTTTAGAACAGAAATAGAATCGAGATAGCATAAGGAAAGAATTAAAGTTATGCATACGGGACAAACAGATAGAGAGTTTTACTTACTAGCATTATTTTGTGCTCACCCCGTTATTTTCCTTTGTGGATGCAGTTCTAGATGATGTTGCGGTCGGAGGGGCGTCGGCAAGCAATGAGGAATAGCTACACTGTTTCCCCTGTTTTGTCTTTTAAAATACATTTTTGTAAACAGTACCTTTATGTATAAAAGACACATGAATTGTAATGAAAAGAAACTTTGGGCCCAACTTTTCTATTGTTATTATGCATGCATTGTACAGTTTCAGTAGGTGTTACATACCTAAAACGTCCTAAGTAAAAAGGAAAGAAAAACTGACAAAAACACCCTAATAGTTTCCGCCATGGCCAATTTAAGTCACCACAGCCTAGGTCGTGGTGCTCTCTGTCCTCTTAGTTATATCTTCATTCCACCACCATGGCCATGGTGGACCACCAAGGCATGGCCGTGGCCTTAAAAAATGTTAGTTACCCTCAACTTCTTCAAGCTTTAGTCCCAATTTCATTCCAATGCTCCAATCTACTCAACTCAATGCCTGAAAACAAACAAAACTATCCAAATCAATTCGAGGACCATCCACATCTCAACTACAAAACAAAAAAAAAAAAAAAAAAAAAAACTAACATCACAACAAAGAAAACAAATGAGAAATTAAGTAAACTAACATCAAAACAACCCTAAAAACACTCAAATTATGCAAATTATTAGTAGCCTTGAGCAACTAATCTTGCTTTGTTTCTTACCATAATACATTGCTCATCCATCTTGTTTTGGAATACCCATTTGGTGCCAATGATTGGATAGACTTTAGGTCTAGGAACAAGCTCCCATACTTTGCTTCTCTCAAATTGATTTAACTCCTCTTGCATTGCTTCAACCCAACTTTCATTATTAAGTGCTTCATCCACTTTCTTAGGTTCAAATTGAGACAAGAATGCTATGAATTGGCATGTATTTCTCATTGATGCCCTTGTTCTTACTCCTTGAGTGGGATCACCAATGATTTGTGCATCTTTTACTTCATCTCTCACTCTTGGAAAAGATATCTCCCTTGTTGTTCCTGGAGGTTCTATGAAGGTGTTATCTTCATGTTCAACCTCTTCTTGATGTTCTTCTCCTCTGTTCGGATTTGATGGAAATGTTTCATTATTGATCTCTAGTTCTTTCATCATCTAATTAATCTCTTCTTCATTATTATGTCCTGCATTCATAGAAGAACATTCATCAAATAACACATGTATAGATTCTTCAACTAGGAGAGTTCTTTTGTTGAAGACTCTTTACACTTTTGAATGTAAAGAATAACCAAGGAAAATTGCTTCATCCGATTTGGCATCAAATTTTCCAAGGTTGTCCTTACCATTATTAAGCATAAAGCATTTACAACCAAAGGGATGAAAGTATGCAATATTTGGATTTTTCCCTTTGAATAACTCACAGGGAGTTTTCTTGAGGATTGGTCTAGTCATAGCTCTATTAATGATATAGCAAGAAGTATTAACCGCTTCGGCCCAAAAGTATCTAGGTATGTCATGCTCACACAACATGGTCCTAGCCATTTCTACCAAAACTCTATTTCTTCTCTCAACAACTCCATTTTGTTGAGGAGTACTCCTAGGTGCCGGGAAATTATGCTCAATGCCATGCTCATTGTAATATGATTCAAATAATGTGTTTTCAAATTCTTTTCCATGATCACTTCTAATGCATGTAATTGCATAGCCTAATTGGTTTTGCAATTTACTAAAATGATTTGAATGCATCATTTTTGTGTGTAAGAGACAATACCCATGTAAAACATGAGTAATCATCAACAATCACAAAACAATAATACTTACCTCCTAGACTAGTTGCCCTTGTGGGACCACACAAATCCATATGCAACAATTGTAAAGGTCTAGAGGTTGAAACAACATTTTCGGATTTGAAACAAACTCTTGTTTGTTTGCCTTTGGCACATGCATCACAAATACGATCTCTTTTGAAAACAAGCTTAGGCAAACCATGCACTAATTCCTTTTTAGAAAGCTTTGCAAGCACATCCACGCTTGCATGACCTAGTCTTCTATGCCAAAGCCAACTATCTTCATCTTTTGTAGACACAAGACAAAGATCTTTGGATGCCATGTTACAGAAATCAACAATATAAACATTTGAATGTCTATAACCTATGAATGCAATTCTATTTGTGTGAGAATCAATAACTTCAAAACACATGGATTGAAAAACAACTTTAAAGCCTTTGTCACTCAATTGACTAATGCTTAACAAATTATGCTTTAATGCATCAACAAGCAACACATTAAATAGATAAAGACTTGTTATCAATAGAACCAATGCCGATATTTTTTCCTTTTGAGTTGTCACCGAAAGTGACATTTCCTCCATTCTTTGGCTTCAATGGTGAACAAGCTTGTCTCCCATCATATGTCTTGAGCATCCCTCTATCAAGGAACCACTTGTTTGCTCCAAATTTCATTGCTTCAAGACATACCCACGCAAAGAAAACATTCATGTTCTTTTTGGTACCCAAATGGTCTTGGGTCCATGGGAGTTAGTTCCAACCATTCCCTTATGAATCCAAACCTCTTTTATCACAAAAGGCTTGACTTTCCTAATAGAACATTTGTGTGTGCTATGACCAACATACTTGCAAAAACCACATTTTCTAGATAATGCATTAATGGGTGGCTCATGCTTTTTGTCAAAAGGTTTTTCATTTGAAAACATGTTATAAACCAAACCTTCTTTGTTAAAAGCACATTTTTGTGAAGCAAGAATTTCATCAAGTCTTTTACTTCCTAAAGTGAATTTTCTCAAAATCTCTTTTGTGTTGTCAAGCTGAATTTTCAATTCAAGATTTTCTTTTCGCAAAACATCACAAATAATCTTATAATCATCAAATTCTCTTTGCAAAACAAGCTTATCACAAGGCACACAATCAATTTCATCTTTAAGCTCTTTAACATTACTCAAAAGTTGCTTATATTCAACTTTCATCATGCATACTTGATTTTTCAACTTTTTATTCTTGAAAGGCAATTTTTCAAATTTTTCCATTAATGATTCAAATGCACATTGCAATTCATCAAAAGAATAGTGTTGAGAGTTGGTTACCTCGAATTCAGAGTCTCCTTTCGAATCATCTTCCCTGGCCATGAAACAAAGGTTGGCTTGCTCCTCATTGGACTCATCTTCATCGTTTAAGTCATCACTTCCACTCCATGTGGCGCAAGAACCTTCTTCTTGTAGAATTTGTCCTTTTTCTTCCATCTGGCTTGAGGACAATCTTGATGAATATGATCGGGCTTTTTACATCCACGGCAAGTTATCTCCGATTTGCCCTTATCATCTTCATTTCTTGGTTTAAACCGTTGGAATTGCTTTCCCTTAAAACTTTTGTTTCTTCCAAGAAACTTTTTGAACCTCTTTGCTAAGAAGTTGATTTCATCTTCTTCCATAGAAGAATCATCACCTTCTTCTTCTTCATCCACCGTCTTGAGGGCAATCTCCCTCTTTGGTTTGATCTCTTCATCTTTTAGCTTTCTCTTCAACTCAAATGTTAATAAGCTACCAATGAGCTCATCCCTTTTCATTTTGGTGAGATCTTTGGACTCTTCAATAGCGGTCACCTTCATTATCCAACTTCCCGACAATGAACAAAGGATCTTCTTCACAAGCTCAAGACTTGCAAAGTTCTTTCCAAGACCTTTGAGATAATTTATCAAGTTGGAGAATCTCTTGTACATGTCAATGATGCTTTCTCCGATTTTCATCTTAAACAACTCATAGTCACGGAATAGCATCTCAATCTTCGATTCCTTCATGAGTGGTTTGAAGAACTTCCTAAGCATCTTTAGTTGTTTCACATGCTGAAACTCTTCCAAACTCTATAGAATCAAGAGAGCAAAACAAAATGTTAAATGCTTTGGCATTTAAACTCAATTTCTTTTCATCTTCAGCCATATAGTGTTCTTGCTCAAAGTTCCCTTGCCCAACTATCACTAGTTATAGTCTATAGATCTAACATGGAGTCTCATTCTAATTCTCCATTGTGTGTAGTTTGTACCACACAACAATGAGGGTCTAGTGGTGCAATGACCCTCACTAAACAATGGTGTAGACGAACTAGCCATGTCAAACGATTGACTCTTGAAACCGTTAGGTTTTCAACACAAGAGCCCAAGCTCTGATACAAATTGTTAAACCCTAAATATGGCTAATATTCCTAGAAAGGGGAGGGGGGGGGGGGGGGGGGGTTGGTTGAATAGGAATCAATAAAAGTTAATCACAGAATAAAACTTGTCAATAAAAGTAAAGGCAAATGATGAGTATATCACAACCAAGTTCAACAACTATAATTAACAATCACGGGAAGATAAAGTTAATTTTGAAGCAAATGATCAATAAATGAAATCAAGAGAGAATAGTAAATGCAACTAACATGTAGGCAATAAATATGAACTATAAATGCATGAACATGTGAAATAGATGAAGTTCAACCCAACAACTATGCAATGAATAATAAAGAGTTGAGAGACAGAAATTCTCAAGGATTTATAGTGGTTTGGAGCTATATCCACAAGCCCCCACCATCCACTTCTTCAACGCAACCTCGTTGAAGTTCCACTAGACTTGGATTTCACCAATACAATAGTTTTCACAAGGATTTTCGTCTCATACACATACATTTATAGGATTGCACATAGTTTTACAGGATTTCACCACTAAGAAAAGATTCAAAGTTGTTTGTGAAGGATTGCCTCTTCAATGTAGGCTTATACACACAATAAGAATAAGTGAACTCTCAAAGGTTTACAAAATGAGTACAAGTGAGAGTCCTTGATTAGGATCTTGAGCTCTAGGGATTATATGAGTTTTTCTGATCTCTTCTCTCTCTTATAACCTAGGAACGTCGAGCTTTTATAACCCAACAAGAATTAGTAGTTGCATCATTTAATACAGTTTTTAAAAAGTTTGTAGAACCCAGACGAATGATTATTCCACAATCATGAACAGTCGTTCCTAACACAAAGGTTATTTTTCTCAGATCTAGGTTAACTGGAGCGATCATTCCACCATGCTGTATGATCATGCAAGGACACTACACGGTCATTCCACCATGCGGAACAATCACATCCAGATGCTCTTCTAAATCTTTTAAATCTTCCAGAAGCGTGAATAACTTCTTGAAACGATGTTGTGCAAAACTCCTACTGATATGAACGAGCGTTCCACCACAAGAAACGGTCATTCCTACTTTGAACTTTGAGTTTTGACTTTGATCTTTAAAATTTAGTTAAGAACGTGAAGTATTCTGAATTTAAATTATTGTTGTGTCATTTGCAACAACTACTAGCAAGTGTACTAGTCTTAAGTAATATAGTATAACAAAATACAGGTTATCGTACCCAAGGGATTGCGTAAACAAGTACTAAATAATTAATTAGTCTTAACTTTATCTAGATAATCAAAACTTAGAATGGTGATCTTTAAAACTAAAAATATTAAAATCTAGAATATTAGAAATGAATTGCAGTAAAACTAAAATTAAGAATTCAATGAGAGAAAACGGCTAAGACTTCAGACTCATCTATAACTTCTCAGCACCCCTCAATTTACTATGGTCAATGAATTTATTTAATTAATGTGACAATGGGATTTCCTAGGTTAACCAATATTCTTTCTCAAGCAATATTAATTCTACTTCTATTTCATAACCTAGATATCTCTATACAGATTTAATGAAATAGATGAGCATTAAGCTTTATGGAATCCTCTAACTTTCAGCACAAGTTAATCCTGCCTATGACTATTGCATGTATCAATTCATATATCTCTATATCCAATTAATCCATGGCCTATATTACTAGAGCACTCATGTGATATCTCCTCTCGGTCTCAATCACACAAAACAATTCTATCAGAAATTGATCAAGTTCCTAATAGCATTAAGCACATAATATAGACTCATCATTAGAAAAATAATTCACTGATCAAAGAGTAAAAGATTGATCACAGATCCATAAATAGACTAACTCTGGTCTTAGCCTGACAAAATTAGTTCACAATAAAAGAAACAAGAGTAGAATCCAAGAAATAAATCATATTGAAAAAGTAAAAACAAACTCTATGATGAATTTTGTTCTTGATTCTCCTTTCTCTTTTGTTACCCAATAATCTCTCTCCAAGAATGGGTAAAATTTGGTCTCCTTAAGGAGTAATCTTAATCACCCTTAAAGACCCAAAAGAGTCCTAAGTGAAAAAGGAAAGAAAAACTAATAAAAACCCTAAAAGTGTCCGACATAGCCCTGGCCATGTCCAAATGTACATCACCACAGCCTAGCCCATGGTGTTTCCTGTCCTCGTTAGTTTATCTTCATTCCACCACCACGGCCATGCTGAACCACCAAGGCAAGGCCATGGCCTTCAAACTTGTCAGCTAATCTCAATTTCTTCAAGCTTTGAATTCCGATTTCATTCCAATGCTCCAATCTACTCAATTATCGCCTGCAAACTTGTCAACTAATCTCAATTTCTTCAAGCTTTGAATTCCGATTTCATTCCAATGCTCCAATCTACTCAATTATCGCCTGAAAATTACAAAAATTCTCCAAATCAATAGCTAACCATTCATATTTCAAACTTAACAAAAACTAACATCAAAACACAGAAAACAAATGAGAAATTAACTAGAAGGCTATAAAAACAAACCTAAAAACACTAAATTTATGCAACTTATCAATTTTCTTGACTTTTTGACTTGAGTGCACGGTTGTGCAGTCTGGTCGTGAGAGTGCAGTCTGGTCGTGCGAGTGCCACTCAATTTGGTAGAATGACTAACGACCAAGTGGAACGATGTCATGTGATATTGCAGGATAACTTTCTCTTAAGGAATCGTTGTGCCTTGATCGCACACGATCGTACTTAAGCAAAAATTTTCTTATCCATGACTGTAACACCTGATATACCTGTTTTGGTTTGGTTATGACTTGAGTCATACCTTAGCATGTTATGGTTAGTGTTCAATCAGCTTTTTGGATAGTTTTGGCACATCAAAACACATGAAAGGTCAACAAAATCTTAGCAAGAGTGTGAGAATATAAAGCCTAAGCGGAATTATACACCCATGTGTGCTCAAGATATAGATAACATGGCATCCATTATTGGTAAACAGGTATATTTTTTTCTTGCAGTATTAAATGGAGAGCTGAATATGTACTTTATTTAACAGTGTGACATTGACATTTTATATTTTTTTCCTATGGTTTTTGGAGTAGAGTTTTGAGGTTTGGTCAGAAGTTCGGGAGCATTGTTAGAGAATGTGATTTCAAAATTGCAAAAAGAAATAGAAGATCTGATTTCTGAGAACCAAAAATTAGAAGAGGAGAAGAAGGTTTCAAAAGAGAGGTTAGAAAAAGTTGAAGATGACTTGAAATGTTCTCAGGAAGCATTTAAAACTATTGAACAGTCCTTTGAAAATCATGAGAAAGGAAAGGAAGTCCTAATAAAAGAAAGAAATGAATTGTCTAATGAAAATACAAAGATCCAATCTTTACTTTCCCAAGCTCAAAAAGACAGGGATGAGGCTGAAGATTTGGTGACGTAAATGTTTCTGGCCACCAGAGAAACTTGTGTTAAGGCATTCAAGTCAAAACCAAATGAAGACTCCGAATTTTTAGAAGAACTTGTGTTGAAGGAAGAGCAGATTCCTTCTGATGAAGTTGATATTAATTATGATGCTACTGGAGCTTTATCTACACCATGTAATATTACTTGTACAAATGATAAAATTGTGTGATAGTGCTGTGAAATTTTTTAACAATATTTTCTATTGAAAACTTTCAATTATTATAGAATCAATAGTGTATCTATTTGTCTATCCTATGGAACACTTCTTTGAAAATAATATTTTTCAATATGTCTTCTGGTTCATCTTGCTGTTGGACCAATCAGATTGTGATACCTTCTCTTGAAGTTACTTTTGATAGGGCAACATATAATTGTCCATGTATAAATACATGATGTTTCATGTATAATCCCATTGTTTTAACTGTAGTATATCTTTCTATTTAATTGATTGCAGTTTTTGAATGATATACTCATTCAATTCAAGCACTGTATAATTTCTGGTTGTCAATATTGACCTTTCCCTAATATAATCAACATTGCCTATCTCGACAGATAGATTTGGAAAAACAGCATCCACAATTGTTTCTTCTAGATTGCTATATTGAGAAAGTTTCAAATCTTCAGGAATTTGTATAAAACTTTCATCTTTTGTTATGCATGTTCCTTCACCAATTTGCAGTAACCATCTGTCAAAAGTAGTCAACTGATCCAATTCTGCATTGCTTTGGAAATTCTTCTTCAACCTCATATTTATTGTCAATTTCAACACTACCACATGTTCCCAAAGAGAAGATGAAGATAAACATGCTTGCATCACATCATATTTTTTCCCTTGGGTATAACTGGCAAAATCTGTCTGAAATCTCCGCCCAGGGCAATAGTTACACCTCCAAATATTCTCTTAGCATTTGATTAATGTTTCTCAGACAAAATATCTCTTACAGATATGTCAAGAGCTTCAAAGCAATATCTATTTGCCATCAGTGCTTCATCCCAAATTATCAAATATTTTTTCATAATCAGTTTTACCAACTGTGTCCCCGTTTTAATATCACGTGTATACTCTCTTTAGTGATATCTAAAGGTATCTTGAAACTTGAATGTGCCATTCTTCCTCCTAATAACAACAATGTAACAATTCCTGAGGTAGCAACGGCGATAACAATTTTACCTTCAGAAGGTAATTTTGTTATGATTGTTGACCATAGGAATGTTTTGCCTATTCCACCATGTCTATAAACAAAAAAAGGTGTTCCTCTTTCATTGTTAATTGAATTAGTAATTATATCATATATGTCTCTTTGTCCATTGTTAAGACCATTTTCTTTGTGCAACATTTTGTTGTTGTCAATATCGTAACTCAACTCTTCAGGAATTAATTTATTCTATGTATTTTCAATTTCAGTACGATTTGGAATTGGCATTCCATGGAAATCAGCCATGGATTTTCCTCCCTTTTTAATGAAATTTCAATCTCAATCAATGCATGATTTTGCAATTGTTCGTTACCGTATCTCAACATTCTCATTCCTATTCTTTTTCCGAGGTTGTATGCGATGTGTTTAGATAATCGATCTACATTTGCTCTCCACAATTCTGTCGGACTTACAACTTCATTAAGTAATAGAATAGTTACATAAAGCTATCATAACTGCATTCCAGTGGCCCATTGTAACACCCCCCTCCAGCCGGGTACCCTCTAAGTATTCCATTAGGATGGAAAATTAGAGAATTCACGCCTGGAAGGTTGTGTAGTTTAAAATGTAAATCCTGGTTACTGTAATGCCCACATCGAGGTACGTAGCTTTACTTATGCCCTTATACCCTTAGTTGAATTTTGTTAAAGTTATCTTGAAAAAGTGTGAAGAAAATCCCTTAAATTGTCATTAGGGGTAAAATGGTCTTTTCACTCATAATTGGTTGAAAATGTAGGGAGTAAATAGAGATAAAATTTCATGGAGAATGCAATGGAAATGAGGGCATTATTGTAATTGACAAAAGGGCAAAGATGGAATTTCATAGAAAGAGCAAGGGTAAAATGGGAATCTAATACATATTATTTTATGATATTAAGAGTTGAAGAAGAGAAACCCTAGCCACTATACCCTCCATTCAAGCCATTCTCTCAAATTTCTTCATTAAATTTCCAAGGAAATTCATAGGATTTTGGCTAACTTTTGATAGATTTTCAATCCTAAGCATCCAAAGGTATGATTCTTGCATCAAGAAGTCAGATTAAATTTTAAAGTTTTGAATTCTTATGGTTGTATATGCTTAGGGTTTGAGAAGGAGGGAATTCTACCAAAGAGAGAGTATAGTGTTGGAGGTGCTCAAATTCAAGGTAAGTAAACCTAATTTGAACCTTAATTTGAGCAAGACTTGTGTTGAATGAATTTTTTGCATGTTTGTATGTGATGGTATGAGAGAATTATGGGCTGTTTTTTATGTTTATTGATGTATAAATTCTAGCCATGAGAAGTAGTGTATGGTTATGTGATGATTTGGTGAAGTTGTGGAAGATTTTGTGTTAAAATTTTTGAAGTGTAGAAAAGTGAAAAATTCGGCCAGGTTTGATACTCAATTTAGTGAGTTTTTGGCTCAAAATTTGGTTGAATTAGAGAGTTGTGGAAGTGTGCATATGAATTGTTTGATGAAAATCCTAAGAGAAAACATGTTACCATGGTTGCCCTGTCAAATCTGCAACCTTCTTAGTGATTTTTTAGCATCTTACCCATCGAACTGGGTTGAGACATAACATAAAAGTTGTAGCCCTTTCTCTAAGCTTTAAAATGAGACCAAGATCATAGCAATACGATGTGTATATATAGCTTGAGATATATGCCTCCTTGAATATGACCTGCGCAGAATGACTACCTCAAAAGTACCTCCAATTTATTAGTTATTTTTAGTCTAATAATCTATGATTGATTTCAAGTATGGGAATGTTGTTGGTAGAGAATACTAGTTCCATAATGATATTTTTATATGCCATAATGCATTCTCACATTCTCACATTTGCATTTAGAAAGAATAGCAAAGAATGAGCATATTTCCATGCACATACACATATATGAGAACATTAAAGAACAAAGAGAAAGAGAGTTTGGATGAATTGTAGAATTTCTTTTATGCATGTATACGCTTACATATGAAGAATTGTTGATGGAATGGAAATTGAATGATGGTTAGAATTTATCCATGAGAAGTAGTGTTTGTGTACTTGATGTTCGATGAGAGTTTGGATGAATTATGGAAGAATTGGAGTAGAATTTATGGAGTGTGAATCCTGGACAAGTTTGACGTTAATCTTGGTGTGTTTTATTCCAAATTTTGGTGGCTTAGAAGAGAGTAGAAATGTAGCCAAATTAGAGTTGATGTGTGCATATAAATTGTTTGATGAAATGTCAAAGAGAAGTGCATACATGATTATGATCATTTGATATCTTGAGATGAGTTGGTAGATGGTAGAGAATGACATGTTCATATTCCATATTTCATTATTGCATCCAAATATGTGAATTTAGAAAGAATAATACACTCACACGGCCTCAGTATCAGAAAGAAGAATTGTACAGTCCGTTAGAAGTGCATGTGGATGAGGACTGTACCCAGAATTAGAGAATACACTCACACGGCCAGGGTTCCAAATCCATGCCTCAACTGAGTCCGATCGGCAAGAAAGAATAGAAAAGGAAAGAAAGAATAGAAAGAAAGAAAGAGTAGAAAGAAAGAAAGAAAGAAAGAACAGAAACAAACAAACAAACAATAGAAAGAAAGAAACAAAAAATAGAAAAAGAAACAAAAAATAGAAAAAGAAACAAACAATAGCAAAAGAAACAAGCAATAGAAAGAAAGAAACAATAGAAAAAGAAAGAAACAATAGAAAAAGAAAGGAAGCATAGAAAGAAATACAGAGAAAAGAAATAGAAAACAAAATAAGAAAACAGAAAAACAGAAAAGAAAATGCACATCCTATGCATTTGTGCATTTGCATCATACCTATGCATGACACCATGCCTATTATCATGAGTAGTGAGAAATTAGAAATTGAGAGAAAACAGAGAAAGAACATAGAAAGAAAAGAGGAAGAACAAAGAAGAATAGAGAGGTGTGATGTAAGGAAAGAAATTCAGAATTTAAGCAACAGAGAGAGAAGAGTAGCATAGCGGGTTTACATACTGAGCAATCAGTGCTCACCCCGTTATTTTCAATGTTTTTACAGGTAGTAGATGAGTTGCGGTCACTTGGAATGTCAAGAAGCAGAAGGGTTTGGTAACACTGTCGAGTGATGTTTTGTGACTTTATTATATTATGTAAAGATTTGTATATAAAGAAAAATTAGTTATGGGCCCAGTATTTTATACTCATCTGCATCTACATGTATATTTTCTTATGTATATATTTAGTGAGTTATACTATTATTTTACGAGAATACTAGCTAGAAAGAAAGTATTACAGTTACAAACATGTACTATATGAAAATAAGTAAATAAAACTTCTCCTCTCATTTACATTACTTTCTTAATCAACCTATCTAGACATGACTATATATGAAAAATATGGTTTAAAGAAATCAACAACATCAATTGTTTAATAGCGGAAGCAAATAAAAAATATCTCCCATCATTTATAAGCAAAACATATTTATTATTTCATAAAACCTAGATTATAAACATTAAATTCAAAAGCAACATCATTTATATAACATCATAAGTTTAATTATAACAAAAGTTAACATGCATGCCCCCAAGCCTCCTTGATTGCCGCTCGCCGTTACCGCTTTAACCATTACCTGTAAAACATGAAACTAGGGAAATGAGTGCTAATCACTCAGTAAGGGTATCGATCATTTAACCCTATGTAACATTCTTAAACTTAGAAAACATCTTATTTACTTGTACATGAACCACACATTAACAACACAAAAGTAATATAACATAGCATATTCAATCCATATCATAATGCATAATATAATTCATGTAATGCTTTCCTTTAATGTTCATGAATAATGTACATCAATGCCATGCATGTATAAATACATTTTTCTTTGAAAACCTTTTTACTGTCTTCTGATCAGACTAAGCTGAGGCATGGATTACGGAACCTTTGGCCAATGAGCTAACCTTAACTTATAACACAGTCCCCATGGTCATGCACACTATGGACTGTTCATTTCTTTTGGTCTAGACATGTGCATGAGTGAGATCAGGTTCCCCATAACATGCCAGCAGCTTCCATAAAATTTACAAATCATTTTCCTTCACAAAAATACATGTCTATGTACCTTGGAAGCATTTTGCTCAAACTTGGGATCAAGTCCCACTTTTTTCATCATTAGTATGCTTGACATGCTTCATTCTTTAAAAAACATACACTTTCCATATATGAACATATCAATTCATCATGACCATTTTGTGGATGCATAACAAATTCATAGAAACATATCATACTTAGGCTTGTATATACATACACAAGCTCATAATTAGGTAATACATAACATATTACACATAACCTCCATAATCATTCATTACATCAACTATATATGCTCATACAATCATTAAATAATCATAAAGATCACTCATTCAAACATGCTTCAAAACCCTTTAAGCATCATTTCCATACTTGGAATCAATCATAGATTATTAGGATAAAATTAAATTAAGAAATTGGAAGCACTTTTGAGGTAGTCATTCTGCACTGGTCAGATTCAAGAAGGCATATCTTGAGTTATACACATCAGATTGATATGATCTTGGTCTTGTTTTAAAGATTCTAGAAAGGGCTACAACTTTTATGTTTAGGTCTCAACCCAGTTCGATAGGTAAGATGCCAAAAAAATCACTCAGAAGGCCACGAATTTGACAGGGCAACCATGGTAACATGCCTATTTTAAAGCTTTTCCATATATACCTCCACTTACTCCCTAACCTTTCCTTACCATTCTCCCTTGTGAAAACATGTTAAATGATCAATAATAACCTCCCTTGTAATATGTTAAAAACTCATGTCACAACTAATTCCATTGATTGTCATCAAACTTCAATGTTTTTACAATTCACATATAAATCCATCAATTATAGCATCAAACCAAGCTCAATTGCTATTGTGTGACAAGAATTAAGGTTCCCTAATACTAAACCAGAAACCTAATTCTTATTTCCTATTAAAGGGAGGTTTCCCTTACCTTATGTGAAGAAACCACACTCCTTTGCAAATTTCCTCCTCCTTATCTCCAATTGACCCTTATCCTAACATAAATTATAAGGAAACTTCAATAACTTGAAATACATAATATTTATATAAGATAAGGAGTTGAATTTTACCTCCTAGTATCCTTAATAAAGGAAGAAATATAAGACACTTGAGAGATTGCAACTAAGAGACTTGAAATTTTAATGGAGTAGTGAAGAAAATTATGGAAGATTATAGAAAGCTTGAAGAAGATAAAGGAAAATGGTAGAAGACATGTGTTGGCCCACTCATACCACCTAAAATCAAGATTTTTTTCTTCTTTTTCTCTTTTTTTTTTTTTTTTTTTTTTTTTTTTTTTTTTTTTTGTTTTAGCATTTAATGTCTTATAACATTATTTCCCTTTTTGCCCTTCTAATTACTATTTAATCCTTCATCAACTTTATCTTGTCAAGCCAACAAAATATCATCATTCTTTTACCACTTTACCCCTAAGGCATGTGCATGGTAGTTAACTTAGCACATAAAAAGGAAAAGACTATTTTACCCTTGGACGTATTGGTGGGGTTTACACCCATACTGATAGCTAGGCAATCATTCCGCTCTCTTTCATCTAGCAAACCTACTGCATAACATGCATCTTTGAATATAGGGTATATTCTTCAATTAACAGTTCTAATATCTTCAAATGATATTGCTCCTTTAACCAAATTTAGCAACATTCGTAAATAATATTTCTCACCACTACCTTGATATGCAAAGTAAATCCTGCCAATACACCTTCCACTTTTCCGTTGACCCCATTTCCTTTCTTTTTCATTCCGAACCCATTCCGTTGGGAAATCAAAATAAGTCAATGATTTTGCTTGATGATATTCTTGATTATATTTCATCCATTCGGTTAATTTTGTCTGAGTAACAACTTTGCTTTCCAAAAATGTGACTAAACACTTATTTGGATCGAAGATGATTGTTTGTTCGTTCTCCAAGTGGAATGGCAGTCTTTCAATAGCTGGTTCTCTATAACACATATCAAATTGATATATCCTCTAGCAAGCTTCCATAGCGGAGATATATTTGTAAATTTAGTCATCGAATTGATCAATAATATATATACAATAAATAACAGCAAATACTATCATAACATTATATGTTATACCTTTATATACATACCTACAATCACTTGGCTATTGTTATCAACCTCCATAGAAACTGTAATTCTGTTAGGCCCTTTGTTGACATACTTGAACAGATACTTGATTGATCTATGCTGATTACAGATCTCAATATTCATGTGACCATCAAATTTAACTAATAGATTCCTACTATATGGAACAACAAAATGGTTATTATTTTGTTAGGATTAGTGCACAAGTTGACCTATTGACTGGCGTTGATTGACCTGTTGACTAGCGTTTGATGACTTGTTGACTCAAGTATGTTATGTACAAAAATAGCTCTATAACTAACTTTCACTTAATGAAAAATATTATTACTATTCATATTTTCTCTATAGAATTTTCTTTCGTTTTCTTTCTCGTTTGCTACACTACTTCTCACTTGGTATCAAAGCCATTGACAAATGTCAATAATGGTCGAATTTTCTTCTGCTTCTCATAAATCTAATAAAGAATCCTCCCATAAACACAACACTGATTCCAGTAACTTCTCTAATTTGTCTACAATTTCTACATCAGTACTCCTTACAATTTCCCCAAAATTGACGAGAGATAATCACAAATTTTGGAAGTCACAGGTGCTCTTTGCAATAGGAGCTCACGATCTTGAAGAACATCTGACTAGATTAATTCCATGTCCTGCGCCATTTGTTCAAGTTCAATCAGATAGCTCCAACCCTAAAATTGTCAAGAAACCTAATCCAAAGTATAATCTTTGGAAAAAGACTGACAAACTTCTGCTTAGTTGGCTACTATCGTCAATTTATGAATCCAGGTTTGCAGTAATCTCTAAATGTCAATTCTCAACTGATATCTAGCTTACTCTAGAGAAAGAATTTCTTACTGAATCACAAGCTAAAACTTTGCATGTTAAAAGTTTATTAAAAATATAAAGAAAAATGAGTTGAGTATGCATGAATATTTCCTCAAAATGAAAGGTTTTGCTGAGAGTTTGTCCTCAAGTGGAATTACATATTGGACAAGCTTGAATTTGAGTATGATGCTGCGGTGGTGAATATCACGACTAGATTAGAATCTAGACTTGACCCTATCTCAGTTCAGGAAGCTTAAATTGTCCTGCAAAAGCTTGACCGTAGGTTGGAAAAGGCTAACACTGTGATTAATTCTGTAGTTCACAATGAGTTTCATGGAGTTTCAGCAAATGTCGCCAATTTGAGTATTGATAATGGTCGAAGTACATCACAGTCTGGTCAGGTTGCCTCCTTAGACTTCCTCTCACACAATGACATCACATTTACCACAACCTTATAGTTTTCCCACTTCATATTATCCCAACAGCCAACATCAACCTGTGTACTTTCATATTATCCCAACAGCCAACATCAATCTGTGTACTTACCTTCTCAAAATCAAGTCTATCCTTACCAATCTTCAAGAAATTTCTCTGGTGGAAGAGGTCAAGGCAGTGTAGGAGGCAGGAATAGATTTGTGTGTCAAGTCTATGGAAAAACAGGACATTTAGCACTAAATTGCTATCATAGGTTTGATGTTAATTTCACTGGACAGAATACCTTTGCTAGAAATAATTTTAACACTGTTGGAGCTACTGGATTTGTAAGACCACCTGAATTTACTCAAGGAAGTTCATTTTCTCTTGTGCACTTAAATTATTATCATAAGATATAAGTTTAGCTCATCAGTCTCTTTCCCGAAGGACTATTCTTCCCAAAATAATTCTATCCCTGGACCATCTATTATGCATACTAGCAATTCTTCAAATCCAATACCTACAAACCAGTATAGTCAAGCATTTCTGACTCAATCACACTTACAGAATCAGCCTCCTGTTGCTATTAATTAAATTGCTACACCTTATACTGTCCAAGATGCTGCCTGGTACATGGATTCTGGAGCTACAGATCATGTTACTTCGGATTTCTCGCAACTAATAGCAAGTACAAGTTACATAGGTAGTGTACAACTCCTAGTAGGTAATGGTGAGTTACTTTCCATATCTCATATTGGTTTTGCCATATTAACCTATCCAACTAAAGTTTTGCATCTTAGGAATGTTCTTTATGTGCCTACAATTACAAAGAATTTACTGAGCATATCTGAATTCACTAGAGATAACCATGTTCTTATTGAATTTTTTGCTGATTACTGTGTGGTTAACGACTAAACCTCCAAAGCAACTCTGCTCCAAGGCATACTTAAAGCTGGTCTATACAAACTTTAGATACAAACTATGGCTTCTTTTATTCCAATTGAAGTTTTGGCAACTTCATTCCCTTGTAAGTGTGGAAATAACAGTGTACTTCCATTACATAGCTCTAGTCCTCTTTCCAGTTTACAGCCATTAGTGTCCACTATTTCTCGTAAATGTACATTTGATTATGTTTCTATTGGCTAATCATGTACTACTATAATAAAGTTTCTAAATCCGCATTTGTATTCTCATCTGGTGCTACAAATGATATCAATAAAATGCAAGGTTTTCAGTCCTTTCCTACTCAAGAAAATTGATGTTATGCTGTGACACAAAAGGTTAGGCCATCCAAATAGCTTAGTATTGACTAAAATCTTGACTGAACTAAAAGTTCCTCACTTCTCTAAAACTACTATGTCTTTTTGCCAAGCCTACCAATTTCGAAAATTACATCAATCATTCTATCCCAAGTCTACTTTTCACACATCTCAGCCTTTAGAATTGATTTATTTTGACCTATGGGACCATCTCTTGTCCCTTCATCTAAAGGCTTTAAATACTACATACAATTCCTTGATGATCACAGCAGATTCACATTTTTCCCTTGAAAAACAAGTCTAAAACCTATTCCATTTTCACACAATTCCATAAGTTAGTTGAGAGATAGTTCAATACTCCTCTAAAATGTGTTCAAACTGATTCGGGAGGTGAGTTTAGAAGTTTGACCCCTTATTTCACATAGCATGATATCTTTTTTAGACATTCATGTGCACACACTCACCAACAAAATAGGAGGGTTGAGAGAAAACATAGGCATATTGTTGAACAAGGCTTAACTTTGTTAGCTCAAGCTCATATGCCTTTTAAGTTTTGGTGGCCTACTTTCCAAATAGCTGTTTACCTAACCAATAGATTACCCTCTCTTGTATTGTCCAACTTATCCCCTTTCCAAAAACTCTTTCATACAACACCTAACTATTCAATCATAAAGGTATTTGGATGTGTTGTGTACCCTTTCCTCATACCCTGTAGGCCTCACAAGTTCAACTTCCACACCACAAAATGCACCTTTATAGGTTATAATTTACAACATAAAGGATACAAGTGTTTAGCCCCTGATGGTCGAATCTATATCTGTCAAAGTGTCAAGTTTGATGAGTTAGATTTTCCTTTTCAGCTACATAACTCCTCTACTTCATTACCTTCTACCAATTCAGCCTCTCTTGCTTCAACTTCAACTTCAACTTTTACTCCCTCTCAAACTTGGCACATTCCTCACTCAATCACAACTTACTCATAAAACAAAAACTCATATTCTATTGCTTTTGGCCATCCCACTACACCAAATCAGTTACAAACCTTATTAGAATCTGGCCCAATTGTCCCTGTTCTTCCTTCGGTGTCCACTACTTTTGTTGCTCTTAACTCAAAGACTTTACCTACTCATGTGTCTAACAAGTCTGTCACTTCTAATTCAAACTCCTTGTCATCTGCCCCTGTAATAACTGCTTTATACTAAAACACTCATAGAAATACATATAATACATGTATAGTAGCAAAAGTAGTTGGGCCCAAATTTTTCTTTTATTAAATGTACATATTCATTTTACAAAATAAAGTATCATATACAAAAGTTATCAAAAATGTGGTGGACAGTGTAGCTATTGCTCCTCGCTTGCCGATGTCCATCTAACCGCGTCCTCACCTAGATCCTGCAAAACACATAGAAAACAACGGGGTGAGCACAAGTAATGCTCAGTAAGTAAATCCTCTACTCATCTATCCCTGTAACTCTTTCTAGTAATTCTTTCCTTACACTCTTCTCTTCTCATTTATTTTTCTCTTTCTGTTTCTCTTTCTCATAACTCTTTTCTATTAACTCTTTATTGTATGTCACGACCTCATCTTACCAGAGGCACGATTGGGAACTCATCCCACTCTTCATGACTTCTACTCATTCTCTACCGATCAGACTCGGTTATGCATGGATTCGGAACCCTTGGCCTCGTGAGTGTATACTCTCTCTCTCTCTTGAATGTCACGGCCCCATCTTACCAGAGGCACGGTCGGAACCTTGTGTTCCACTCTTCGTGACTATCACGACCCCATCTTACCGGAGTGGTAGCATGTTGAATGCACCAAATTAATTACCTTTCTAACGTAACTACTGAATTGTATATAGGGTAAGCAAGGGTCGATCCCACATGGAATGTTTCGATTAAATCCTATATTCTATGCCAATAACCACAACGAAGACAACAAGAAAAAAAAATAAAATCCTAAACAGTAAACACGACAGCAGAATAATGAAAGGGGGTTGTAGTCAAGGCAAACTAACTAAAACAAAAAAATCTCTAATGGTAGAAAATATCAGGTTAAAAGTAATCAGTTCTCGGTTCAAGATCCACCTAAACATGCATTGGACATGAACTAACTGTAACACTATTCTATCTCGTTATTATGGAACTACTAACCCTAGGAAACAACAAGCTCTGCTACCCGAATTTTCCCTTAATTGTCACTATTGAAATAATGTAATAACTACTTCCTACTCAAATACTCATAAAAATATACATAATAAAATACATGTATAATAACATAAGTAGCTGGGCCCAAATTTTTCTTTTATTAAACATATACATTCTTTATACAAAATTAGTATCATAAACAAAAACTATCAAAAACTATGTAGACAATGTAGCCATTCCTCCTCGCGTGCCGACGTCCATCCGACTGTGTCCTCACCTAAATCCTGCAAAAACATAGAAAGACAACGGGGTGAGCAAAAATAATGCTCAGTAAGTAAACCCTCTAGTCATCTATCCCCGTAACTCTCTCTCTCTAAGTCTTTCTTTACAATTCTCATTTACTCTCTCTTTTATACTTCTCTCTGTTTTATTTTTCTGTTTCTCTCTCTCTGTTTTCTTTCTTAGAACTCTTTTCTACTAACTCTCTTTAGTAAGTCACGGCCCCATCTTACCGGGGGCACGGCCGGGACTCGCTCCCGCTCTCCGTGACTTTTACTCGTTCTTAGCCGATCGGACTCGGTTAGGCATGGATTCAGAACCCTTGGCCATGTGAGTATATAATCTCTCTCTCAGGTACTCTCGGGTATAGCCCTCATCCGCATTCACTCTCACGGGCTACACCACTTCTCTCTCTCATACTCATGCCACTCTCTCAATGCGGCGTACATGTGGGGATACTCTACCCATTACTCACGGGTTCCCCATCGCACAACCTACTCTATTCTCTTCTTCTCTCTTTTCTCTTAATAAAGCTCACACTCAAAGCTCTCTAATCTTTTTCTACTCTTTCTCTAATGCATAATTAATGCATATGGATGATTCATGCTCATTAATGCACTCATGAAATGCACAAATGCAATGTTGCATCAAAGACAGTCATTCTGCGCAGGTCACACTCAAGAAGGCATAACTTGAGTTATACACATCGGATTGCTACAATTTTCGTCTCATTTTAAAGCTTAGAGATAGGGCTACAACTTAATGTTGAAGTATTAACCCAGTTAAATCTTTAAGATACCCAAAAATCACTCAGAAGGTCACGGACGTGACAGAGCAGTTTTCACTTAGGCTTTTCACTTAGGCATTTCATTAAACATATTGCATGCATACTCAATTCGAATTTGGCTACCATTCTATCTCTTTATCAAGTCACCAATATTTGGAGTAAAACTCTAGAAAACAACTACTAAACCTGCCAAAAACAATACACTCTCAAAAATTCTACTCAACTCTTTCTAACTTAAACCAAACTTCAATGAATCATCATACAACCAAAACCACTTCTCATGGTTAAATTCTACTCATTAATAATCATCAAACTCCTCAATAATTCATCAATTTCATCAAAAATTCTTAAAATCATAAACATATACATATATGTAAAATCTCTACACCCTTGATTTCTCAAATCATAACTGGGGTTGGATTTACTTACCTTGAATTTGAGCAACTCCAACACTATAATCTCTCTTTGATAGAATTCCCTTTCCTCTTAAACCCTAAGCATATAAAACCATAAGAATTTAAAACTTTAAAATTTAATCTCACATCTTGATGCAAGAATCTTACCTTTGGATGCTTAGGATTGAAAATCCACTCAAAAATACCCAAAATCTATGAATTTCCTTGGAAATCTAGCGAAGAAATTTGAGAGAATTTGAGTAGAGAATGGCATGAATGGAGGGATAGAGTGGCTAGGGTTTCTACTCTTGAACTCTTATTACATAATAATATATATATGTAGTTTCCCATTTTGCCCTTACACTTTCTATGAAATTCCATCTATGTCCCTTAGTCAATTACAATAATGCCCTCATTTTTATTACATTCTCCATGAAATTCTATCTCTTTTCACTCCTCAATTTTTCAACTAATTTTGAGTGAAAAGACCATTTTACCCCTAATGAAAGTTTAAGGGATTTTCTTCACATTTTTATCAAAATAACTTTAACAAAATTCAACTAAGGGCCAACCAACCAAAAATAACAGCATGCAAGCTCAAATGAGAACAAATCAATAAACATTCAAGCAATGCAACAATAATTTAACTACATACCTCAAGTGGGGCGTTACAATTCTCCCCCCCTTAAAAGAATTTTGTCCTCGAAATTCACACAAATAACTCCGGGTAACGTTTCTGCATTTCTTGCTCTACCTCCTATGTGGCCTCTTCTACCTTGTGATTTCTCCAAAGGACTTTTACTAATGGAATTCTCTTATTCCGGAGCTCTTTAATCCTTCGGTCCAAAATCTGTACTGGACGCTCCTCATACACAAGGTTCTCTTCCAAGTCAACATCCTCTATTCTCAAGATATGGGAGGGATCACTTACGTACTTCTGTAGCATCAAGACATGGAAAACATCATGCACCTTGTCCATGCTAGGTGGTAGTGCCAATCTGTAGGCCACGTTTCCCACTTGTTGCAATACCTCAAATGGACCTACATATCTCGGTGCTAACTTTCCTTTATTACTGAAGTGCATCACTCGCTTATAGGGGAAAACTCTCAGAAATACTTTATCACCCACTTGAAATTCAACCTCTTTTCTCTTCAAGTTGGCATAAATCTTCTATCGATCTTGGGCTTGCTTCATTCTGTTTCTGATTAATCTTACATCTTCTATCATTTTCTGAGTCACCTCTGACCCAAGAGTGGTACTCAACTCATCTTTTTCACCTATCTTATCCTAATGTAGTGGAGACCTACATCGTCTACCATACAAAGCCTCGTAAGGCATCATCTTAATTGTAGACTGGTAATTGTTGTTGTAGGCAAACTCCACTAAGGGTAACATTTCATGCCAGGATGCTTTATAATCCATACAGCAAGCTCTCAACATATCCTCAAGCACCTGATTCATTCTCTCTGTTTGGCCATCCATCTGAGGATGATAGGCAGTGCTGAATGCCAAACGAGTACCCAAATTTCTCTATAAACTAGTCCAGAAAGCTGAGACAAATCTGGAATCTCTATCTGACACTATTGTCTTGGGCACACCATGCAACCTGACTATCTCTTTAATGTAAATCTTAGCCAACTGATCTGTAGTGGTGCTCTCCTTTACTGGGAGGAAATGGGCAAACTTAGTTAATCTATCCACAATCACCCATATAGCATTATATCCTTTCTGTACTCTAGGGAGACCTGTGATAAAATCCATCGAAATACTCTCCCATTTCCACTCTGAAATACTAAGTGGCTGAAGCAACCCTGACGGCCTTTAGTGTTCTGTTTTCACCTGTTGACAAGTCAGGCATTTAGCTACAAACTCTGCAATGTCTCTCTTCATACCTGGCCACCAGTAGCCTTTCTTTACATCTTAATACATCTTGGTTGCTCCAGGATGAGCAGTGTATGGTGTGTCATGAGCCTCCATAAGAATTCTCTTTCTCAACTCATCATTTTGAGGGATATACAACCGATTTCTGAAATAGAGGACACTATCCACTAAATGGACCTCTGTTACCTTGCCCTTATGTACTTGCTGAACTATTTTCTGACACCATTCATCAGCCACTGGCTTAACTCTGACTTCCTCCAATAAAGTAGACTGAACCTCTAACTTGGCAATCTTTCCCGGAATCACTTCAATCTGTTCTCTACATAATTCTTCTATCAACTCTTTCTGCTTAGTGAGCTGGGACAAATAAGCTTTTCTACTCAAGGCATCGACTACTACATTGGCTTTCCCCGGTTGATACTTGATCTCTCAATCATAGTCCTTAACCAGCTCTAACCACTTCTCTGTCTCATACTCTTTTAATTGCCGAGAGGCATATGCTATCACCCTACCTAACTACATTAACACTGCACCAAGTCCTTACAGAGAGGCATCTGTATAAATGTCATAATCTACACCCTTCTCTGGTAACACTAACACGGGAGCTGTTGTTAACCTCTTCTTCAACTCTTGGAAACATTCCTCACATGCTTTTGACCATACAAAATGAGTCTTCTATTTGGTAAGAGCTGTCAATGGCTTAGCCAACTAGGCGAACCCTTCAACAAATCGTCTGTAGTAACCTGCCAAGCCTAAGAAACTTCTGACCTCTTTTACTATCTTCGGCTTCTGCCACTCAAGGATTGCCTTTACCTTACTCGGATCTACTAAAATCCCTTCCTTGGACACCGTATGGCCCAGAAATATTACTTGGTCAAGCCAAAACTCACATTTAGAAAACTTAGTTCATATAACCGCTTTTCCCTCAACCGTTGTAGCACTATTCTCAAATGTTCCTCATGTTCTTCTCTCAACTTAGAATAAACCAGAATATCATCAATGAATACTACTATAAACTGATCCAGACAGTCATGGAATAAGTTAAGCCAAACGGCTTCACTACAAACTCATAATGCTCATACCTTGTACGGAAAGCAGTCTTAGCTATATCCTGCTTGGCCACTCTTACCTTATGGTACCCTGACCTCAAATCAATTTTGGAGAATACTGCTACTCCCTTCAACTAATCAAACAAATCATCTATCCGAGGTAATGGGTACTTATTCTTCACTGTCACTTTATTTAGCTCTCTGTACTCAATACACATCCGTAGTGACCCGTCTTTCTTCTTTACAAACAGAATTGGAGCTCCCCAGGGAGAATGACTAGGTCGGATAAAACCTTTATCGAAAAGCTCTTGAAGTTGCTTCTTTAATTCCTAAAGCTTTGCTGGGGCCATTCGGTAAGGGGCTTTAGATATGGGTGCTGTTCCTAGTGCTAGTTCAATACTAAACTCAACCTCACTTTTCGGTGGCAAACCTGGTAAGTCTTCCGAAAACACATCTAGGAATTCTTGAACTACTAGCACCCTCTGAATTTCTGACTGTGGAACGTCACCACTCTGTACTACATGAGCAATATATCCAGAACACCCATTTCTCAACATCTTTCTAGCCTTCACACTACTAATCAACATGCTCAACTGATGGCCCTCTCCAAAACTAAATTTATCTCCACCATGGAGATTAAATCTTGCCTTCTTCTTCTGACAATCAATTTCTACTCCATACCTCCCTAGGAAATCCATGCCCAATATCACATCAAAGTCGGGCATATCAAAAACTATTAAATCAACTGCTAACTCTCGACCATGGATCACTACGGACTCTCCTAACAACATCTCATGAGTCAGCACACTCACCCCGTCAGGTAACTCTATCTTAATGGGTTGACTCACTTTAGTAGGTTTCAAACTTAATCTCTATATCATTCCATGAGATATAAAAGAATGGGTAGCTCCAGAATCAATTAAAGCATATAAAGGAACAACATGAAATAACAACTGACCAGTTACGGCTGGCGGACTGGCCTTGGCTTCACCCTGTGCCACTGTAAATACTCTGGCATTTGTACCTCTAGGAGTTTGAGTTGTCGGTGGGAGATGAGCTTTACAATCCCTTATCAGATGCCCTGGCTGTCAGCACTTGTAACACACATATCGGTCCCTCAAACACTCTCCTGAATGGTTCCTCCCGCATTTAGCACAAGGGGGAAACCCTTCTGTCCTAGGTCATTTGTTCTGCCAATCTCTCATATTCTTCCTGGGTTGAAACTTCTTCTTGGCCCTTACTTCTTTGTTCTTCGTGGCATCTACTCTCTCCCACTGTAAGGTGGTGGATGGCTTACTAGATACTATTGAAGCTAACCCTTCTGCAATGTATTTATTTACATAGATCTCTGCCCTTAAAGCCCGTGTTAGAGCTTCACTGTAGGTATGCGGGGGCTCGACTCTTGTCATTACATCTCGAGCAATATCTGATTTCAACCCTTGCACGAACTTGTCCCTCCTTAACTCCGGTGTGTACACTATCCCGGGTGCAAAGCGAGCAAGAGAGTTGAATCTTATTGAATATTCTTTCACCGTACTAGTCCCCTACTTCAAATTAATAAATTCTTGGACCTTCTCGTGTATTCGATCTTCTGTTCGATACTCGGCCTCAAACAATCTCCTGAATTCCTCCCAAGTCATCGAGGCCATGTCATGAGTCTCTTCCATTAATTCCCACCAAATTCGGGCATCTCCCCGAAATAAGAAACTGGCATATCTAATCCTCTCTCTATCATTCATGGGAAACAGTGCTGCCGTCCGCTCTACGGACTTAAACCACTCTTCTGCTTCTAACGGGTCCCTAGTACCCCTAAACTCTGGCGGCTGGTGTTGGTCTGCAAGCCCCTGAATCGAATCAACTCAACTCTGTATTGTCTGAGGTACCGGCCCTTCTCACTCTTGTCTTGCTGTCGGTACTTTGCTAGGGGTCTCAGTTTTTTCCCGTACAACTCTCCCCTGACTCTCAGCTAACGTCTGTTGTACAATGGTTCGAATCCTTGTCTCATCAAGAGTAGGGGGAGTTAGTTCTAGTGGGTTAGAGGATTCTCCCTCGTTCATCACACTCTTACCCTTCTTCCTGTTACTACGCCTCATCTACAAAACAACCACACTTGATCAATTCAAGAGAACACTTAATGTAAGGAAAGAATTAACTTACACAGTCGACTCTCGGACATCGTAGTGACGAGAATGGTACACTGTCAAATCCCAAAATCTCAGCTCTGATACCAAAAATGTAATAACTACTTCCTACTCAAATACTCATAAAAATATACATAATAAAATACATGTATAATAACATAAGTAGTTGAGCCCAAATTTTTCTTTTATTAAACATATACATTCTTTATACAAAATTAGTATCATAAACAAAAAACTATCAAAAACTATGTAGACAGTGTAGCCATTCCTCCTCGCGTGCCGACGTCCATCCGACCGTGTCCTCACCTAAATCCTACAAAAACATAGAAAGACAATGGGGTGAGCACAAATAATGCTCAGTAAGTAAACCCTCTAGTCATCTATCCCCGTACCTCTCTCTCTCTAAGTCTTTCCTTACAATTCTCATTTACTCTCTCTTTTATACTTTTCTCTGTTTTCTCTTTCTGTTTCTCTCTCTCTATTTCTCTTTCTTAGAACTCTTTTCTACTAACTCTCTTTAGTAAGTCACGGCCCCATCTTACCGGGGGCACGGCCGGGACTCGTTCTTGCTCTCCGTGACTTCTACTCGTTCTTAGCCGATCGGACTCGGTTATGCATGGATTCGGAACCCTTGGCCATGTGAGTATATAAACTCTCTCTCAGGTACTCTCGGGTATAGCTCTCATCCGCATGCACTCTCACGGCCTACACCACTTCTCTCTCTCATACTCATGCCGCTCTCTCAATGCGGCGTACATGCGGGAATACTCTATCCATTACTCACGAGTTCCCCATCGCACAACCTACTCTATTCTCTTTTTCTCTCTTTTCTCTTAATAAAGCTCACACTCAAAGTTCTCTACTCTTTTTCTACTCTTTTTTAATGCATAATTAATGCATATGGATGATTCATGCTCATTAATGCACTCATGAAATGCACAAATGCAATGTTGCATCAAAGACAGTCATTCTGCGCAGGTCACACTCAAGAAGGCATAACTTGAGTTATACACATTGGATTGCTAAAATTTTTGTCTTGTTTTAAAGCTTAGAGACAGGGCTACAACTGTTATGTTTAAGTCTCAACCAAGTTCAATTTATAAGATACCCAAAAATCACTCAGAAAGTCACGGACATGACAGGACAGTTTTCACTTAGGCATTTCATCAAACATATTGCATGCATACTCAATTCGAATTTGGCTACCATTCTATCTCTTTCTCAAGTCACCAATATTTGGAGTAAAATTCCAGCAAACAACTACTAAACCTGCCAAAAACAATACACTCCCAAAAATTCTACTCAACTCTTTCTAACTTCAACCAAACTTCAATGAATCATCATACAACCAAAACCACTTCTCATGGTTAAATTCTACTCATTAACAATCATCAAACTCCTCAATAATTCATCAATTTCATCAATAATTCTCAAAATCATAAACATATACACATATGTAAAATCTCTACACCCTTGATTTCTCAAATCATAACTTGGGTTGGATTTACTTACCTTGAATTTGAGCAACTCCAACACTATAATCTCTCTTTGATAGAATTCCCTTTCCTCTTAAACCCTAAGCATATAAAACCATAAGAATTCAAAACTTTAAAATTTAATCTCACATCTTGATGCAAGAATCTTACATTTGGATGCTTAGGATTGAAAATCCACTCAAAAATACCCAAAATCTATGAATTTCCTTGGAAATCTAGTGAAGAAACTTGAGAGAATTTGAGTAGAGAATGGCATGAATAGAGGGATAGAGTGGCTAGGGTTTCTACTCTTGAACTCTTATTACATAATAATATATATATATTAGTTTCCCATTTTGCCCTTACACTTTCTATGAAATTCCATCTATGTCCCTTAGTCAATTACAATAATGCCCTCATTTTTATTATATTCTCCATGAAATTCTATCTCTTCTCACTCCCCAATTTTTCAACTAATTTTGAGTGAAAAGACCATTTTACCTCTAATGAAAGTTTAAGGGATTTTCTTCACATTTTTCTCAAAATAAATTTAACAAAATTCAACTAAGGGCCAACCAACCAAAAATAACAACATGCAAGCTCAAATGAGAACAAATCAATAAACATTCAAGCAATGCAACAATAATTTAACTACATACCTCAAGTGGGGCGTTACAAATAAGCTCTCTGAGTAGATCCCAACCCTTGAACAACCTAGAATAAGCTCTCTAAGTTTAATTCAATGGCAGCCTTAAGAATTAGGAAAATAGATCAATCTAAGCAACAATCTCACAAGCTCGAATTATTTAACTTAGGTTATGTTATTCAAGGTGACAGACTGAAAACTTGTCCATAATCATCTATCACCATGTGTTACTCATTGAATAGAAATAGGACAATTAGGTATCACAATTCCTAATTCTAACAGATAAAATTCCGATTAAACAATTCGGTAGACCATTACTAAATCACTCAAACAGAAAATTATAAACAATTAAAACAGAATAACATAAACAATTCTAATAAAAACGAGATTGAGAACAATGTTACTGAAGTTAAGTTACACCAATGACATGAATTCAGGCTTCAAAATTCCCTTGAACTTAAGAAGAAAGATCAGCCTCACATCTTGACGTAGAAAGTAAAAGAAAACCGAAAAAACTCCAAACTACTGCTGTTCTCTTCCCCTTTTTAACCTAACAACTCATCAATAAATAACATGCGTTTTCCTTAATTCTACCCCAGGAATCACGGAAATTACTTTCCTAGATCTTTGCTAAAAGATAGACTTCCAAAATTGTCAAAATCTTATCAGATATGGAAAACAGAATTCGTCTCCAGCTTGCACCAGGATTCTCGAAATGTAAAAGAACTTTTATGGGCTCTGTCACTTCATAAAAGTTGTAGTCCGGGATGTGTAGATGAATCTGGGCTTTTGAATCGCCTGATTTCGATATCTGAAGCTCCAGTTAGGCCCATTCGAAGACTCAATACTCAACAAGGAAATCCTTCTGCGACTAGGATTCCAGGTCCGGTTTTACAACAACTAATGATGGCTCAAACGAACTCGGATTCTCGTCCATAATACCTTACTGAAAATCTTGATTTGTCTACTTTAATTTTTGTGAAGAACAATTTTGCAATCGAGAAATCTAACTCCTTGAAAAACCTGAAAAACACAGCACTGGTCAGAATAACAAAAAATCTGGAATTTCCTAATCTTTTCTCACTTATTTCATAAAGTCTATCCAAATATGCCAAACTTACAAAATAAACTCTAATAAACTCAACTAGGCATAAAACATAACAAAAAACATAATATAGAAGGAATAAAAATATATAAATTACACTCTTATCACGGAGGCATGGCTGGAACCTGGTGTTCCACTCTTCGTGACTTCTACTCATCACTCACGAGTTCCCCATCGCACAACCTACTCTATTCTCTTCTTTAGCACTACTCTCTTTATGTTCTCTAGTGCTCATTTTCTCGTTCTCTTTACTCTTAAAGTAGTTTATACTCAAAATTCTCTACTCTTTCTCAAGCTACTTCTCAAATGCACAATTAATGCATATGTTATGTTCATGCTCCTTAATGCACTCATGAAATGCCATTATGCAATGTCGCAAGAAGTTACTACTCATGCTCATACTTCTCGTAGGCATTTCATCAAACAACTAATGGGCATACAAAACTCTTCTTTAACTACAACTCTATTTCTCTCTTTAACCATCCAAAATGGGAGGAAACTCCCTCATATGCCATAAATTCCTGTCAAGGAAAACACTCCTAAAAAGGTTTACACAAAGCCTCTCCAACTTCAACTCAACTTCACTCTCTCTTCACACATCAAATACTTCTCATCATTTACATATATCCAACCAATCATAAATTATCCACTCATCTTATCTCAATTCTCAACAAGCATAATACATACATGCATAAAGAAAATCTCTACTCAAAGATTTCTTAAACTTTTACTTGGGTTGGATTTACTTACCTTGTGGTGGAGTGATTCCATTAGCACTTCTCTTTTCCTTTGGTAGATGGTCTTTTCTCTACAACTTAGGAAGCTTTAGATTAACTCTCTACCCAAAAACTACTCAAAAGCCCTCTAAAATCCTTGAAAGATTGAGTGAAAGTAGAAGAATGAAGGGTTTACTAAGACTAAACCCTTATTAACTCATATTATACACAACCTTTTCCATTTTTCCCTTGCTCTTTCTTAGAAATTCCATCTTTATCCTTTAATACATTACACTCACACCCCCAATTCTAACACATTCTCCATGAAATTTTCTTGCATTTCACTCCCCACTTTTTCTACTAATTAGGGGTAGAATGGTCACTTTGCCCCTATGGAAAATTTTCTAGAAACTTCACGCAACTTTTCAACCGGCTCTTCACCGCGGCGAAGAAATCCAGAGCTTACGTCGCCGCGGCGAAACTCTTTCTTCGCCGCGGCGAAGTCTGCACTTCCAAAATTTTGCAAGACTTCACCAAAATCAGGGCAACCACTCACCCAAATCAAAACACACATTCAACTAAAGGCCAACCAAACAATATTAACAACATACACACTCAATTGAGGGCAAAATAATAAACATTCAAACAATGCAACATAAATTAGCTACGTACCTCAAGTGGGGCGTTACAGCCCCCATCAACTCTCATATCTCTATTGTGTCTAGTGAGTTTTATGATACTGTACCATTACAAGTTGACTTGCCTTTTACTACATCTCCTCCTCCTACCCTAAGCACTCACCCTATGATCACTAGAGCTAAGGCCAAAGCACATAACACTGTCTTAGTTCCTTCTTCTACTCTTGACACCAATCAACCAACCTCTGTTTCTGAAATAATGTCTCATACCTCTTGGAAAGCTGCAATGCAGGCAGAATTTGATGCTTTGTTAGCCAATAACACTTGGGATTTGGTTCCAACAACTACTGATATTCATACAGTAGGATGTAAATGGGTTTTTAAGGTAAAACACAATTCTGATGGCTTTGTCCAAAAACTCAAAACAAGATTGGTTGCTAAAGGGTTCCAGCAAACCCCTAGTATAGGCTATCTTGAAACTTTTAGTCTGGTTGTTAAGTCCCCAACAGTGAGAGTAATTATGAGCTTGGCGGTTAGCTATGAAAGGGATATACAACAGGTTGATATTAATAATGCTTTCTTGAATGGTGATTTGACTGAAAAAGTATACATGGTTCAGCTTGAAGGTTTTGTTGATTCCCTAAATCCTCATCATGTTTGCAAATTAAATAAGGCTCTTTATGTACTAAAACAGGCCCTATGGGCCTGGTTTGATAAATTGAAAAAGGCATTTCCACTCTGGGGGTTTAGTCATTATGTAGTAGACCTAGCCTATTTATCTGTCATCATGAAGGAAAGAACTGTGACGAGGGTATCGAGTGCTTGAAATCTCGATAGTGAGAACCTTATGAGCACATATGATGGCCATTCTAGAAACGTCCATAGCCCCAGTATTATCCTAACCCAGGGCACAAATAATACGGTAAGGCGTCATAGTGTTGGACGACTCTGTCGAGAGGCAGTGACAGATCTCACATGTCTAAGTTGTTTGGTGACAACCTAGTGCAACACATGGGTGCTTATTATAGACAAGTTCATCGAACCGGCCCACCGGAGGATTCCACAAAGATGGTTACCCTAGTGTTTGTGGAACAAATCCTCCAACGAATTGTGGGGCATGTGATCCTTAGACTTGAGATGACCGAAGCATCTTGTGCACTGATTGGTGTAGTTTGACGCTAGCCCAACGTAGTCCTCTCAGGATATCAAAATGATAGTGGTTGATTGCATTGAAAAGTGTATCGAGACTATGGTGGATCGACAGAGGATTAATCACTCTTGGGTACGGGAGAATCTCACGGAGTAATTCGATAGATGATAATGACATTAAATCTATTGCCGTAATGGGATTGAGTTGTAGCTCAATCCAATCTATTCTGGTCGTTGGTCCAATAACCGAATATCGAGATATCAAGGATATCCAAAGTTGACACTACTTCTATGCCTCGGCCTTGATGAGATAATAGATGATGAAAGGATTGGATTGCACAGTAACCATATCGTTGATAGATAGCGGTTTCGCTAAATCCAAATCTATCGAGTGGCCATGATGTCTGACTGGAGGCCAATCTTGGTCTGTGTCTAGTGGGATGATTGATTGATTGTCAATTGTGATACGATTCATTGTCGATATGATGAGGAGCCTTCAGGTCGCACACATAGAAGACAAATTAAGAATAAAATTCTTGAGAAGAGTATTTTCGTCATTTATGATGAAAGGGTATTTTCGTCATTTAAGATGAAAGGGCTTTTTGGTAATCTCACAGTATAATTAAATTTACTGAGGTTGTTGCCTAAATTTAATTTCATATGGAAATTAAATTAGTTAGATTATATATATATTTATCTATTTAGCTATAAAGGATATTATCCAATATTAATATTTATTATTAATATTGATGATGTGAATTCAAATTTTGTTTTTAAATTTGAATTGAAATGCCATGTTTTGTTGCAAGGGTAATCGATGGCTATTCCAGCTTGGAATAGGGTTTTAGTGTGCACTATTTAAGTGCAACTAAAATTAAAATGAAATAATTCATTCAATTAAAATAAACCCTAGCCACCCTCTCTCTCCCTCTCCCAAAAATGTGAACCCCTTTGTAAGAGGCAGAATTTTTCTTCCCAAGAAAAATTCTGCAGAAAATTATTCTTGAAGTTGAGAGACTTTTCCTAGCTTAAAAATCCCTCAATGACAACCATCCTGTCTTCGTGTGGATACCGCGAGTGCACTTCTACTTTGGAGTGGTAGCGATTCCAACCTCAAATCGAAGGAGCCTCCAACACTAGTATGAAATTTTATCTCCTTTGATTTGGTTAATTTAAAATAATGTAAATCGCACATAAGGATCCCCGATTAAGGTTTGTGGACCTAATTAAAATTATTTTTTATTTCCATTGCGTTTTTGTAATGCCCACATCAAGGTATGTAGCTTTATTTATGCCCTAATACCCTCAGTTGAATTTTATTAAAGTTATCTTGAACAAGTGTGAAGAAAATTCCATAAAATTTCATTAGGGGTAAAATGGTCTTTTCACTCATAATTAGTTAAAAAAGTGGGGAGTGAAAAGAGATAGAATAACATGGAGAAGTTAATAAAAGTGAGGGTATTTTGGTAATTGAGTAAGGGACATAGATGGAATTTTTAGAAAGTGTAAGGGTAAAATGGGTATCTAATATATTAAGAGTTGAAGAAGAGAAACCCTAGCCACTCTACCCTCCATTCAAGCCATTCTTTACCCAAATTCTCTCAAATTTCTTCATTAAATTTCCAAGGAAATTCATAGGATTTTGGCTAACTTTTGATAGATTTTTAATCCTAAGCATCCAAAGGTAAGATTCTTGCACCAAGAAGTGAAATTAAATTTTAAAGTTTTGAATTCTTATGGTTGTATATGCTTATGGTTTGAGAAGGAGGGAATTCTACCAAAGAGAGAGTATAGAGTTGGAGTTGCTCAAATTCAAGGTAAGTAAACCTAATTTGAACCTTAATTTGAGCAAGACTTGTGTTGAATTAATTTTTTTGCATGTTTGTATGTGATGGTATGAGAGAATTATGGGCTTTTTTTTTATGTTTATTGATGTATAAATTCTAGCCATGAGAGGTAGTGTATGGTTATGTGATGATTTGGTGAAGTTGTGGAAGATTTTGTGTTGAGATTTTTGAAGTGTAAAGAAGTGATAAATTCAGCCAGGTTTGATACTCAATTTAGTGAGTTTTTGGCTCACAATTTGGTTGAATTAGAGAGTTGTGGAAGTGTAGCCAACATGGTAGTAGCATGTGCATATGAATTGTTTGATGAAAATCCTAAGAGAAAACATGTTACCATGGTTACAATGTCAAATCCGTGACCTTATGAGTGATTTTTGAGCATCGTACCCATCGAACTGGGTTGAGACCTAAACATAAAAGTTGTAGCCCTTTCTCTAATATTTAAAATGAGACCAAGATCATAGCAATCTGATATGTATAACTCGAGATATGCCTTCTTGAATATGACCTACGCAGAATGACTACCTCAAAAGTAACTCCAATTTATTAGTTATTTTTAGTCTAATAATCTATGATTGATTTCAAGTATGGGAATTCTGTTGGTAGAGAATACTAGTTCCATATGATATCTTTATATGCCATAATGCATTCTCACATTCTCACATTTGCATTTAGAAAGAATAGCAAAGAATGAGCATATTTCCATGCACATAAACATTTATGAGAACATTAAAGAACAAAGAGAAAGAGAGTTTGGATGAATTGTAGAGAATTTCTTTTATGCATGTATATGCTTATATATGAAGAATTGTTGATGGAATGGATATTGGATGATGGTTAGAATTTGTCCATGAGAAGAAGTGTTTGTGTACTTGATGTTTGATGAGAGTTTGGATAAATTATGGAAGAATTGGAGTAGAATTTACGGAGTGTGAATCCTAGACAGGTTTGATGTTAATCTTGGTGTGTTTTATTCCAAATTTTGGTGGCTTAGAAGAGAAGTAGAAATGTAGCCAAATTAGAGTTGTTGTGTGCATATAAATTGTTTGATGAAATGTCAAAGAGAAGTGCATACATGATTATGATTATTTGATATCTTGAGATGAGTTGGTAGATGGTAGAGAATGACATGTTCACATTCCATATTGCATTATTGCATCCAAACATGTGAATTTGGAAAAGAATAATAAGCATGAGCCCATATACATGCATACATACTCATAAGAGCATTAAAGAGCAATAATGAACATTAAAGTTAAAGAACAAATAGAAAGAAATGAGAAATATTAAAAAACTTCAAATATGAAATTTTATCTAAAGAAGTGTAAAAAGATAAAAGAAGAGAAGGTTGTTGCGATGGGGAACCCGTGAGTGACAAGAACAAGAATATTCCCACATGTACGCTGCCTTTAGTAAGCGGCCTAAGAAGAACAAGAATTTGTACAGTCCATAAGAGTACATGTGGATGAGGACTATACCCAGAAGAATATTCTTACATGCACGCCGCCTTTAGTGAACGGCCTAAGAAGAAGAAGAATTTGTACAGTCCGTAAGAGTACATATAGATGAGGACTGTACTCACTCACACGGCGAGGGTTCCGAATCCATGCCTCAACCGAGTCCGATCGGCAAAGAATAAGAAAGAAAAGAATAATAATGAAAAGAAGAGAAAGAAGAGAATAATGAAGAAAAGAAGAGAATAAGAAACAATAGAAAGAAAATAAAGAAACAATAGAAAAAGAAAGAAAGAATAGAAAGAAAGAAAGAAATACAGAGAAAAGAAGCAGAAAACAAAATAGAAAGAAAAAAAAGAAACAATAGAAAGAAAAGAAACAATAGAAAGAAAAGAAACAATAGAAAAAGAAAGAAACAATAGAAAGAAAGAAAGAAAGAACAGAAAAGAGAAAGAAACAATAGAAAAAGAAAGAAATACAGAGAAAAGAAACAGAAAACAAAATAGAAAAACAGAAAGAAAATGCACATTCTATGCATTTGTGCATTTGCATCATACCTGTGCATGATTCCATGCCTATTATCATGGGTAATGAGAAATTAGAAATAGAGAAAGAATAGAGAAAGAATAGAGAAAGAACAGAGAAGAATAGAGAGGTGTAATGTAAGGAAAGAAATTCATAATTTAAGCAACGGAGAGAGAAGAGTAGCATAGCAGGTTTACTTACTGAGTAATTAGTGCTCACCCCATTGTTTTCAATGTTTTTGCAGGTAATAGGTGAGATGCGGACGCTTGGAACGTCACGCAACGAAAGGGTTGGGCAACACTGTCGAGTTGATGTTTTATGACTTTATTATATTTTATAAAGATTTGTATTTAAAGAAAAATTAGTTATAGGCCCATTATTTTATACTCATCTACATATATATTTTCTTATATACATTTTGTGAGTTTTACTGTTATTTTCTGAGTAATTGTAACGCCCACAAGGAGGTACATGATTTAATTTATGCTCTTATACCTTTAGTTGATTTTTGCTAAGGTTATTTTAAGGAAAATGTCAAGAAAATGCCTTAAACTTCCATTAAGGGTAAAATGGTCTTTTCACTCAAAATTAGTTGAAAAAGTGGGGAGTGAAAAGAGATAAAATTTCATGGAGAATGCAATAAAATGACGGCATTATGATAATTGACTAAGGGACATAGATGAAATTTTAAAGAAAGTGCAAGGGCAAAATGGGAAACTATAGATAATTTTATGTTATATCAAGGATTGAAGAGTGAAACCCTAGCCACTCTTTAACCCATTTTCACACCACTTCTCCTCCAAATCCTCTCAATTTCTTCACTTCTTTTTCAAAAGAAATTCATAGATCTTGGGTATTTTTGAGTGGATTTTCAATCCCAAGCACCTTTAGGTAAGATCCTTGCACTAAGAAGTGATTTTTTTTTTTTTTTTAAAGTGTTGATTTTGATGGTTTACGCTTATAGGATTTAAGGGGAAGAGAGTTTGATCAAAGAAGATTCTTAAAGGGTTGAATTTGCTCATATCAAAGGTAAGTAAATCCTACCTTAAGTATGATTTAAGTTATGTTGTGTAGAGAATTTTCTTTATGCATATATATATGTGTTATATGTAGAATTGTTGATGGGTTTGGTGATGAATAATAATTGGAACCTATCTATGAGAAGTTGGGTTGGTGTATGTGATACTTGATGAATGTTTGGTTGAGATTTGGAAGAGTTGAAGTGAAAATTTTGAAGTGTGTATTTTGGGCAGATTTGGAGTTAATTATGGAGGAGTTTATGCCAAATTTTTGGTGGCCTAAAATAGAGATAGAAGTGTAGCGAAATTAGTGTTGATTTGTGCACATGAGTTGTTTGATGAAATGCCAAAGAGAAGTGTATGTATGAGTATGATTATGTGTTACTTTGAGATGAGTTTGTAGATGGTAGAGAATGACATGTTTGCATTCCATAATGCATAATTGCATTTAAACATGTGAATTTAGAAAGAATTATAAGCATTAAACCATCTACATACATACATATTTATAAGAGCATGAAAAAGCACTAAAATATGTTAAAGAGAAAGTAGAAAGAAATGAGAATATTAAAGATATTCAAATCTGAATTTTTAGTTAAAGAAGTGTAAAAAGATAAAAGAACAGAAGGTTGTTGCGATGGGGAGCCCGTGAGTGACATAGTCCCACATGCATGCCACCTTTAGTAAGTGGCCTCAGAATTCAGAAACAAGAATTGTACAGCCTGTTAGAAGTGCATGTGGATGAGGACTGTACTCAGAATTAGAGAATTCACTCACACAACCAAGGCTCCAAATCCATGCCTCAATCGAGTTCGATCGGCAAGAGAAGAAAGAAAGAATAGAAAGAAAGAAAGAAAGAATAGAAAAGAAAGAAAGCATAGAAAGGAAGAAAGAAAGAAAGAAAGAATAGAAAGAATAGAAAGAAAGAAATAAAGAAAAGAAACAGAAAACAGAATAAGAAAAATAGAAAAGAAAATGCATAATTTTTGCATTTTTGCATTTGCATCATGTATGTGCATAATATCATGCTCATTATCATGAGTAGAGAGAAATTAGAAAATTGAGAGAAAAACAGAGAGCAAAACAGAGAAAGAATGAGAAAGAATAGACAAAGAACAGAGTAGAGAATAATCGGGAAATAAGATGCAAGGAAAGAAAATTCAGAACTTAAGTAACGGAGAGAGAAGGGTAGCATAGCCGGTTTACTTACTGAGCAATTAGTGCTCACTCCGTTGTTTTTAATGTTTTTGTAGGTAATAGGTGAGTTGCAATCGCCCGGAACGTCACGCAGTGGATAGGTTGGGCTACATTGTTAAGTTGCTATTTTTGAGTATATTTTGAAAATATTTGTATATAAATAAAAATTAAATATGGGCCCATACTTTATTACTCGTTTATATGTGTATTTTCATATATATGTTTTCATGATTAGATCCGTTAGCCTACAGTGGTATCAGAGCCTCTTATGCTTGATTACATTATTTTATTTATTGATTGATTCGTTGACGTCGATGAGTGTGGTGTATGGTTTTAATTTGTCGATTAAAATCTGAAAATTGGCTAACTTGTTTGGTTGAGATGTTAGCTAGATTTTTGAATCTGTTTTTCAGTTTCTGGTTTAACAAAATCAAATGAAAATTGATTTCAGATGCTGGACCAACTGCCCTTAAGGGGCTGTAGGTGGCTGCCCTTTAAAAGAGGGCAACAGCTGCGGTCTTGTAGCGCACAACAGTGTTGCTGTTTCATGCTAGAGAGGTGGCCGCATGCCTTGGCTAGTGCTACTGCTAGCAGCATGGCAGCAGCCTTGCAATTCTGCTGCTATCCCAACTTGTTTTGCCCCGCTAGCAGTGGTCCCGTGGTGGCCAAGTGCCCATCAGCACTTGGCCTTGACTGGCACTTGGTTTTCCATCCAAGTGCCTGATCAGATATGCATCAAAATGCAAGTCAAATCTGGAAAAACAAGACAGCTCACGCAAAGATGCAATGGGTCAAATTTTGGGCTTTTTTGCGTTGTTGTGCAATAAGAAAAATCCAGAAATTTTTTGGATATATGTTACTGCATATTGGGAGTATTTTGGAGGCCCAATTGAGTAAGGCCCGAATCCATGGGTTAAATTACATTTTTTATAAATTGTTGGACCTAAACAATATTGCTAAACAGCAAGGGGTAATCCATAATTAACCAAACCAAATCTAAATTTAATTTTGGTTGTTTTATGCATGATTCTTGTATGTGAATATGCATGGTGTATGGTGCATAAGCCTTTGGACCTAGTTTAATTTTGGGTTATGTAATTTAAAATAGGGCATGCGTGCCCTACCTTACTCTATTATTTCTGTTGTACTTCTTTCTTTTATCTCACTCCCCTCAAATGTAACTCGAGGTTTCTTTTCAAATATGTAAAATTAGATTTGTAATTTTATTTTTAAATTTGTGTAATGTTTGAGAAGAAAAAGGGAAGGAAGGAGAAGGCGAATTACTTGAAGAATCCAAAGTTGTAATAAAACCTAGGTTGACCTACCGATTCATCTAGGCTTGGGGAATCGGTTTTAGTTAAGGCTATGCACCAACACGTTTATTTTACGCTTAGTATGCATGCAAAGGATGTATGTTATGACTATAACATGCTAAACAAGATAAAATTGATGAGACATAAAATAAAAACCCCTAAACTAAAGTATAATAAGTCAAAATTGAAATGCCTTCCATCACCATGAGTTTTATCGAACCACTGTTTGTTGGAACCTTGTTCACCAAAGCGAAGGGTACACTTCTATCAGTTGGAGGTTGAATGTCATTGGAGTTTTCCTTAATGGTGATGGGTCGACTTAAAATGATGATTTTTGCTTGTTCGTGAAAGCAAAGGTTGATAAGCTCATCATAGGCGTAGTGGAGAAGTACACTTGTTGTGTGCACGTGGCGACATGTAGTGTCCACTTTACTGATACTGCGAATCAAACTTGAGGACAATGGCTTCGGTCATTGAATTGTGTGATTGGTTTGTTGGCTTATTTCACATTTGAGGTTGGTAGTTGGAGCTATCAGCTGGTGTGAATTAAGTTTGTTGGCCCACCTAATCAACCCATTTTGGCTTGTTCGCCAAAGCGAAGGTTTGAAATGGGCTAGATAGGATCTCAGTCCACTAGGAAAGCCAACAAGCTTTCCCGAGTTAATAGTGAGGGCTATTGTCTTAAGGAAAATAGTGGGAGCAATTATTTAATAAAAGACCTTGTCAAATAATAATAATAAACTGTTGGAGTATGTGTTAGTGTATGCCCTAAGAACCAATCGTGTTATCGGTTTCAGGGCATTATATCTTGTAAATACTCTTTTGAGAATAGAAGAAAGAGTTCTGATTTCACATGTTGTTTATTACTTCATTTATACTATTTATAATGCATGTGAAATGTCCGGATGATATAGATCTTTAGATGATCAAATCATCGAAGCATTCCCTACGTAAGTAATGTTAATTAGGCAATAACATTGCATTGTAGGCATGCTGAATGCCTCCATTGAATATCATGTGATGGTATTAGTGTGGGTAATTATAAGAGGTATATCACTAGGGCATTAGCATGGATAAAAGGTCGGTGAACAGTTTATTGAATATGACCCATTACGATGAATCACATGGACATTTAGAATGTGGTCAACGATACATCATAGGATCGTACTAGTGTACCACTAATCCTTATATCTGAGACATCACGGTTGGACTCGACATAGGATGCATATGATTCATATGGTGTATATACATGAGACTAGTCATGTTTTGTGTAAGAAGCAAGTATGGTCATATGTTATTCCTAGGCGAGGACAAGTGATGGTCAAGATGGGATCCGTTGACTCGAAATGGTTTGGTCTCGAGTTCCCAAAGGAATGTCAATAAACATTGGAAAAAGGTAATCTCTAGCTAGAGTACAAAATAGTCATATGAAAAAGGAGTTTTCACGATGACATGTTCCATTGTATTGAATAACAATTCGGATAAAGATGAAGTTAAGGGTTTTGACATACCATGAACCTATACTTAATCGAGATTAGACGACGGAGGGATTTTACTACATAAAACGTACGATCGGGAAAAATAGGTTCATTGGAGTTTAACTTCATTGTAGCTTAGGGGTTATGGAGCATTGCTAGATGTCTACCATGATCGGTGGGAGTTTCGATCATAAAGAGTTATGACAAAACATATCGGATTGTGATATTGGGCCCACGGCTAGGTTACAGTGAACCTAAGTGGTCACACCTAAAAACCAAGTATGAGAAGAGAGAGTAATACATATCGTTAAAGGTTAGCGAGGTTCATATGTAAACATGTGCATCCAAATTTATGTAATGGTGACAAATGATTACTCATGGGAAGCTAGCACTTACCAAGGGTAATAAGGTAATTTGGTCATGATTGGATTAGATTCAATGATGGACTAAAATATATTATTGAATTGGATTCAATAATGGGTTAAATATTAAACGGGATTATTTTATATGCCTTGATTATAAATTTGTTTAAATCAAGGATTTAATATTAAATTGAAATTATTTCGAGAACTTGAAAATAATAATGAATTTGTATTAAGTGTTAATATAGGATTCATATTAATTCAAGGACTTAAGAACAATTTCAAATTATAGCAAAATGGTCCTTGCATATAAATAAGTGATATTCCCAAATTTAATCTAATTTTTCATTTGATTGAAAATCTCTCTCTTGAGCTCTCACGGCCGGCTCTCTTTTCTTCATCTTGGGGTGGACTTTACTTTTAGGATTTTCATCAAATTTGTTGATGATCTTGAACTCCTTTTCAAGTTACAAGAGTTGTAAAGCATAAAATGTAACAATTTCACCCTTTTAGTTTCAATAACATGTCATATGATCTTATACCATGTTTTACACCAATTTTACCCTTTCTAAGCACGAATTCTTACAAATGGTATCAAAGCCAGGTTAGATCTATGCTTATATGTTCAATTTTTGGTGAAAAAATGAATCAAAATTGTTGAAGAACAATAAGGGTAAAATCAGCAATTTTTGCTAATATGTGTTATTGTGTATTTTTTATGCAAATGATCATGGATATGTGATGTTCATGGTAGATAACATGTATATATATGAAGTTTTGTGTTTTTGAAACAAAGAATTTCATGTTAGGGTTTGGTTATGTACATGTATGATGAGTTATTGTATTATAGATGCAATTTCATGACTTTGGATAATTGTTGTCCTTGGCTGTTACATGTATGTGCTAGATCCACATTTTGATGCAAAAATTTGATGATTATAGCATGGGTTGAATCGGCATACACTTGATGTGTGCATCAATTTTATTGAATGCAAGATTCATGGATACAACATTTGATATCTTGGATAATTGATGCATGTAAAAGAATTGTGTTGTGAATACAATTTTAATAATGAAATTATGCATTTTGGCCATGATTTTCATGTTGAATAATGCATGTTTTAATGGTGATTAGTGCATGTCATAGTGGTGATTCATGCATGAATTGTTTATGTGTAGAAAACATGATTAATGGAGATTAGTGTATATGTTTTCTACATGAATTATCCTTGAAATTTGTGTGACAATTGAATGCATGGATGATGCATACTAATTGCAAAATTCGGCCATGTTTGATGTTGATCAAATAATGCATGCATGGTGTTAAAGTAATGACATGTGTAATTAGAGATATGAATTAGGATAAGGATGATTTATTAACTAAACCATGGTTGATGATTGGTTAATGACTTTAATCATTTCATTTAATTTTATTAACAAATGAGATTAAAGTGCATTAAATGTTAGGGTGGTGAAATGTCACTAATGCCCTTTTAGTTAATTATGACATATTTAGATGTAATTGTTTCATAATCCTTGAATTCATATATATTGCAAAAGCATAAAAGATAATTTGCCTTAAAGCATTAAGGGTAAAATTGTCTTTGTGTCAAAAATATGGAAAGGTAGTGTGAACATAATTAATTGTTAATTATGTCTTTGATAAGATTAATTAGATTATCATTAATGTATATTGATATTCCATGTGATAAGATAAGCATAAATTTATTCCACCAACTTTTCATTGCTAAATGTTGGTTGTATAATTGCTTATTTAATGTAAGTGTTACATTATCCCATAAAGTTTAATAAATTTTTTATTAATGATTATTAATGGGCAATTTATTAAATATATGGGATATATGGGATATATATGTGTTATAGTAACATAATGCATATTTGTTATGTTTGATAACATATGATGCCTTACTGAAGCATGTAATATGCTTGTATGATTTATGCATAGAAATTATGCCATTGTTTATTGTTAAGTTTTAATATTTATATGAAATTTTGAAACTTAATTTTATGGCATGACATTTAGTTTTAGGTTTGTAGTTTGGGGTTTATCTTTTATATTTAGTTGATACATATGGTGGATATGTATAGGGTAGATATTAAAACATTAACCTAAAACAAAACCTAATCTTTAAAATCTCCCTAAGGAATAATATTAAGTTCATGCCTTCCATTATGGGCCAATTACTTCTTTGGCATAAAAATTAGAGATCCCAAGATTTCCATTATGTGAGGGATGCTAATTTTATGACATGGAATTAATTGTCTTAGTTTTTGGATAGAAATTTCCATTGTACCCAAGATTTCGATTATGTGAGCGTATAATCTGAATTCTATTTTAAGAAAGCATAATGGGTTGAATTTGACTAGTCTAGGGTACCAAGATTTCTATTATGTGAGGTATCTAAAACTAGAGGCAAGGAAATGAATCATAGCTTATATGGTGATATAAAAGAAAATAGTTTCCTACTTATTGAATTTAATTGACCAAGATTTCTATTATGTGAGTAGTGATGGCAATGGGCCGGGACGGGACCAGGTACCCCTTGGCCTAGGCCCAAGCCCGGCCCGAGCCTGTCATGGGTATCACAAGTAAAAAGGGCTTTTTGTAACCTCAGGCCTGGCCCAAGCCCGACCATTTTTATAATGTGATTTTTTAAATATTAATAAATTTCAATTTTTTTATATTTTTAATTCTATAAATAATTTTTAAATATTAATTTATTTTTGAATACGCACCAAATATATAAATAACTTTCCACAAAGTGCATCCATCCATCCATGTAGAGTTTGGGAAAAACGAGTATATATATGTAGGATAATCTTGTAATTAAATATATAGTATAAGGGTAATTTAGTATAATTAATATTAAAATTGTCAGGCCAGGCTGGGCCTAAAGATATACGGGTTGGGCCTTAAAATCAAGCCTAGGCCCAAGCCTGCGAACATCGAGTAAAGCCTGACCTTTTTGGGACAGGCCGGGCCGGGTACCCGGAAATATCGGGCTCATTGCCATCTCTATATGTGAGGTTTATTAAATTTGATAAGAATTTGATTCCCCACTAGAAATTTATTCCAATGAAATTTATGAATCGTCATTTAGGGGAGTATGGATTCGAATAAAATAGTGGGAGCTAATTAGATTAGCATTAAAGGTTTAAATTTACAAGACACTAATAAAATGTTTTAATTTCTTACAGCCCTTTACAATAGTTGTTGTGTGATATTTAGTTGAAAATAAGCAATAATCGTCTTTTGAGGATTTTAGATGACAAGAAGTTACCGGACCAAATTTCAAAGATTGGTTAAGGAACCTGAGAATTGTTCTCAACTTTGAAAAGGCGACGTACGTTATGGAAGCACCCCTTCCACTCTCTATAGTTTCAGATGCCACACCGGAAGAGAGATAAATGGTAGGGCTTCCAATGCAAGAAAGATAGACATTCGAAGAGGATTCGTCCTCTATATCTCGAGAGCTTGAAGAAAGCTCGAGTAGGTTTGTTCCATTCTTATGTTATAGAATTTGAATTAAGTGTTAATTCAAATGATCACTCTTGGATATTAGACTCAATTGCTACATCTCACATATGTGTCTCATTACCGGCACTATAGAATAGTTGTACATTGTCAAAGATGAAATCATTCTGAAGATGGCAAATCGAGCAAAAGTTGCGACCGAGACAATAGGGACTTGCCATTTGACATTGCCATCAACACACATTTTGTATTTGTATAGAATTTTGTTATTTGCCATAGTGACCAGAAATATCATTTCTGTTTCTATTTTATGTAAATCTGGATACAGAATACATTCTAATGGAAATGAGTATCTAATTTATTTTGGAAATAAATTAGTTGGCAAAGCTATTAATGCAAATGGTTTGTATGTATGTTGAAGAATAGAATGATCATAACATAAGTAATACCATTACTAATAAAAGAACTCGAAATGAAATAAATCTTAAATTACTTTGGCATCATTGATTAGGTCATATTGGAGATAAAAGGATAATCAGATTAGAAGGAAATGGGTTACTTTAAGCCCATTTGGGTTCAGAACCCTATCTAACTTGTGAAATCTTGTCTTTAAGGAAAAATGACCAAATCTCCCTTTAAGTGCAAAGGGGAAACATCCAAAGAATTGTTGAATTTAATACATTCAGATGTATGCAGACCATTTAGTGAAATGGCTCGAGAAGGTTTTCAATACATCATTACCTTTACTGACGATTATTCTAGGTACGAGTACATGTATTTGATGAAATACAAATCTGAATCCTTTGAAAAGTTCAAAAAGTTCAAGAATGAAGTAGAGAAACTAACCAAAAGGACTATTAAGATTCTACAATCATATCATGGTGGTGAATACTTGAGTACGGAATTTCAAGATTTTTTTTTTAAAGATAATGGTATAATATCCCAGTTGACTCTTCCGAATACACTACAACATAACGGTGTGTTAGAAAGGAGGAATCGTACTTTATTAGATATGGCATGGTTGATGGTGAGTTTCACGGACTTGCCAACATCATTATAGGGATTCGCCCTTGTTACCACTGTGCACATTTTAAATAGGGCACCATCTAAATCTATTGAAAAGACACCATATGAGATTTGATATGATAAACCTCCTAGTCTCAAATGTATGAGAATTTGGGGGTGTCCAGCTTATGTCCAAATTTTCAAGACAGATAAGTTGGACGTTAGATTTGAGAAAGGTCGTTTTATTGGATATCCTAAAGATAGTTTGGGATATTATTTTTACTTCCGTTCTGATCAAAGAGTTTCAATCAGTAAAAAACACACATTTCCTTGAGAAATAGCTCTTAAAGGAAGGTGGTACGGGAAGAAAAATTGTGCTCTAGGAAAAGTCCGATGAGCCTCAGACCAAAAATACTAAGATAGATGGTCCCTTTCAAGAAATCCCAACGCCTAAAATATCGGTCCCTGTTCGTCAATCCTCTAGAGTATCTCGACCTTTAGAAAGATATGGATATCTTAATGGGGAGATTTTTGAATCTATTATGATTGGAGAAGTCAGTCACGGGGATGATCTTAGAACCTATGAAGAAGCGATATTAAATATCAATTATGGTAAATGGCTAGAAGCTATGAATTCTAAGATAATTCCATGCATGCTAATCAAGTATGGACTCTTGTTGATCCTCCAGAAGGAATAGTTCCTATTGGATGTAAGTGGGTCTTCAAGAGAAAGATTGGCAAAGATGGAAAGGTATAGACTTACAAAGCTAGACTATTTGTGAAAGGTTATACTCAGAAACAAGGGTTGGATTATGATGAAACTTTCTCACCAGTCGCTATGCTTAAATCAATCAGAATTATGCTAACCATGGTTGCATACTATAATTATGAGATATGATAAGTGGATATCAAAACAGCGTTTCTCAGTGGATTCATTGAGGAAAATATCTACATGCAACATCTTGTAGGTTTTGTATCCGGTTCTGAAAGAAATAAGGTGTGCAAGCTGCATGGGTCCCTTTGTGGGTTAAAACAAGCTTTAAGAAGCAGTAACATCTGGTTTGATGAAACAATCAAATTGTTTGGTTTCATGAAGAATCCGGATAAACCTTCTATTTATAAATGGACAAAGGATCATACCATAATATTTCCCATGTTGTATGTAGATGACATACTACTAATGGGAAATGACATTGGAATGATAACTGAAGTTAAGTTGTGGTTATCCATAACTTTCTCCATGAAAGACTTAGGAGAAGCGACCTATATATCCTTGAAACTCGTATCTACAGAGATAGAGCGAAATGATTAATAGGCTTATCCCAAAGAATGTATATAGAAACGATGCTGAAACGATTCGGCATGTAAGACTCTAAAAAGGGATTTTTACCTGTAGTCACAGAATTCATCTTTCCAAAGATATGAGTCCCAAGACTGATCAAGAGTGTGAGTGGATGCATGGGATACCTTATGCTTCAGTCATAGGTAGTCTCATGTATGCTATGTTATGTACTAGGCCTGATATAGCATATGTTGTAAGTGTTACGAGCATATATCAGTCTGGCCTACGGGAGAAGCATTAGTATGTTGTTAAACCAATCCTTAAGTACTTAAGAAGAACTAAGATTTAATCCCGAGTCATGAAAATTTAGTGATACTCGGACTCTATTTTTCAATCAGACGTAGATAATAGAAAGTCTACATCCGGTTTCATTTTCGTATGTAATGGAGGAACAGTCAGTTGGAAAAGTTCCAAACAGTCGACGATTATCAATTCCACCACAGGATGCATAAGTTCTTTAGTGAATTTGGCATGGTTCCAATATAAAGGTTATCAAATAACCTTGTATTGTGTCAGTAATTGTAATGACTTCTTTCTACTATCATATTCATACTATATTAATAAAAATACAAGTATACTTATCAAAATAATTGGGCCCAAAAATTTTCTTTATTTAATATATACATTCTTTACATAGTACAACATCATTTGTACAAAAAGACTCTCAAAATAGTGGACAGTGTAGCCAAGTCTCTCTACTTGTCGGCGTCCATCCAACCACGTCCTCACCTATATCCTGCAAAAACATAGAAAACAACGGGGTGAGCACAAAGATGCTCAGTAAGTAAATCCTCTACTCCACTATCCCTGTGTATCACTCTTCAATTCTTTCCTTACTCTTGTCACTTTCTCTTATTCAATCTCTCTTGTTCTTTCTCTGTTTCTATTTCTCACTGTTCTTTTCTTTCTTTCTTTCTATTCTCATCACCCATGAGGGATATCATGATAACATGCATGGATGAGATGCATATGCACTAATGCAAAGCAATGCATTTTCTCTCTTTTCTTTTCTTTCTATTCTTTTCTCATGTTTTCTCATTCTTTCTCATTCTTATTCTTTCTCTCATTCTTATTCTTATTCTTATTCTTATTCTTATTCTTTGCCGATCGGTCTTGGTTGATGCATGGATTCAGAACCCTTGGCCATATGAGTGTACTCTCTCTCGTGTATAGCCCTCATCCGCATGTATTCCTACAGGCTATACGAATTCTTTTTCTCATTCTCATTCTGCTCTCTCACGGCGGAGACCACTCTCTCACGGCGGTTTACATGCAGGTAATTCTACACTCACGGGTTCCTCATCGCACAACCTATTCTCTTTTCTCTTCTTTAGCACTTTTTTATTCATTTTATTCTCTAGTGCTAATTCTTTCTTTCTCTTTATTCTAAGAGAATTAGTTCTTTTCTTTATCTTTATTCTTAGAGTGTTTCTTTCTCATTACTCATATTTCTTTCTTTGATGATTACATATATAAACATATGCATATGGATGGCTCATGCCTAGAATCTTTCTTATATGCACTCATGAAATGCAAATATGCTATGTTGCATAAAGTAAGGTTCTCTACTTCTACTCATGCTTCTCTTAGGCATTTCATCAAACAATATGTGTGCATACATAAACTCTACTCTAACTATAATTCTACTTCTTTCTTAACCATCCAAAATTGGAGTTCAACTCCTTTAAATCATCACACATCTTGCAAAGAAAACACACTTCAAATATTCCTCTCAAATTCTTCTAAATCTGTCCATACTTCTATCAAATTTTATCAACACCATCCACCCTTCTCATGGTGGAAATCTCTCCATAAATCAACATTGAACTCATTCATAAATCTATAACTCATTTCAAACATAAAAATTCAAGCATTAATCATATACAAATCTCTATTCATCATTCAATCATGCAAATCACAACTTAGGTGGATTTACTTACCTTATACTCAAGTAGAATCCACTTAAGCTCTCTACTCTTGATGGCTTGATACTTTCTCTTAAGCCTTAAACACAAACTTAGTAAGGATCTACTCTTACACTAATAAAAATTCACATCTAGAGTAAGGATTCTTACCTTTAAGTGCTTAGGATCAACTTGTATCAACTTCTAGTCAAAAGCCCTCCAAAAATCCTTGGAAAATTGAATGAAAGCTCGTGAGAATTGAAGGATGGAAGAGACCATGGAAAGGAAAGAATGAAAGGGTTTCTAAAGCTAAACCCTTAAGATCTCATATTTTCTCCACTCTTTCCCATTTTACCCTTACTCTTTCTTAGGAATTCCAACTTTGCCCTTTAATTCTTTACAAATGCACCCCCATTTAAATTATTCTCCATGCAATTTCCTTCCCACTTTTCCTGCTAATTAGGGGTAGAATGGTCATTGTGCCCCAAAGGAAGAATTCTCTAGAAACTCATAAAAATTTTCAACCGAGTCTTTGCCGCGACGAAGAGGAATTCTTCGTCGAGGCAAAAAATTCCAAGGCCTACGTCGCCACGGCCACGAGTCTTCTTCGCTGCGGCAAAGTCTGCCTTTCACAATTTTCAACAAGACTTCACCAATTTCAGGGCATTCAAGCAATTTCAACACATACACACTTAACAAAGGGCACAAAAACAACTTTAAGGGCAAAATGAGCAACTATGAGTTACGTACCTCAAGCGGGCGTTACAGTAATAGGGTTATTGCACAGGCAAATGAGCCAAGGGGCATACCAGAAGTCCATACATATCCAGCGTAAATATCATTTTCTAAGAGAATTCGTTGGAGCTGGAGAAATTTGGGTGCAGTAGACACCTTCAGCTGAATATGTAGCTGACCCACTCACTAGAGTGATGACATAGAAGCAGTTGGACCATTATTTTGAGAAGATGGGTATTAGATACCACACTGATTGGTTCTAGTGCAAGTAGGAGATTTGTTAGTGTAAGCCCTAGGAACCAATCGTGTTGTCGGTTTCAAGGCATTATATCTTGTAAATACTCTTTTGAGAGTGGAAGAAAGAGTTCTGATTTCACATGTTGTTTACTGCTTCATTTATACTATTTATAATGCATGTGAAATGTTCGGATAATACAGATCTTTAGAAGATCAAATCATCGAAGCATTCCCTACGTAAGTAATGTTAATTGGGCAATAACATTGCATAGTAGTCATGCTAAATATCATGTGACAGTATTAGTGTGGGTGATTATAAGAGGTATATCACTAGGGCATTAGCATGGATAAAAGGTTGGTGAACAGTTTATCGAATATGACCCATTACGATTAATCACATGGACATTTAGAATGTGGTCAATGATACATCATAGAATCGTACTTGTGTACCACTAATCCTTAGACTTGAGACATCACAGTTGGACTTGACATAGGATGCATATGATTCATATGGTGTATATACACGAGACTAGTCATGTTTTGTGTAAGAAGCCGGTTTGGTCATATGTTTTTCATGTGCGAGGACAAGTGATAGTCAAGATGGGATCCGTTGAGTTGAAATGGTTTGGTCCTGAGTTCCCAAACGAATGTCAATAAACATTGGAAAAAGGAAATCTCTGGCTAGAGTACAAAATAGTCATATGAAAAAGGAGTTTTCATGATAACACGTGCCACCGTGTTGATTGACAATTCAGATAAAGATTAAGTTAAGGGTTTTGACATACCATGAACCTATACTTAATCAGGATTAGACGACGAAGAGATTTTACTACATAAAACGTACGATAAGGAAAAATAGGTTCATTGGAGTTTAACTTCACTGTAGCTTAGGGGTTATGGAGCATTGCTAGATACCTACGATGATCGGTGGGAGTTTCGATCATAAAGAGTTATGACGAAACATATCGGATTGTGATATTAGGTCCACGGCTAGGTTACAGTGAAACTAAGTGGTCACACCCAAAAACAAAGTATGAGAAAAGAGAGTAATACATATCGCTAAAGGTTAACGATGTTTAGATGTAAACGTGTGCATCCAAATTTATGTATTGGTGAGAAATGATTACTCATGGGAAGCTAGCACTTTCCAAGGGCAATAAGGTAATTTGGTCATTATTGGATTAGATTCAATTATGGACTAAAATATATTATTGAATTGGATTCAATAATGGGTTAAATATTAAACGGGATTATTTTATATGCCTAGATTATAAATTTGTTCAAATTATAGCAAAATGGTCCTTGTATATAAATAAGTGATATTCCCAAATTTAATCTAATTTTTCATTTGATTGAAAATCTCTCTCTTAAGCTCTCACGGTCGGCTCTCTTTTCTTCATCTTGGGGTGGACTTTACCTTTAGGATTTTCATCAAATTTGTTGAAGATTTTGAACTCCTTTTCAAGTTACAAGAGTTGTAAAGCATAAAAGGTAACAATCTCACCCTTTTAGTTTCAATAACATGTGATATGACCTTAAACCATGTTTTACACAAATTTTACCCTTTCTAAGCATGAATTCTTATAGTAGATACCTTAGAGCCAATCAATTATTATGGAATTGACTCTTTGTAATAATGTTTATTAATCATAAAAGGCATTATCTACTATATCATGTAAACCATAGTTCAATGTATTGATATATGTCCTTAGAATGGTAGAACCGTGACAAGGGTATCAAGTGTTTCAAATCTTGATAGTGAGAACCCTAAGAGCACATATGGTGGCCATTCTAGAAACATTCGTAGCCCCAATATTATTCTGACCAAGGGCACAGATAATACGGTAAAACTATCATACTGTTAAACGACCTTGTCGAAAGGCAGTGACTAATCTCACTTGTCAAGGTTGTTTGCTGACAACCTGGTGCAACATATAGGTGCTTGCTGTAGGCAAGTTTACTAGACGGACCCACCTGAGGATTCCATATAGATGGTAACCCCAATGTCTATGGAATAAATCCTTTAACGAATGGTGGTGCATGTGATCCTTAGACTTTAGATCACTGAAGCGTCTTGTGCACCGATTAGTGTAGTTGACACTAGCCCAATGTAGTTCTATTCAGAGCTATCAATACAGTAATGATTGGTGACATCGAGGAGTATATTAAGACTATGGTGGATCGACAGAGGATTTATCACTCCTAGGTATGGGAGAAGTTATCTCATGACGCAATTCAGTTAGTGACAATGACAGTAAATCTATGATCACAGTGGGATTGAGTTGTTGCTCAATCTAATTCATTATTCCGGTCATTGGTCTAGTAATTGAATACAAATATATCGAGAGTAAACTGAGGTTGACACTATTTCTATACCCCAATCTCGATGAGATAACAGATGATGAAAGGATTTGATATCATGGTAACCATATCATTGACAGGTAGCTATTTCGCTGAATCCAAATCTATCGGGTGGCCATGATGCCTTGCTAGGGGCCAATCTTGGTCTGTGTATAGTGAGACGATTAATTGGTGTTGTAAAGGCTTGGTTATCAAGTGCTTCTCCATGAAGGACTTAAGAGAAGCAACCTATATTCTAAGAATAAAGATCTATCGTGGTAGATCGGGTAGGTTGCTTAGCCTAAGTCAAAGTACATAGACAAGATACTGAACACATTCAGTATGGAATAATCCAAGAATGAATTTCTTCCAATGGCATATGGTGTCTATCTCTCTAAGGATATGTGTCCTAAACCACACGATGAGAGAGATAGAATGAAGAGGATACCATATGCGTCAGCAATTGGATCCATCTTGTATGCCAAATTGATGTCTCATGTGCATTAAGCACTTGTAAGGAATATCAATCAAATCCAAGTGAGTAATGCTATGATTGCATGCTCGAACTGATATCTTATGTGCATTAAGCACTTGTAGAAGATATCAGTAGGATCTAATTGAGCAATATGTTATGTACTCAAATTGATGTCTTATGTGCATTCAGTACTTGTAGAAGTTATCAATCAGATCCAAGTGAGTGACACTGGATGAGTGTCAATTGACATCTTTAAGTACTTGAAAAGGGCTTAAGGATATGTTCTTAGATTATGGAGGGGAAGATGAGCGCATTGTAAGAGGATACAGTGATGCTATTTTCCAAACAGATAAAGATGATTATAGTTTGCAATTTGGGATTGTATATTTTGTCTCAATGTAGCTACAGTGAGTTGGAAGAGCTCGAATCAGAGTACTGCGGTAGATTCTACAACTAATGCTAAGTATATTGCATTATTTAATGCAGTTGTGTAAGCTGTTTGGATCAAAAAGTTCTTAACTGAACTTGATGTGGTTCTAAGCATTGCTGATCCAGTAAAATTCTACTGCGATAACAATAGAGCCACTGTTGTGGCTGAGGAATCACGGTCTCACCAATAATCGAAACACTTACTTAGTTGATTCAATCTGATCTAAGAGATCAATCAAAAAGGGAATGTGCAGATTTGCAAAATACCTACTAACCCACTATTGAAGTTTCTATTGCAGCAGAAGCATGATGGCACTTTGGTCATTCGATGTTAGATGCATGAATGATTAGCTATAGTGTAAGTGGGAGATTGTTGGAGTAGGTGCCCTAGAGCACTCAATTCTTGTGGAATTGACTCTTTGTGATAATGTTTATAAATCAATAAAAGGCATTATCTACTATATCATGTAAATCATAATTCTATGTATTGATATGTCCTTAGAATGGTAGAACCATGACGAGGGTATCAAGTGTTTCAAATCTTGATAGTGAGAACCCTATGAGCACATATGGTGGCCATTCTAGAAACGTCCGTAGCCCTAGTATTATTCTAACCAAGGGCACAGATAATACGATAAGGCTATCATAGTATTGAACAACCCTGTCGAAAGGTAGTGATTGATCTCACTTGTCAAGGTTGTTTGTAGACAACCTGGTGCAATACTGTAATACTTTCTCTCTCTAGCTAGTATACTCATAAAATAACAGTAAAACTCACTAAATATATATAAGAAAATATACATGTAGATGAATATAAAATAATGGGCCCATAAGTAATTATTCTTTATATACAAATCTTTACATAATATAATAAAGTCACAAAACATCTCAACAGTGTTGCCAAACCCTTCCGCTTCTTGACATTCCATGCAACCGCATCTCACCTACTACTTGTAAAAACATTGAAAACAACGGGGTGAGCACTAATTGTTCAGTAAGTAAATCCGCTATGCTACTCTTCTCTCTCCGTTGCTTATATTCTGAATTTCTTTCCTTACATCACACCTCTCTATTCTTCTCTGTTCTTTCTTTGTTCTTTCTCTATTCTTTCTCTGTTCTTTCTCTGTTTTCTCTCAATTTCTAATTTCTCACTGTAACGCCCCGCTTGAGGTACGTTGTTATTGTTTCCTCTTTTGCCCTTAATCGAGTTGGTTTTTGTTATTATTATTTGTTTGAGTGTTGTGTTGAATGTTTGCCCTGAAAATTTGGTTGAAAACAGAAGAAGTTCAATCTGCCGTGCTTCGATGTGTTGAAACCAAGGGGAACTCCCTGGAAAGTTTCGCCGCGGCGACAGAGGTTTCTTCGCCGCGGCGACGGGCCGAATAAAAGGTTGATTGAGTTTTAGATATTTTCTTCCTTAAGGACAATTTGACCTTTCTACCCCTAATTAGCAGGAAAAGTGGGGAGTTAATTGTAAGGATATTTCATGGAGAATAGGTTGAGATAGGGGTGAGTTTGTAATGAATCAAAGGATATGGATGGAATTCCCAAATTAGAACAAGGGCAAAATGGGGACTGAGTGTGTTTATATTCATTAAAAGGAATTAGAATCAAAGAAACCCCTCATTCTCTTCTCAAACGTGACTCTTCATTCTTCTCCTCAACTTCTATTTTCTTTTGATCAAAGTTTTTCAAGGGGTTTTTGAAGTGATTTGGAGTAGAAAAGCAACCTAGGGCTTCCTAAGGTAAGGATTTCTCCTTAAGTTGTGATATTTGTGAGTTTTAGTTCATTTTGGTGTGTGAGGGTTTTCATTCTTTTGGTTTAGAGTAGAGGAGAAGCAAGCTAATCAAGTGAAAGGAAGAGGTTGTGAAGTCTCTCCTTACAAGGTAAGTAAAACCCAACCCAAGTTAGATTTATGAATTTCTTGATTAGGGTTTTGATAGAAATGATGTATGTATGTATGTGATGTGCATGTAATATGCATGTATGAAGGATTAAATGAGTTTCTGCTTGTGATTGTTTATACCTTGCAAATTTGAGAAATGGGTTGTTGGTTTGGCAAGGTAGTTGAGATGGAATTTAAGGGGTATATGGATCCCCTTTTTGGAAGTGTTTTCTATGGCAGGTTTTGTGGCTTTGTGAAGGGGTTTTTCCCCATTTGGATGGTTAAGAAAAGTTTTAGAATCATGGCTATGATAGAGTTTTATAGTGCACATGAGTTGTTTGATGAAAGCCTAATAGAGGTTTGAGTGTGGAGTAATGAACCTTAATTCTTGCAACATTGCATGTTGGCATCTCATAAGTGCATTGGTGAAGATGAACATCCATAGGCACTAGTTGTACATGGAAAAGTGACCTAAGAAAGTGTAAGGAAATGGTTTATGCATTACCCTATGAGTAGAGAGCTTAGGGGGTAAAATTACTCTAAGGGTAGAGAGCATTGAATGCTACAATAGAATGAATTAGAAGAGTAGTATGTTGGGATGATGCTTTATGATCATCACCCAACCGTTATGGGAATCGGATTGATGCTTGGTGATCATCCTCCGAATGCCCTTAGAGTGATGGGTCGATGCTTTGTGATCGTCACCCGATGAGAGTAGAAATGGGTAGATGCTTTGTGACCGCTACCCGGTTAGTGATAGATAAGTAGGTTGATGCTTTGTGATCATCACCAACACTTAGTAGAAACGGGTTGATGCTTTGTGACCATCACCAGTGTGAACTAGAGACGGGTAAATGCTTGGTGATCGTTACCAAAATTCATGAGGAACGGGTAGGCGCTAGGTGATCTCCTCCCGATAGTTAGAAAGAACCGAGTTGGTGCTTTGTGATCCCCACTCGGTAGTCACTAAGAACGGGTTGGTACTGTGTGAATTCCACCGATAGTCATAGAGAGTGAGATGGTGCTTGTGAACGCCATCGGCCGTACCTCGGTAAGATGAGGCCATGATGTTATTAGAAACGAAATAGAATCAGAGATAGCATGAGGAAAGAATTAAGAGTTATTCATACGGGGACAGACAGATAGAGAGTTTACTTACTGAGCATTATTTGTGCTCACCCCGTATTTTCCTTGTGGATGCAGGTTCTAGGTGATGTTGCGGTCGGAGGGGCGTTGGCAAGCAATGAGGAATAGCTACACTGTTTCCCCTGTTTTGTCTTTTAAAATACATTTTTGTAAACAGTACTCTTTATGTATTAAAGACACATGAATTGTAATGAAAAGAAAACTTTGGGCCCAACTTTTCTATTGTTATTATGCATGCATTGTACAGTTTTCAGTAGATGTTACACTCACTACTCATGATAGGAGGCATGGTATCATGCATAGGTATGATGCAAATGCACAAATGCATAGGATGTGCATTTTCCTTTCTGCTTTTCTATTTTCTTATTCTGTTTTCTGTTTCTTTCCTCTGTATTTCTTTCTATGCTTCCTTTCTTTCTGTTCTTTCTATTCTTTTCTATTCTTTCTTTTCTTTTCTTTTCTATTCTTTCTTTCTTTCTTTTCTATTCTTTCTTTCTTTCTTTCTTGCCGATCGGACTCGGTTGAGGCATGGATTTGGAATCCTGGCCATGTGAGTGTATTCTCTAATTCTGGGTACAGTCCTCATCCACATGCACTTCTAATGGACTGTACAATTCTTCTTTTTGATTCTAAGGCGGCTCACTAAAGGCGGCGTGCATGCGGGGCTATGTCACTCACGGGTTCCCCATCGCAACAACCTTATCTTCTTTTATCTTTTTACACTTCTTTAAATAAAATTTCAGATTTGAATAATAGAATATTTCTCTTTCCTTTCTTTTTGTTTTTTAATATTCTGTAATACTCTTTAATGCTCTTATGAGTATGTATGCATGTAGATGGGCTCATGCTTATTATTCTTTCTAAATTCACATGTTTGGATGCAATAATGCAATATGGAATGTAAACATGTCATTCTCTACCATCTACAAACTCATCTCAAGATAACAAATAATCATACTCATACATGCACTTCTTTTTGACATTTCATCAAACAATTTATATGCACACATCAACTCTAATTTGGCTACACTTCTACCTCTCTTCTAAGCCACCAAAATTTGGAACAAAGTTCACCAAAATTAACTTCAAACCTGTCCAGGATTCACAATCCATAAATTCTACTCCAATTCTTCCATAATTCATCCAAATTCTCATCAAACATCAATTACACAAACACTACTTCTCATGGATAAATTCAAACCATCATTCAACATCCATTCACTACAAGAATTTAGGCTTCTCGCAACAAAATAACTTGTCACTATAGATATCAAAATTGTGACCATTTCGCTAATGTGAGGAATTGTATTGGTCACGAGATTGGTTACATTAAGCTCGTACTCTTAAGTGTGTGGTGACGAAAGAGCATTTGATCACTATAGCATAATTATTTATTGTAACAATAATAATTTGTGATTGTAAACTAGTTTGTTGTGACAAATTATTTGTAACAATAGAAGACAATTTTTATCACTATAAGTAATATTTTGTCACAATTGATTTACATTTAAAGACCAAATGATAAACTTTATGGTGAGAAAATAATATATGATGACGAAATTGATTTTATCAAAAATTGTGAATAATAACTAAATTATTTTCTCATAATTTTAATGGTGACCGAAATTTATTTGTCATTGACTTTATTGTGACAACATTTATTTTGTCATATGTTTGTTTATATGATAATATATTTGTCAAAAATTATATAGTGACGAAAATAATTTTGTAAAAAATTTAATAACATGACGAATAATTTTTAATACAAATATTTTTACATGACAAACTTTTTATTGTCAAAATAATATAGGCGTGAGAAATATTTTTTGTCATCTCAATATACTTTGTTTCTCTATCTTTGCATAAACCTTCTTGTATATTTTTTGGGTAAAAAAAAATTATATAAAGAATAAAAGAAGTCCCAAAAAGAGGACCCCTACAAAGTCAAGTCCCTTGGACAAGCCCAAGCAACCAAGCCAAAGAAAACAAAAAAGGTGGCATGGATTTACATTCCAAAAAGCCACCAAGCAAGCCTCAAAAGGACCATACAAAATGACCACCGACACAAAAACAATGCCAGACTTTGGTTTATAAAATCCAACTGCATATACACGCAACCAAAACAAGAAGAAAAGGAGGGAGTAGCAGCCTGCAATCTGTAGATAATTCCCCAGCGAAAACAACTCCAGAAAAGGTTCTGGTCAGGTGAGAAAAGACTTCTTCCAAGCCTCCAAGGTTTCGACATGGAAATATCTACAGACCAAATAGTAATACTCACCACTTTGTAGGAGCAAGCACTAATAGAAAATCACAAAGTGTAAGCAACTGCGGACCTGGAACAAGAAATATAATGGCAGGATAAATCTAGAACATCAATATATATATACACTTTTTAGTCAACATAATTAGAATAAAAGAATAACCTGAAAACATGCCCAATGACCAATGTGACTTTATAATGTGCTTGAGATCCAAGAAATACAACATTAGCATGGAATTCAAACCTTGTAAATTAGTAGAGCCTAAAATAAATCCATTAAGAAGTGAAGTAACATGAAACTAGCATTAGATATAAGGGTTAGGACCAAGAGCTTATTTCATACAAATCTTAACTAAAGTTGCAGACAATTGGATTAAAGTATAGAAACCAACTAATGGGTCTAAAATATGGCATATGAAAAATAATCAATCTGTCAATCCAAAATTGCTTACTCTTAAGTTTTGCACAAAACTAATTATAAAGATTTATTATCAAAGATATGTTTTATCAATAACTCTCATTCAACTTAAACGTAATAAGCTTGTTACACCAAATTCACTTGTTTTCTTGAGCTATAAACGTTGTAGTATTAAAAGAAATGGAATTAATTATCTAGAAAGCAACGAAAGAGAGCAAAGGGCAAGTACTTTGCCACGAGGGAGCACGGTAGCAATTGAGAGACCAATGCTAGGCTTCTCTGCAACCTGAGAAATGTATATTACAAATAGTGAGAAAGAAATAACAAAGCAATAGAAATCTATTTGATAATCCGTAAATTATACAGTTTTTATTTAATCTTTTTGTCGGATTTCAGGTAACTTTTCTAGTGCATTTTTACCTGAATTGGTGCGTATTCTCTACTTTTCGTGTCAGGTAAAAATGGATCTTTTAGTGAATAAAGACAAAATTTGACATGTTTGACTCAGAATTGAAGGATTTCAGAAGTTAGGAGAGTTCCGGAGTAGGACAATGCACGGAAGGCTTGTTTCCAAGGTGGAGAGTCCGAAAATCGAAGAACGGACGAAGAGGCAAGCAAGTGGCAGTTATGTAAAATTTCAGAACTTTTGAAGAAGCTTCGCCCCGGTGAAGAATTGTCTTCGCCGCGGCGAAATTGGGCAGAGTCGAATTGGATTTTTCATTCTTCGCCGCGGCACAGTTAAAATTTTCAGTTTTGTAAACGCACAGTTTCTTGTGTGCGTGTTTTTGACTGGGTTTTTAGGACTAGGTATAAAAGAAAAACTTTAACTTTTTAGAGGAGTTCCGACTGTTAGGTTGCCGTCTTTTACTTTTCCTTAGAGAAAAAGCTGGAGTTTTTCGGATTGTTAGAGTGAAGGTTCAGATTTTGACTGGAAGATCCATCTTTTGGGGAGATTTCTATTCTTTCATCTCATTTTCATTATGTTTATTCTGTTTACTTTTATTTTTCCGTTTTTTTCTGTTAATTAGCTATGAACTAATCTTCTATGGGTTAGGGTGTATTGTAGTTTTGGATTGAAATGGGTTGATGTGATTGTGCTTTTCCAGGTGAATGAGTTGTGGTTGTGGTTACTCTGAAATTAATTGTTGTATGGATGCACATGATGAGATTGAGAAATAATTCATGTTAAGCTTCATGTTATAACCATATAATATTGGATGCTAGAGATAGATTCAAGCATTATGAAATCAATTTAGATTCTTGTGCTTCATGATTTAGAATTATTAACTTTCAATTGTTGGGTGCGGAATGTTAATAATGAGAATAGGAAACATAGCCCAGAGGGTATGTTTTCATAGTAGTGAACCCGATTTACAACCATTGCACGTGATTGTGAAAATAGTGTAACTCTAGGTTTAACCCATAATAATCCAACGAAGTCAAAACCCTACCCGTTTTACTTAAATTGAATTTCTTGTGTTTTCATTTGCTTTCCTTTTAGAATTACTTCTTTGTTAAATTTAATTTGTTTTAGTTTATAGCAACTTGCTCCACAAATCCAAGCTTTCCGGTTGCTTCAACTGTTTAATGTTAAACTTAGTGTAGCACCAGTCCTGGGAACGATATCCTACCCATCACTCTTTACTTGAATGACTAGTGCACTTGCTATTTTGCATGTTGTAGTAACACGCATCAAGTTTTTGGCGCCGTTGCCGGGACTGTTTTAGTTACATTAGGTTTTTCCTTGAGTTTACTAGATTGAAGTTTTAATTTTGTTTTAATTTTTTGTTTGAGTGTGATTTTACTTTTCTTTCATTGTGTTCATCCAGTTTAGCGAAGAGCAAGACGTCAACCATGGTTCCTGTTACCTTGAGCTTGAGAGGACTGTACGAAACTAACAGAGAGAGAGAGAAAAAGAGATCCACCTACTGCAGAAACGGAATAAATTGTAGTTGAAATGGCTGAACCAGAAAATAGGACACTGAGGAATTTTCAGTTCCCACAGTAACGGAAGTGGGTCAATATTACGAGACCTACAGTACAAGCTAACAACTTCGAGATCAAGCTGGAATCATCCAGATGATCCAGCAGTCGGTAAGATTCAACGGTGATTTGAAGGAGGATCCGAATCAGCACTTGCAATTTCCTGGAAATTTGCGACACCTTCAAGTCGAATGGAGTGTCGGATGATGCTATTAGGCTGCGTTTATTCCCATTCTCATTGGAGATAAAGCAAAAGGGTGGTTAATGGCATTACCACCGGCACGATAACAACAGGGAATGATCTGGCACAAAAATTCTTGACCAAATTCTTTCCTCCAGCGAAGCTCAGCGAAATTGAGAAATGATATCACTCATTTCTACAAGATGATGCCGAGTCGTTGTCGGCTTGGGGAGATACAAGGAATTGATGAGGAATGCCCACATCATGGTTTGCCGGTTTGGCTTCAAGTCCAAACATTTTATAATGGTTTGATGGGAAACTTGCAAACCATGGTAGATGCAGCTTCAGGAGGGTTTGCAGAATAAGACACCTGAAGAAGCTTTTGAGTTACTTGAGGTTTGGCAAGCAACAACTATCAAAGACCGAATGAAGAGTAACAACGGGAATCGTCGGCCCTCCATGAAGTAGATGCTTTCACAGCCATCTCAGTCCAACTCACTGCCCTCCAAAAACAGTTGGAACTATGCAGGTAAATTCTATACAAGCACCTCAACTAACATGTGATTTTTGTGCAGGAAACCATGTGAGCAGCGAGTGCCAAGTCGATGTAACCCAAGATGTCAAGGTATGTTCCAACTCAAAATAGTCCTTTAGATGTTAATTTTATGTTAAAAAGCATAAAATCTAACTAAGGGCAAAATAGTCAATTCATTTGGAACGGTATGAATCAATTATCCATAGAGAGGCTTAGGGGCAAAATGGTTATTTTGCCTATGGATAAGCATTGAAAAAGTCAAGGATGAGTAGGCTTCATTGCATTTAATGGCATTATTAGTAATAATTATGTCGTGTGAAATGACCAAATGCCCTTATATGAGAATTAAGGACTTATGAGTTATACAATTAAAATAATTGGGCCAATTGCATAATTTTGGAAAATAAATGAAATATTTTCCTATAAATGAATGAAATTCGTTCAAGCCAAAGAGAGAGCCTTTCTTCAACATTTCTTCCATTTTCTCTCAAATCTTCCCTGAAACAAGCTTTCTTTCTCTAGGTTTTCAAGGAGTTTTGCATAATTTTTCAAGGAGAACAAGATAGAAGCCTTGGATCTTCAATTAGAGGTTATGTAAGGTTAAAAACTTTAGTTTGATGTGTTTGAAGATTTGAAGTAGATGTTGAGGTATATGTTAATGTAGGATTAAGGTGTAAAAGAAGTCAAAGGCAAAGGAGTTGATGGAGGAAGTCTTTAAAAGGTAAGGAAGAACCTCCATGACTTTAGGTTATGCTAGGGTTTGTAGATTTTTATGAAACCTTAAATTAAAGCTTTAAGGCATAGATTAATTGATGGCAAGGTAGTTGAACTCATTTATTCTACTTATTGCTTTGAGTTCATTATACATGAAGTTATGGCTATTTATGTTTTATGAGTTGTTATGTTTGATTGAAGAAAATGAAGTGTAGATACTGATTGTGGCAAAATTTGTAGTATTGGAGGCCACATGGTATTGAATGGTTTGCTATGGAATGTTGATATTTTATTTGCATTAGCTTACAATGTTATGTAATAATGGTATGATTATGGGAATGATTTTACACTTCCTTTAAGATGTTAAGACTATTGAGGGAGGTTTATTTGATCCATAAGTTAACCTATTGGTTAATGTCAATAGGAATTGATGGGGCATAGTTTAATATGAAAATTCGGATTTAATGGGCTTAGGGGTTTTGGTAACCCTGCTTCTGTATTTCGACCAAACTTGATTTTAAAATAGAAATGAGATGATTCTTGAATCATTAGAAAGCTAAGACATAGACCTTAACTTTCATGTTTACCAGACCAATTCGTTTGAGAAAATGATAGAAAATGGCCTGAAGCATAAACTGGTTATTAAAGTTTAAGATTTACCATAATCAATTCTTATGATATGAATTGATTATTAATGTATTATTGTATAATGCCATGTACTAATTTTTACCATTAGTTAGTGTCTTTGAAAGATTACATGGTCATGATGTTAATACATGATTAATGTTATGAAAATGGCATGAAGATGCAATATAATACATGTTTTAGATGATGTATGTGATCAAGAGGTAATGTAATGGATTGATAATCCATAGATGAATTAAAAGTATTAAGCTCACTAAAATATGTATTTACATGCCATAAGATGTTAGAGATGCAAATAGACATGATGAGATGCATATAGACACGATGGAAAACACGTAAGCAATCCTCATATACGGGTTGAGGAAAGATGAATATACTTTAGAGGCTAATAACACGTAGTACGCCCCTCCCGATGATAGAGCTCTAGATGAATTTGAGGCTAGATGAATATATGCTTTAGATGCTAATTAACGCATTAGCATATCCTCGTATTCTATTGGGAATGATGAACTATTCTTAGATGCTAAATAACGCGTAAGCATGCCTCCCGATGAATGAGCTCTAAATGAATTTGAGGCTAGATGATATATGCTTTAGATGCTAATTAACGCGTTAGCATATCCTCGTATTCTGATTGAGGAATGATGAACATATGCTTTAGATGCTAAATAACGCGTAAGCATGCCTCCCGATGATATGAGCCTAGATGAATTTGAGGCTAGATGAGAAAAGAAGATAAACATATGCTTTAGATGTTAAATACACATAAGCACGCCTCCCAATGATATGAGCTCTAGATGAACTTGAGGCAAGATGTATGAAGTGCTTAAGATGTTAAGAAAAGTCCAATAGGCTAGACGTTAAATGTTTCATATGCATTTAGTTGCATTACATGAGTTATGATGTATTTTACATCATGAGTGATTTATACTCATGTTAGATGATTTGAGATGTTATGTCATGACATGTGATTGGTGTGTACTATGTTTACATCCTTATTGTATTGTGTACACATTGATGTTTATCTAGCCATGGGATAAAATGATGAAAAGCATATGAATTAGTATAAAAGGAGAAGTATCCCTAGATGAAAAAGATAAGTGATGTGTTAATAAATATGTTTAAATAAGATCAAATAGTACATTTAGAATGAAACAGATCATTCCTTACTAAGCGATTAGCGCTCACCCTTTCATTGTTGATTGCGCTGCAGGTAGACTAGAAGCAGGGATGCTAGAGACAGCGGGACTACACGTGAGGGGAAATGATTTATTGTCATCTAGATGTTTTTATCTGATATAATAATGTAAATGATAAATATTTGTGAAATACCTCTGGAAGCTTCCACCCTAACATATGTTTTGATTGTGTAATTTCTTAAATTTGTAAATTATAAGTTTGGATCCTGCGTGACATTTTTATATGCATGTTTTGGATATTATTATTATTATCCTTATACAGATTTTTTCTAAATCACTCGTCTCCAGACATGTATCCTCGGGATTCTCTTTGAGGGATATCGAGATACCTGACTGGAGGGGGGTTTTACATTTGGTATCAGAGCAAGTATTTTTTTTACTTTAAAAAGGGTGTTTTAAGATGTTCTCCATTCGGAGTAAGGCATTTATGAGTGTTGATGATAGTATCCCTCATGTAAGTTCTGCTGCTCAAGTTGTCCGATCGCTATAAGTATTGTTTGCCAAATTTTATGTAAGGATTGATTAGATGATTAATGTTATATGTGTGACTATGAAAGGGAATAAATATGAGGAAAACGGAGGAACAGATCCAGGTCACAGTGATGCTTCAAATGCACGATGTTCCAACATGCACTGAAGTCCAAACCCAACGCTGCTACTTGAAGCACTCCGGGTTTAGATGTTGCAACATTGGAGCATATGATTCAAAGACTGTTAATAGAGCTTTAAGGAGAACCCGCCCCGGAAAGTACAATTACTCCGGTGATAACAGTGACAACCAATGTGGTACCAGTCAAGTAGCAGGGACAATGTACTCCAGAAGCACGGTTGTCCAAAGCAGATTGAACCAATTTATGGCCTCTCAAGTAAACATCAGCCTCCAGAATTTAGTGGCACTAATGATCTAGTAGTAGCCGAACAATGGATAAAGTGTTGGAGAAAGCTACTACTCTATTCCTATGACAGATCAAGAGAAGATCCGATATGCTACGTACCTATTGAGAGGAGATGCTATGACATGGTGGGAGCTTATGGAGCAGACTCAGATACCACCACTCTCACTTGGTCAGGGTTCAAGGAATTGTTTGAGGAGCAGTACCAGACAGCAGACATGATATCCTTAAAACACAAGAGTTTATTAGTCTGCAACAAGGAAATATGACGGTAAAGAGTATTCAATCAAGTTCAACTCTTGGCTAAGTTTGCACCCAACTGGTCAGTACCCCACAGACCCATTGAGAGATTTATGGGGACTTCATCCCACTATTGCACAGAATGTTATGTCGGGTCATCAACCCTCCTAAACATATAGTGAAACACTCACTAGAGCCATTAGAGTAGAGGTGTACTTACGGAAGGAGACCAAATTAGCTCTTTCCCTAACAGTGGCAGTAGTCCTCTCCACGTTGGCCAATCCAGTAGTGCAGAACAAGTTGTTGGCAAAGACGATAAAGGTAAAGGCAGAAAGGAGTCTTACCTAAAGCCAACGAAGAACATGAAGAAAAGGGCCAACAAAGGAAGGTGAGGTCAGTTACTGTAAGAAATGTTGAGAAGACACGGGGTGAATGTCTATTAAGGACCAATGTTTGTTTCGTGTCGCCAGCCAGGTCATATTGCTAGAAATAGGGTACTATAGGAAGTTCGGAAGGCTTTGCAAAGAAGCCAGACCACTTACAACTCTCACCAAGAAAAGTACCATTTGAATGGACTGAGGCATGCGAGCAAAGCTTTCAGGAGTTAAAGAAAAGATTAACTACAGCTGCAATTCTTACATTGCCAGAAGAAGCATTGATTATGATATTTACGTTGATGCCTCCGATAATGGTTTGGGAGCAGTGTTGATCGCAGAAGGAAAAGTCATTGCTTATGCCTCCAGACACTGAAAGACTATGAGAGCAGATATCCTACCCATGACTTGGAATTAGCAGCATTGTTTTTGCTTTGAAGATATGGCGACACTACTTATATGGAGTGAATGCAACTATACACTGACCATAAGAGTTTGAAGTATTTCTTCACTTAAAAAGAGTTGAATATAGACAGAGAATGGTTAGAATTGGTGACAGACTATGACTATGACATCAGATACCATCTAGGGAAAGCTAATGCAGTAGCAGATGCCCTTGGTAAGAAGTCTCTTTATCTCAACACTGTATAGGGACAATTACACAGGATCCTCCAGAAGAATTGAATTGTGATCAAGGAGGTTGGCCCAAATGGAGATCAAACCCACTTTGGTGGGAGATCAAGATGAAACAGGTAAAGATGATACCTGCAAGATAATCTGCCAATGGATAATAAGGGTAAAGAGACAGACTTTAAAATAGTCCAATGGGCCATTGAGTTTTTAGAGATAGAATATGTGTACCTCAGTGATAACTAAGGATAAAATCCTTAGTGAGGCCCACAATCACTTTATACAGCCCACCCTAGGAGTGTAAAAATGTATCGAGATGTAAAAAAGTTATTGGTGGTCAGGTATGAAAAACGACATTGCCGATTATGTTGCCAAATGTTTAACTGTCACACAAGTAAAGCGAGCATCAGAGACCATCAGGATTACTCCAACCTAGAGATTCCTAAATGGAAATGGGAGGAATCTCATGGACTTCTTTGTGGGACTTCCTAAAGTTTAGCAAGGATATAATGCAATCTGGTTAGTGTTTATAGATTGACCAAGACAGCTCATTTTCTACCTATGAGATAAATAGGATTGCATTTCGATTGGGCAATTATTGTCAGAAGATTGTGAGATTACATGAGTACCCAAGATGATTGTATCAGACAGAGATACCAAGTTCATACACTTTCTGGTTTGGAATGCAAAGAGCTGGGTACAAAGTTACCTTCAGTATGGCTTATCATCCTCAAACTGATGGCCAAACTGAAGGACTAACAGGTGATTGAAGACATGCGGAGAGCTTGTTGTATGGATCACAAGGCAAAATGGAGTGATGTACTTCCACTAATAGAATTTGCCTATAACAACGCTCCCAATCCACTATCCAGATGGCCCCATATGAAACATTATATGGAAGAAGGTGCAGATCCCCTTTGTATGGGATGATATTGGAGAAAAAGACTCCTTGATTCAAGCAGTTGGACCAGAGATGACCCAGAAATGATTGAAGATGTTAGCTTATTAGAGAAGATGAAGCAAGCTCAAGATCGACAAAAGAGCTATGTCGACCTAAAAAAAAAGTGGAATTCCAAGTGGGGCGACAAAGTTTTTGTAAAAGTTGCGCCTTATAAACATTATTATTTGGAAGAAAGGCAAGCTCGCTCCATGTTACATTGGACCCTTTGAAGTATTGGAAGGGTAGGCAAAGTAGCTTATAGACTTGCGCTGCCAATGAGCATGGAAAGGTCCATAATTTTCCATGTCTCTTTGTTGCGTAAGTATGTTAATGATCCTTCACATGTGCTTTAGATGGAGGAAGTGGAATTACAGGATAATTTGGCTTATGAGGAACGCCCAGTTCAAATCCTTGACAGAAAGTAAAAGAGCTCAGAAACAAGCAGATTCCACTTAAAGTACTTTGGAGGAATCCCAAGATAGAAGAAGCTACTTGGGAAATGGAGTAAGATATGAGAAGTCGATACCCGAGCTGTTCCTATAATTTCGAGGACGAAATTATTGTAAGGGGGAGGAAATGTTACCCAGATGTCAGGTATGTTCCTAACTCAAAATAGTCCTTTAGATGTTATTTTATGTTAAAAGCATAAATCTAACTAAGGGCAAAATAGTCATTCATTTGGAACGGTATGAATCAATTATCCATAGAGAGGCTTAGGGGCAAAATGGTTATTTTGCCTATGGATAAGCATTGAAAAGTCAAGGATGAGTAGGCTTCATTGCATTTAATGGCATTAATTAAGTAATAATTATGTCTAGTGTGAAATGACCAAAATGCCCTTATATGAAAGATTGGACTTATGAGTTATACAATTAAAATAATGGGCCATTGCATAATTTTGGAAAATAAATGAAATATTTTCCTATAAATGATGAAATTCGTTCAAGCCAAAGGAGAGAGCCTTTCTTCCACCTTTCTTCCATTTTCTCTCATCTTCCATGAAACAAGCTTTCTTTCTCTAGGTTTTCAAGGAGTTTTGCATAATTTTTCAAGGAGAACAATAGAAGCCTTGGATCTTCAATTAGAAGGTTTAAGGTAAGGATTAAAAACTTTGTTTTGATGTGATTTGAAGATTTGAAGTAGATGTTAGTATAATGTTATATATGTAGATTAAGGTGTAAAAGAAGTCAAAGGCAAGAGTTGATAGAGGAAGTCTTTAAAAAGGTAAGGAAAACCTCCCATGACTTTAGGGTTTATGCTAGGGTTTGTAGATTTTTATGAAACCTTAATTAAAGCTTTAAGGCATAGAATAATTGATGCAGATGTAGTTGAACTCTATTATTCTACTTATTGCTTTGAGTTCATTATACATGAAGTTATGGCTATTTATGTTTTATGAGTTGTTATGTTTGATTGAAGAAATGAAGTGTAGATACTGATTGTGGCAAAATTTGTAGTATTGGAGGCCACATGGTATTGAATGGTTTCTATTGGAAGTGTTGATATGTTTATTGCATTAGCTTACAATGTTATAGTAATAATGGATGATTAGGGAATGAGATTTTCACACTTCCTTTAAGATGTTAAAGACTATTGAGGGAGGTTTTTTTGATCCATAAGTTAACCTATGGGTTAATGTCAATAGGAATTGATGTGGCTGTTAATATGAAAATTCGGATTTAATGGCTTAGGGGTTTTGGTAACCTCTCTTCTGTATTTCGACCATAACTTGAGTTATAAAAATCGAAATGAGATGATTCTTGAATCATTAGAAAGCTAAGACATAGACCTATAACTTTCATGTTTATGCCAAGAGCCAATTCATTTGAGAAAATGATAGAAATGGCCTGAAGCATAAACTGGTTATTAAGTTTAAGATTTAACATAATCAATTCTTATGATTATAAATTGATTATTAATGTATTATTGTAAGTATGCCATGTACTAATGTTTACCATTAGTTGATGATCTTGAAAGATATACATGGTCATGATGTTAATACATATTAATGTTATGAAATGGCATGAAATGCAATATAATACATGTTTTAAGTGATGTATGTGATCAGAGGTAATGTAAATGGATTGATAATCCATGATGAATTAAAAGTATTAAGCTCACTAAAATAGTATTTACATGCCATAGATGTTAGAGAGACAAATAGACATGATAGAGTGCATATAGACACATGGAAAACACGTAAGCATATCCTCATATACGGGTTGAGGAAAGATGAATATATACTTAGAGGCTAAATAACACGTATTACCCTCCCGATTATGATCTCTAATGAATTTGAGGCTAGATGAATATATGCTTTAGATGCTAATTAACGCATTAGCATATCCTCGTATTCTGATTGAGGAATGATGAACATATGCTTTAGATGCTAATAACGCGTAAGCATGCCTCCCGATAATATGAGCTCTAAATGAATTTGAGGCTAGATGAATATATGCTTTAGATGCTAATTAACGCGTTAGCATTCCTCGTATTCTGTGAGAATGATGAACATATGCTTTAGATGCTAAATAACCGTAAGCATGCCTCCGGTGATTGAGCTCTAGATGAATTTGAGGCTGATGAGAAAGAAGATAAACATATGCTTTAGATGTTAAATAACACATAACACGCCTCCCATGATTGCCTCTAGATGAACTTGAGGCAGATGATATGAAGTGCTTAAGATGTTAAGAAAAGTCCATAGGCTAGACGTTAAATGTTTCATATGCATTTAGTTGCATTACATGAGTTATGATGTTATTTACATCATAGATGATTTACTCATTAGATGATTTGAGATGTTATGTCAGACATTGTGATTGTGTGTACTATGTTTACATCCTTATTGTAGGTGTACACATTGATGTTTATCTAGCCATGGGATAAAATGATGAAAAGCATATGAATTAGTAATAAAAGGAGAAGTCCCTAGATGTAAAAGATAAGTGATGTGTTAATAATATGTTTAAATAAAGATCAAATAGTACATTTAGAATGAAACAATCATCCTTACTAAGCGATTAGCGCTCACCCTTTCATTGTTGATTGCTCTGCAGGTAGACTAGAAGCGAGGGAGCGTAAGACAGCGGGACTACACGTGAGGGGAAATGATTTATTGTCATCTAGATGTTTTTATCTTGATATAAATGTAAATGATAAATATTTGTGAAATACCTCTGAAGCTTCCACCCTACAATATGTTTTGATTGTGTAATTTCTTAAAGTTTGTAAATATAAGTTTGGATCCTGCGTGACATTTTATATGCTGTTTTGATATTATTTTTATCCTTAACAGATTTTTTCTAAATACAACTCGTTCTCCAACATGTCCCTCGGGATTTCTCTTGAGGGATATTCAGAGGATACCTGACTGGAGGGGGGTTTACATCGGAAACACATTTCAACCGTCGTCTTCATCAACGGAGCAAGCAATTACTTGGCAGAAATCAAAGACAGCCGAACAATCCGTTCTCCAACACATACAACCCAGGGTGTGAGACATCATCCAAATCTACTTGGGGAAATCAAACCACAGGGTAACCAATGAACCAGAGGCAAGTTCAAATAACCCACCAGGGTGACCACAACCGGTGATCCAAGAGTGTCGAAGTTGGAGGTTTGTTCGGTAATTCATGCAGAGTCTACAGGGTTCATGAATAAGCGAGGACAAACTTTAGAAACCAAGGGGCGTCCATTCGGAATCTTGAGTACATGGTCCCAATTGGCCGAGCTGAATGATAGACCACAGGGTTCTCTACCAAGCAACACAGTGACCAACCCACGTGAACGCAAATGCAATCATTTTGAGAATGGGACAGTTTTGAAGAAGTAGGCCAGTCTACGAAGGGGACACCCGGAAAGGAAGAGTTGGAAGAAGAATTGATGAAGAGATTAATGTGAAGAGAATTCAGGTGTCCTTAGGGGAGAGAACGAAGAGATGCAAAAGCAAAAGAAAAAGGAGAAATTGCCATTCCCCAAACCACCAGAATAGCTCATCACACTCCACCCGTACACCTTTTCCTCAGAGATTGAAGAAGAAGAATCAGGATAAGCAATTTTCGAAATTCATGAAATCTTTAAAAAATTGCATATTAACATTCCTTTTGCAGATGCAATACAGCAAATGCCGAGTTATGCAGAGTTCCTGAAGGAGATACTTTCAATAACGGAAGCTAAAGATAGGAAACGGTGATGCTAACGAAGATGCAGTGCAATCCTCCAGAAGAAACCACCCCAAAGCTCAAAGATCCAGGAGTTTTACTATTCCTGTGTTATAGGGGATATTACTTTTGATCGTGTGCTTTGTGATTTAGGAGCTAGTATAAATTTATACCTTTTTCTGTTTCAGAGATTAATTGGTGAAGTGAAGCCAACGACCAATGTCGTTGCAACTAGCGGAATCGTCGATAAGCACCCGAGGGGGATAGTTGAAGATTTTTTAGTGAAGGTGGGAAAATAAATTTCCAGCGACTTTGTAGTCTGGACATGGAAGAGGATAAGAGATTCCTCTCATTTTGGGCCGACCATCTTGGCCACGGGAGGCACTGATGACGTGCAGGAAGGAAAGTTGCTGTTAAGGTTCAGGATGAAACAGTAACTTTTAATGTTTTTGATGCTGAAGTTTCCGTCGGATCGGATTCATGTTTTAGTGTGGATGTGGTGGATGATCTTGTTATGGAGTCCATGGAAAATATCCCTGAATGCCCTAGAACATGTATAGCAAAATCGAAAACAGTAGAGGTTGAAGACTCAGCAAGGAACGATTGTGCGAGAAGTTAAAGCACTCCAACCAATTGAGGAGGTCAAGATGCAGAATTTGAGGATTTGACTTTGACAAGAGAAAGCAAAGGAAGATAATAAGAAGCCACACGGCTTGAACTGAAACCTTTCCCGCCTCACCTCAATAGTCTATCTTGGAGATTCAAATACTTTTCTGGTGATTATTGACAGATTTGAGTGCCTTAGAGGAAGAGAAGTTGATTAGAGTGTTGAGGGAACATAGATTGGCGATGGTTGGACTATCACGGACATTAGAGATCTCCACCCTCATTTGCATGCATAAGATTCCATGGAAGATGACTTTAAACCGAGGGTACAACCACAACGAGATGAATCCTTCAATGAACGGGGAAGTGGTGGAAAGGAGGTGGTGAAACTTTTAGATGCGGGGATCATCTATCCGATTTTCGATAGTCCATGGGTGAGCCCAGTACAAGTTGTTCCAAAGAAAGAGGGATTACCGTTGTGAAGAATGAAATAATAGCTGATTCCAACAAGGACGGTACGGGTTGGAGATTGCGCATTGATTACCGAAACTGAACAGGCGACAGGAAGATCATTTCCTTTACCCTTCATCGATCAAATGTTGGAGAGGTTGGCAGGACATGCATATTATTGTTTCCTGGAGTGCTATTCAGGTATAACCAAATTGCCATCGTCTTCGGAGGATCAAAGAAAACGACTTTCACTTGTCCTTACGGCACCTTTGCCTACCGAAGAATGCCATTTGGATGCAATGCACCAGCAACATTCCAAAGATGCTGATGTCAATCTTTGGAGACATGGTGGAAAGATTCATCGAAGTCTTCATGGATGACTTCTCAGTTTTTGGTCATCATTTGACAATTGTCTAACAAATTTGTCTCTTGTTTTTGCAGCGTTGCAAGGAAACGAATTTGGTGCTGAATTGGGAGAAATGTCACTTCATGGTCCAGAGGAATTGTGCGCGGGCATAGAATTTCCAGATGGGATTGAAGTTGATCGGGCGAAGATAGAAATATTGAGAAGCTACCACCGCCATCAAATGTCAAAGCGTCCAAAGCTTTTTGGGGCTGCGGGTTTTATAGACGCTTCATAAAGGATTTTCTAAGATCTCTAAACCCCTGTGCAATCTTTTAAATAAAGATGTTGTTTTTTGTTTTTGATGATGATTGCATGCATGCTTTCCACTTTAAAGAAATGGCTAGTTCTGTCACCTATTAAGCAGTCCCTGATTGGGGACTACCATTTGAACTAATGTGTGATGCTAGTTATTTGCTTTAGGGGTAGTACTAGGCAGAGAAAAAATAAAGTGTTCATGTAATTCAGTATCTAGCAAGACACTTGTTATGCACAACTGAATTACACCACCACTGAAAAAGAACTATTGGCTGTGGTGTTTGCTTTGACAAGTTTCGCTCTTATCTTTTAGGTGCGAAGGTAATCGTTACACAGACCATTCAGCCACTCAGACATCTTTTGGCGAAGCAAGAAGCAAAACCTCGGTTGATAAGATGGATTCTACTATTCAAGAGTTTGAGTTGGAAATTCGAGACAAAAAGGGGTCGGAAAATGTATAGCTGATCATTTGTCAAGAATTGAGAGACCAACGAGGGGGAGAGGTGGAAATGCCAATTTCAGAAACATTCCAGTGAGAAACTGATGAGAGTGGATGAAGCACCATGGTACGCGGACTTTGCAAATTATCTATCATCAAGTGCTCCCAAGTGGTATGACATTTCAACAGAAGAGAAAATTTTTCTCTGATTTAAAATACTATTTTGGGAAGAGCCATCTGTACAGACACTGTACTGACCAAATGATACGGAGATGTGTCCCGGAGGAAGAAATGGAGAGCATTCTAAGACATTGTCATGAGAGAGAAGTGGTGGCCATTTCGGGGGGCTAGAACAGCACGAAGTGCTACAATCTGAGTTTTATTGGCCAACCCTCTTTAGGATTCCTTCCGGATGATCCAAGAGTGTGACCAATGTCAACGGATGGGAGTATTTCAAAAAGAGATGAGATGCCGTTGAACAACATCCTAGTGGTGAAATTTTTGACGTTTGGAGGATTGATTTCATGGGTCCTTTCCCAAGTTCCTATGACATGTTTAATGGGTAGCTGTGGACTATGTGTCAAAATGGGTTAGGCATTGCATTGCCAACTAATGATGCTAGGGTGGTGATTATTTTGTGAGGAAGAACATTTTCTCAAGGTTTGGAGTGCCACGACGCTTATTATGATGGAGGAACGCATTTTTGCAATAGCGAAATGGATGCATTGCTGAGTAAATATGGAGTGACACATAGTGGCAACACCCTATCATCCACAAACAGCGGCAAGTAGATTGTCAAATAGAACTGAAAGGGATTTTAGAGAAAACAGTCAATGCCTCGAGGAAGGATTGTCACGGAAGCTGGGATCTTTATGGCTTATCGCACTGCATTCAAAACCCCAATTGGTAGTCTCCGTTATTGGTGTATGGGAAAGCTGCCACTTGCCATGGAACTTGAACATAAGGCATATTGGGCCGTCAAGCAATTGAACATGGACTTAAAAGCCGCGGGAGAGGAGAGAATGCTGACTTTGAACGAGCTTGATGAGTTTCGTCTGAAGCATAGGAAATGCCCGAATTATAAGAGAAACAAAAAGGTGGCACGACAAGCACATCCGGGTCAAGACTTTTGAAGTTGGGCAGAAAGTGTTGTTGTTCAACTCTAGACTTAGGCTTTTCCTCCCCGGAAAACTTAAGTCTAGATGGTCCGGACCGTTCACTATAACGAGGATACATGCATCCGACAGTGGAAGTCACACATGAGGAAAAGGGCACTTTCACGGTTAATGGACAGAGCTAAGCCATACGTTAAGGGGTGAGTGAGTTGCAAGTTCATCCCAATCCAGCTGGACATCCCAACCTAAAGGATGGAAAGAGTCAAGCTTCCGACTATAAACAAGCGCTTCTGGGAGGCACCAAGTGTTTTTAACTTTTTGATTTTAATGTTTGTTATTTGAATTCTTCTTAATTCATATTGAGTTTGTAAAAATTTGATGATTTGTTGTTTTCAAGTGTTTCAGGTGAAGTATAGAGCAAAGGAAAGTATCAAAATTTCCAGACTTCGCCCCGCGAAGAAAATTTTTCGCCGCGGCGAAGATACATGAAGATAACAGCTGCTCTCGGGAAGATTTCCCTCGGCGAAGTAAATGTTTTCGCCGCAGCAAAGATACATGAAGAAAACAGCTGCTCTCGAAGATTCCGCCGAGGCGAAGTAAATGTCTTCGCCCGGCGAAGAAAAGAAAAAAGTTTTTGAAAAATTGGCTAGGCATTTCGCCGCGGCGAAGAATTTTTCTTCGCCGAGGCGAAGTTGGCCTGATGCTCTCGGGAATGTTTCGCCCCGCGAAGAATTTCTTCGCCGCGGCGAAACCTGGAATTTTTAGGGTTTAGGTTGATCCTTCGCCGCGGCAGAGCCTTTTCTATAAATATCAACTTTTCTTCCTTCATTTTTCACGCCGCGCCTTGCATCTTGAGTTGAGAAAAAAATTTCAATCTTTCAATCTTTCACTTCTATTTTGCTTTTCCAACCAAAATATCACTCCACATCATTCCTAAACCCAAATCAACCCATTTCAACAACAATTTTCACAAAAATTTCACAAAATTTTGGATCAAAATTTGGGGTTTTTCTTGTTTGGATCGTTCCTGGGTCAATTGTAGTGCAAAACGCTTCATATTGGTAAGATATCGAAAACCCAAGCTTATTTTGGAAAATTTTTAGTCTATATTCGTAGATCTAGAAATTATGTGAACTTTTAACTTGAATATTTTTGGGTTGTTGAGTTTTGATGTGTTTCATGTAGAGAATTTTATATGCCAATTGATTGTTAGAAGTGTAGTTGTTGTTATTTGGAGTGTTTGTGTTGAATTGAAAATCGTAGTTTGGGGGTGGAATTGCGAATTTATAGAAGTGTGGTTTGCTTTGAATTTGTGATGAGGAATTTATTTTAAGGGTATATTGGCTGAACCAGAACCCGCCTTAAAACTGCCTGGCAGTACTTGGCAACCTCTGGTATAACAACGCCGCGTACACCTTAAAATATAAGAACCGTAGTTGGGGTTAAATTGCAAATTTTTGGAAGTGTGGATATTTTTTTTTTTTTTTTTTATTTTTTTTTTTTGCAGGTTGGACATGGTTATGTTTTATAGGGGAAATTCCTTGTGTTTAACAGTTTGGATTGAATTTCAGTGACTCAATGGCTCCGAAAATTAAGCATACAGGTAAGGGGAAGAACGTGCAAACGTTTTGTAATGAGGACGCCCGTAAGCGTATGAGACGTGATCAAAGACAAAATAAGGGTTTCATCCCTGAACGTGATTGACAGCACCACAATCTGTGGACTGGAGTAGGGGTAGACGTTGGAACGTTTCATGAGTGCTCCTGAGGTGCCGGGTGTAGAACCGTTGGTAAGAGAATTCTATGCACTTCCCCGAGAGTCAGGATGGGATTGTGTTTGTGCGAGGGAGGATGTCCATTCTCAGCAATAGAAATCAACAATTCTTTACTTGCCCACTATCTCATTGGAGCTGATGAGTATGCGACGCTCAAAAGATCAGGCTATAACCATGATATTATCTGCCGGTCATAGCAAAACCGGGGACAGCATGGAAGTGTCTAAGAAAAGGAAAAAGACACTCAAAGGAACGCAGTTGACACCAATGGTCGGCTGTGGCAGTACTTTGTATGTGCTAAACTAATGCCGGAGACGCACTACAGCACAGTGACTCATGAGAAGGCGGAATTGCTCTACTCTATGCCACAGAAGAAGTATGGATGTGGGAGACAATCATTTATAACAGTGTTCGGATTGCATCCCAAAGGGGCGATCAAGTTACGTTTCCTGCATCTTATCACAGCCATGTGTCTAAAAGCCGAGTCAAGGTTACGATGATGAGCCCGCATTAATCCAGCTCCCTCTAGATGCCGACTATTTCAAGAAACACCTTGACCGAACAGAACTGCCCAACAAAGAGCGGGGCAAAGAGGCAGAACAAGCATGGCACAATCATCCAGCTCCAGGGTCACAGAAAGATTGCTGCAAGAAAGATGAACATGATGAAATACATGAAGAAAGACAGGATTGGTGATGGAGCGGACACAGAGCATGCATGAATTGCTGACAGATAGCTTCAAAAACTGAATGTGACACGTCCGCGTATCATTGGGTTGACTGAACTCAGATGATGGCCGGAATCAGAGGAAGAGAGGAATCAGAGGAAGAGGGAGAAGAACAGGACTGAACCCGAGCACTTGTTTGTGTTTGGTTTAATTGCTTTCATTTATTTTCTTGTCCAGCTGAAATTAAACTCATTTTATTTGGTTTTGGATTTTTTTTGTTTATTTTGTCATTGTTTAGTTAATGTTTTTTTTTAGTGTTAAAGGGATACAGGTGTAATACTTTCAATATAGTTGTGAATTCGTTCTAACATAAGAAACACCACATTTATTGTTTTGACAGATTGTGGACAATGAAAGTCCAAAGAACGGTTGAACATTGTGGAACGACAATTCATGACTTAACCAGGGAGCATTCTCGTACCTTTTTATTGTTCATTTGTTTTTCCTTTGTTGTTTGTCTCTATTCCTAACTTGTACATAATGGAACATTGGGACAATGTTATATTTAGTTTGGGGTAGGGAATAGATTGTTTTTGAGTTTGGGTATCTTGGCTGGAACCAGTAACTGCCTAAAAACTGCCTAGCAGTATTTGGCGACCTCGGGTTTAACAACGCCGCGTACACCTTAAACGAAAAAAAAAAAAAAAAAAATCTATTTTAGTTATATTGGCTGAAACCAGTAACTGCCTTAAAACTGCATAGCATTATTTGGCGACCTCGGGTTTAACAACGCCGCGTACACCTTAAGTTTCAATAAAAAAAAAAAAAAAAACGTAGTTCTGGGTTGCATTTTGCTTTCAGTCGTTTTGTTTTGCCGATGATGAGTTGTATAAATCATGATAGAATAAGATTGTTGATTTTATTGTCGGGAAATGTTAAGCATTCTTCAAGTTTACGTTATTGCTGAATTTTGATTGAGGTTTGTTGTGGTTCAACCACGATTTTCATTGTGTCCAGCATGCTTAGATTCATTTTATGCGATTAGGCAAAGTCTTGATATGTTGGTGGATTCTAGAACCTAGTTGAGAAATGCTTGAGGCGAAATTCTAGGATAGACATGGTTGAGGAGATGATTTAGGCATCTTTGGAACGTTTGAGCCTTCTACGCCAACCCATGATTGAAATTGTCACTAGTCACCCTTTGAACCATTGGAACTTTGCTTTGTTTTTCTTAGAAAACTACTGATTTGTAAATTCCTTTACCCTAAACACTTTACCATACCTTTAGGAGAATTCGGTCTTAGTGCAAAACCGAGAACAACGAATGTGCATTTGATGTAAAGATTAGTGTGGGGGTTAGAGAAGAAAAATGAAGAAGAGACCAAAAAGATGATGTGGGATTGGATAAAAGAGTAAAAACAAAGAGGTGTCCCCTCATTCAATTCTAGTGTTGTGTTTGAAAAAAAAAAAAAAAAAAAAAAAAGGTCGAACACAATGCTGCCTAGTTTAAGGGTATACCGGCTGGAACCAAAACCCCCTTAAAAACTGCCCGGCATTACTTGCAACTCTTGTATACAACGCCACGTACACCTAAAACGAGTCTCCCATGCAATTATGGTATCCAAAAGTTAGAATACGCGTATGAAGACTGTGAATGAGTAGACATGTCGACTGGTGTTGAGAAGTGTGGGTTTCGATGTAATTTGAGTTTTGCTTTAGGACAACCGGTTTCTCTACTTTGTTTCCTATCCTTTTGTTGGAGCCCATGACCCGAACCTAAAGTTACAAGCCTTTTAAGACCGTTGATTCTCATCTATGTGTAGTCCTCATTAGTGAGAGTAGTTCGATATTTAGGCTTATGGAATCTGCTACCATTTGATAAACTTTACAATTTTTGCATAAATATCCGGGAGTTGGAAGGTGGATTGAAGTGGGGATTACCTACTTGGTGGACCAATTGAGGAAAACACCGATGTAGCCTATAACTTCTTGGAATGTCAACATTTCCTGATGATAAACTTTCAACAATTGTGAGACATGTGCAATTTCTAGGCAATTCATTTAGCATTTGAATTCGTTTTATTTTGGTTTTTCAGTTTGTAGTCAGTTTTTTCATATTTTTGTTTCGTATTGTCTTTGTTTTCGTTATTGTTGTCTGTATGCCGGGACGACATCGCTTTAGTTTGGGGTAGTTGATAATCCGTAAATTATCATTTTTATTTATCTTTTGTCGGATTTCAGGTACTTTCTAGTGCATTTTTACCGGAATTGGTGCGTAATTCTCTACTTTTCGTGTTTCGGTTAAAATGGACTCTTTTAGTGAATAAGACAAAATTTGAAGTTTTGACTCAGAATTGAGGTTTTTCAGAAGTTAGAGAGTTCCGGAGTAGACAATGCACTGAAGCTTGTTTCCAAGGTGGAGAGTCGAAAATCGAAGAATCGGACGAAGAGGCAACAGAGTGGCAGTTATGTAATTTCAGAACTTTGAAGAAGCTCGCCCCGGCGAAGAAATTGTCTTCGCCGCGGCGAATTGGGCAGAGTCGAATATGGATTTTTCATTCTTCCGCCGCGGCGACAGTTAATTTTCAGTTTTGTAAACGCACAGTTTCGTGTGTGCGTGTTTTTGACTGGGTTTTTAGGACTAGGTTAAAGAAAAACTTTAACTTTTTAGAGAGTCCGAGCTGTTAGGTTAGCCGTCTTACATTTTCCTTAGAGAAAAGCGGGAGTTTTTCGGATTGTTAGGTGAAGGTTTCAGATTTTGACTGGAAGATCCATCTTTTGGGGAGATTTCTATTCTTTCATCTCAGTTTCATTATGTGTATTCTGTTTACTTTTATTTTCCGTTTTTATCTGTTAAATTAGCTATGAACTAATCCTCTATGGGTTAGGGTTTTGATTGTAGTTTGGATTTGAAATGGGTTGAATAGTGATTGTGCTATTTCCATGATGATGACTGTGGTTTTGTGTTACTCTGAAATTAATTGTTGTATGTATGAACATGATGAGATTGAAATATTCATGTTAAGCTTCATGGGTAATAACCATTATAATATTGGATGCTAGAGATAGATTCAACATTAATGAAATCAATTTAGGATTCTTGTGCTTCATGATTTAGAATTATTAACTTTCAATTTGTTGGGTGCGGAATGTTAATAATGATGAATAGGAAAACATAGCCCGAGAGGGTATGTTATCATAGTAGTAATCCGATTTCAACCCTTGCACGTGATTGTGAAAATAGTGTAACTCTTAGGTTTAACCCATAAATAATCCAAACGAAGTCAAAACCCTACCCGTTTTACTTAAATTGAATTTCTTGTGTTTCATTTGCTTTCCTTTTAAGAATTACTTCTTTGTTAAATTTTAATTTGTTTTAGTTTAATAGCAACTTGCTCCCACAAATCCAAGCTTTCCGGTTGCTTCAACTTGTTAATGTTAGGAACTTAGTGCTTAGCTACCAGTCCTCGTGGGAACGATATCCTACCCATCACTCTATTACTTGAATGACTAGTGCACTTGCTAGTTTTGCATGTTGTAGTAAACACACATCACTATTCTATACATAATGCCAAAGAACTCAACAAGGCACAAGAAGCAGAGAAAAGATAAATCAATAAAGATAGCCAAAGAACTTAAAGCAAATACATAATACCGAACTCAACAAGCAATCAATAAGGCAACCCAAAGTTTGAATGTCAAGACAAAAAGTGCCTTCAAACACAGAATCAATGTAACAACAAAATAGACATCTCTTCTTCTAGGGCTTTAGACACATAAATTTATTTAACTGTGAAAACATACCTCATGGGAACTCCTTGTTGCGAATGTGCAAATATGGGTAGGGATGCATACAAGTAGATGGCATTCAGATGTTTGTCATAATGCATATAGTAGAAACCTCTACAAAAACCAAAAATAACCGCAGTAAATTCAAGAAAAAATCTTAAGGAAAAGAGAAAAATAAAATAAAGTTCACTGGAGGCTCTTCATAGTGGGGATGATCCTTTGAGAGGTTGTAAATAGCAAGCACAGTGCATGTAGCAATGCCTAAATATGTTATCTTCTCCCACTTCCCCGTCTCATGAAATCAAAAATTTTCAAGTAAATCAATCACACCAATTGAAATCTTCAAAAAGATGTTTCTAATTACACAAACTATATAGACAATAAATATTTATTTTCTCAATCCGATATGCCCAAAAAACACAACGAAACATGCCACAAAGACTGTTTCCTTGTTACTCTCATCTTCAAAGAGATTCCAATTTTTATAGACCTTTCATACCAAATCCAGGAACTACCACGCCCTGTTCACGATTCATGACATAATCTAATCCTCAAAATTACAAAACAAAAGACAAAATTGTAACACAGAATCCTTCAAAATACAGACCAAAATCGCAAATATATCAAATGCATGTGATATGATAAGAGTAAATTAAAATATGAATCAAAAACTAGATTAACGAAACATCTTAGGGATGCTTACAGGCATCGCCGTGACGACCTAAAGAAGCGAATCCTCGCTTGGGAGGAGCAAGTTAGGTGGAGTTTTTGGGGCGGTGGGGTGGGGAAAAAAGATAAAGAGGGGTTGGGCAATTTTTCTATTTATTTGAAGTTTGAATTTTTTTCCTCAATTATTAAAAATTGATTATTTATGCATTTATATTTTATATTTTTTTTTCTTTTGTTTAAAAAACTTAATTTTTCTTTTATTTAATAGACTGATTTTTAATAAAAATAAAAATGTTTATCTTTAATATATAAAATATATATTATTATTCATCATATCCAACACAAATTATATTATTCGACTCTTCATAATTTTTATAGATTTAACGACCCAAACTTTTCAATTAAGCTTTTTTAGGTTTTGATATATGTTTAATTAATCAATTACTTATGTTTATAAAAAAAAAAAGAATGTCTATCATTAATATATAAATATATATTATCATTTGTTATAACTGTAAATATTATAATTGATTTTTTGTTATAATTTCAAGCTAATATTGCCGGCATCATTTACATGCATATATATTCTCGTTCGCCCTATAAAATTGGAAGTTTAAATCAATCACTCAATTGAGTCTTTGCTGCAATAAATTCGAAATGGCACATTAAATTAAATAGGGTATTAACTAAACCACATATCAAACACCCACCTCAAAGATAGCTTGAATTGCATAATTTATCTCAATCTTCTAATTTCATATGATCATATACTTTAGTACGTGACAATCCAAAAAAATAAAAGTGTTCCAAAGAGGATGAGACAATTGTCTGTACGGTCTAAAGATTATGTTATTCATCAATCAAATACTGGTTGTAGGGTCTTTTTCTAATATTAATTAATTTAGTCATGTTTTATTAGTTTAGAGTTATTATTAGAAGTTGGAGTAGTATTAAGATTAAGTATTGCTATGTATGATAAAGGATATAACTCGTTACAAAATTAGGATATTATATCTTTAGAATCCTTTTAGTATTAGGAATTAGGATAACTTGTAAGTTTATATAAGAAGCTTAAACCATGGATTATTCATTGTATTTTTATTGGATTAGGATATATTCTAATATGCTAAAATGGGTTCTTTTTTTTCTTTTCTTTTTCCAAATCAAGAGTAAATTGTTTGCAAAGATCATTGGTGGAGCTGCTAAGCATTAATGAAATAATTTTTTTTTTTTTTTTTTAAAAAGACCAAAGAAAAAACCATTTTTTTTTAAAAAAAAATGGGTATTGTGGGATTCGAACCTATGCACTCTTCTCTCAATTGTCAATTCTACCCTTTAACCACTTAGGCAAAACTGCTCATTTATTTTTCTTCCTTACTAATTATATATATTCATTTTGTTTGATATATCTATCTGAAACTACAAACTCACAGCTTAAGTGTGAGGGAAACGAGTGTGTTTGTCCCCTCTCCCAGCATCTTCTCCGTCTTGCATTTTATTTTTCTTCTTTTAGGATTTGGTTTTCCCAATTCAATTTTACGAAGAAAAGAAGAAACCAAAGGCAGCTCACTTCACCCAATTCAAATTTTCTCTTTTTTGCCCAATTCAAAATTTCCCCTTTTCGTTGTAACACCAAAGAAAATTAGGAGAATCAAAGGAGAGTTCATGAGGACATTCCCTTTTTCCCTTTTTCACCCAATTCAATTTTTCCCTTTTTGTAATAATGACTGAATCCATTTATTTTTGTAATTTAATCTTTGATGTGAACGTGTAATACAGGCATTAATATTTAACATGTGATTCAAATATTAAGTCTATAACATTAAAGCTGAAAATGTAAATATTTTTATCATTAAAGCCGAAAATGGTACATAATATTTACATTTATAAAATTATTAATGATTTTTGTATTTTTTTACAATTTTTTGGCCTTTTCGAGTTTTTAAAAATAAAAATTAAAGGAGACCATATTATATGTTTTTTTAGCAAATTTTGTCACAAAATATCACATTTAATTTGACTCAAATATTTTGTCACTAATAGCTCCATTATACAATTTATGAATAATTTTTTTTTTTTTTTTTTTTGTAATGATAAATAATTCTTTTGTGACAAATTAGTTTGTAATTATAGCATATAGTATTAAATATAGTTACTAAAGTTTTTGATGACAAATATATTTGTCACAATAAACAATTTATCTCAGCGCTTAAATTTTGACTCAAATATTTTGTCATTAATAACTCTATTTCAGTATATATTATACCAATTTTTCTTTTTTGTAATAATAAATAAATTCTTTTGTGACAAAATAATTTGTAGTTATAGCATGTATAACAAAATATAATGACTAAAATGTTTTATGACAAAATATGTTTGTCACAATACACAATTTACCCAGGCGCCAAAAATGTGTGACGAAATATTATGATAAAAATGTTTTTCTTCACTACATTTATTATGAGTCTCTTTATTGTGATGAAATATTATGACAATATTTTTTTTAGTCACGGTATATTCTCTTTGTCATACTCAATGTGATGTTTCTTTATTTTGTCATAATAACTATATTACTCATGACAAAATAACATTTGATAAAATTAATTTTGTCACAGTATAATATATTTCTTGTAGTGACCCTATGAGTACATATGGTGGTCATTCTAGAAACGTCTGTAGCCCTAGTATTATTTTGACCAAGGGCACAGATAATACGGTAATGTTATCATAGTGTTGAACGACCCTGTCGAAAGGCAGTGACTGATCTCACTTGTCAAGGTTGTTTGTTGACAACCTGGTGCAACACATGGGTGCTTCATGTAGGCAAGTTCACTGGATTGACCCACCAGAGGATTCCATATAAATGGTAACCCCAGTGTCTATGGAACAAATCCTCTAATGAATGGTGGTGCATGTGATCCTTAGACTTGAGATCACCGATCGGTGTTGTTTGACACTAGCCCAACACAATTTTATTCAAAGCTGTCACTACGATAGTGATTGACTGCATCGAGGAGTGTATCAAGCTATGGTTGATCGACAGAGGATTCATCACTCCCAGGTACGGGAGAAGTTATCTCATAACGCAATTCAATTAGTGACAATGATAGTAAACATGTGATCATAGTAAGATTGAGTTATTGCTCAATCTAATTCATTATTCTGGTCATTGGTCTAGTAACTGAATACAAATATATCGAGAGTAAACTGAGGTTGACATTATTTCTATACCCCAGTCTCGATGAGAAAGCAGATGATGAAACGATTTGATTGCACAGTAACCATATCGTTGACAGATAGCTATTTCACTGAATCTGAATCTATCGGGTGGCCATGATGCCTTGCTAGGGGCCAATCTTGGTCTGTGTGTAGTGGGACGATTAATTTGTGTTAATCGCGATACTACCTACTACCGGTATGATGAGGAACCTACGGGTCACACACCTAGAAGATAATTTAAGAATTAGTTTGTGTAAGGGGCATTTTCGTCTTTTAGAGTGAAAGGGTATTTTGGTAATCTGACAGTGCAATTAAATTTGCTAAGGTTGTTGCCTATATTTAATTTGATGTTAAAATTAAATAAGTGAGATTATATTTAAATATATGTACACATATATTTAAATGGATTATTATTATTATTAAATGTTAATATATTTTAATAAATATATTAATTGATTTTAATTAATATAATATTAATTAAAATAAAATGTCATGATTGGGAGTGTTTGGACATAAGGGCTTTTTGGGTTGGAGCCCAAGTCTATTCCATATTGGAATAGGGTTTCACATGCATTATATAAGTGCATGTGTTTTGTGATTTAATAAAAAATAATTTTTTCTTTATTCAATCATTGAAATGAGGCAGCCTTCTCTCCCATTTTCTCCCTACTCTTACGCCACCGTTGGTTTATTGAATCAATGTTTTCTTTGATTCAATTTGGTTCTTGAAGCTAAAGAGGATCTAGCGAATCTCTCTTTAGCTCTTCAGGTTATCTTCGTGTGGATTACTATTGGTTCGATCTTGTTCTTGGATCGGTAGTGAAAAGATTCAGAGACAAGTTTAAAAAGCCTCCAAACATGCGTATGAACTCTAATCTTTACCTTGATCATTCATATTTCTGCAGATTTTTTTATTTAACATATTAACTGTATAATCTGTGCTTTGATCTTGGCTTTAAAGGAATCGATCTATGCTCTAAAATTATTGTTTTCCGCTGTGTTGGTTAGATCATTTCCTTACATAAACATTACAATAACTTTTACTTTTCTGCATTTGTAGATTCACCAAAATGAGCAATACCAACTTGCGATTGATAATCGAGAAAGAAAACAGGCTGGATGGATCCAATTTTTCGGACTACTATCAAAATCTTTGGATTGTACTAAAGTCCAAAAAGAAATTGTATATCCTTGATAAGCCTTATATGGCTGAGCCTAATCTTGATGCCACTTAGGAAGTAAAGGACACTTACCAAAAGTTCCTTGTTGATGCTGATAATGTTCAATGCATTATGCTAGCATCGAAGACACCTGAGCTGCAAAAGCAGCATGAAAATATGGACGTTGCTGCCATGATTTTGCACCTCAAGGAGCTTTTCGAAGGAAATGCTCATCATGAGAGGTATAAGTTTTCGAGCGCATTGTTTAAGAGTTGTATGACTGAGGGAGCCCAAGTTGGTCCTCGTGTGCTCAAGATGATTGGGTACAAAGAGAGGCTTGAGACTTTGGGGTTTGGGGTGGAAGTAGACTTATAAGTGGATTTAATTCTACAATCACTACCTAATTCCTTTTCACTGCTCATAATGAATTTCAATATGAACATGATGGTGAAATCCCTATTAGAGCTTTTGAACATGCTTAGGATTATAGAGCAGAACATGAAAAAGTCTAAGCTTGTTTTACTAGTTGTTGCCAGTAAAGGAAAAGGTAAAAGCAAGGCAAAGGCCAAGGCAAATCCCAAGCCCAAGCCCAATAGACAGGATGCTCTCAAGCTTAAGGGTGGCATTGGGAAGGGTGGGACGGTAGTCTACTTCTATTGTGGCAAGCCTGGCTATTGGAGGAAACATTGCAAGGCTTTCCTCGCAAACAAGAAAAAGTCATACGCTTCAACTTCAGGTATGTGCATGATTGAGATTAACTTCTCTCCTTCAACATCTTGGGTCATTGACACATGATGTGGTACTCACATTTGTACTGATGTGTAGGGACTAAGGTAGAGTAGATTGGTCACCAAGGGAGAAGTGGACCTACAAGTTGGAAATAGAGCACACATGGCTGCATTGGCTATCTTATTATTTGTTATTGCCTATAGGCTTATTTTTAGAACTTAATAATTGTTATTTTATACCTTCTATTTCAAGAAACATTATATCTGATCCGTTTCGGATGATATGGGATATTGTTTTGAGATTTCTAATGGATTTTTGTCCTTTAGTTTGAATGGTATTCCATATGGAAGTGCAAGGTTATATAATGGATTATATGTTATACATTTAAACAATAAGGATATTCTCAATATGGAAACAAAGAAAGCTAAACATAGCGATCAAACCCAAACATACCTTTGGCATTGTAGATTGGGTCATTTTAATCAAATCTGCACTACAAAACTTCAAAGGGATGGAGTTTTGGACCCTTTTGACTTTCAGTCATTTGAGGTATGCAAGGCGCCTCAGTAGATATGGTTACGTCTACCTTATGAGACATAAATCTGAAGCCTTTGATAAATTCAAAGAATTCAGAAGTGAAGTACAAAATATGGTGGGCAAGAGTATTAAAGCTCTTCAGTCAGATTGAGGAGGTGAATACTTGAGCTCTAGGTTTTCTGAATCCTTGAAGGAGTGTGGGATAGTTTCACAACTCACCCCTCCGTACACACCCCAACACAATGGTGTGTTTGAAATGAGGAATAGGACCTTACTTGATATGGTTAAGTCCATGATGAGTTTTAGTGATCTACCCACATCATTATGGGGTTATGCGCTAGAGACAACGACTCACGTACTTAACCATGTGTCGTCAAAGTCTGTGGATAAGACTTCATATGAACTGTGGAGTGGGCGAAAGCCCAATTTGTCTTATCTGAATATTTGGGGTTGCAAAGCTTATGTAAAGAAATTGACTTCGAAAACGATGGGCCCGGAATCTAATAAATGTATTTTTGTAGGGTATCCTAAGGAGACCAAAGGTTATTATTTCTACCACCCAGAAGAGCGCAAAGTTTTTGTCACTTGTACTAGTGCCTTCTTAGAGAAGGAATTTCTCCTAAGAGGTACTAGTGGGAGAAAAGTAGAACTCAATGAAATTCTAGAACCATAAGATACATTAGACAAAGGACAAGAAGATGTGCCACAAAAAGTCGTTGAACATCATGAGGACTTCACAATTTGTGGATCAAAGTGAACCACCTCAAGTAGCACAAGAGCTACGTAGGTCTGGGAGAGTATGTCATGAGCCTAAGAGATATGGTTTTCTCATGACTCAGCATGATAACGTACTGGTCTACCAAGACAATGAACCCAGAACCTACGATGATGCTATATCAGATCTAGATTCCGTTAAATGGCTTGAAGCCATGAAATCTAAGATGGACTCCATGTACCAGAACCAAGTATGGTCCCTGGTGGACCTACCTAAAGGGGTAAAACCCATAGGGTGTAAATGGGTCCTCAAGAAGAAGATTGACATGGATTGCAGTGTGAAAACCTATAAAGCATGACTGGTTGCCAAAGGTTTCAAACAAATTCATGGTATTGACTATGAAGAAACCCTTTCACTAGAAGCCATGATTAAGTCCATCCAGATTATGCTTGCGATTACTGCATATCATGACTATCAAATTTTGCAGATGGATGTCAAAACAGCTTTCCTAAACGAAAACCTTGAAGAGGATGTGTATATGACACAACTCAATGGTTTCGTTCTTGATAGACAAGATGATAAGATATGCAGGTTGTAGAGGTCCATTTATGGACTTAAGCAAGCTTCAAGGAGCTGGAACATTCATTTTGATGAAGCCATAAAAGAATTCAGTTTAATTAAGAATGAATATGAGCCCTATGTTTACAATTAAATAAGTGGGTGCGTAGTTGCATTCTTTGTGTTGTATGTCGATGACGTACTTCTCATCGGGAATGATATACCGAACTTGCAGTCGGTATAGACTTGGTTATCCAAGTACTTCTCTAATGAAGGACTTAAGAGAACCAACCTACCTCCTTGAAATAAAGATCTACCATGATAGATCGCGTAAGTTGCTTGGCCTAAGTCAGAGTACATATATTGACAAGGTATTGAAGAGATTCAGTATGGAAGAATCCAAGAAGGGATTTCTTCCAATGTCACATGGTGTCTATCTCTCTAAGGATATGTGTCCTAAAACACACAATGAGAGAGATAGAATGAAGAGGATCCCATATGCGTCAGCAATTGGATCCATCGTGTATGCCATATTATGTACTTCGATTGATGTCTTATGTGCGTTAAGCACTTGTAGTTGTAGTAGATATCAATCGGATCTAGGTGAGCGTCACTGGATAGCTATCAAGAACATCCTTAAGTACCTAAAAAGGACTAAGGATATGTTCTTGGTCTATAGAGGGGAAGATGAACTCATTATAAGAGGATACAGTGATGCTAGTTTCCAAATAGACAAGGATGATTATCGCTCACAATCCATGTTCTGTATTTTGTCTCAATAGGGATGCAGTGAGCTAGAAGAGCTCCAAGCAAAGCACTGTAGCAGATTCTACAATGGAAGCTGAGTATATTGCATTATCTGATGCTGCCAAAGAGGCGATTTGGATGAGGAAGTTTGTCACTGAACTTGGTGTGGTCTCCGTTATTGTTGATCCAATAGAAGTCAATTGTGACAACAATGGAGTAATAGCTCAAGCAAAGGAACCATAGTCTCACCAGAAGTCCAAACACATACTCAAACGTTTTCATCTTATCAAGGAAATGGTTGAGAGGCAAAATGTGTAGATTAGTAAAGTGCATACTGATGACAATCTCGCCGATCCACTAAAAAAGCCTTTGTTGCAACAGAAGCATGAAAAGCTCTTAAGGTCATTCGGTATTAAATATATGAATGATTGGCTACAGTGCAAGTGGGAGACTGTTAGAGTAGTGCCCTAAAGCCAATCCTATTTTGTAAATTGACTCTTTGTAATCATGTTTTATTATTAATAAAGACAACTATCTATATCATGGGATCTGATTATATGCGTATAAGAAAATGATATGTGCTTAGGATGGTAGAACCGTGATGAGGGTATCGAGTGTTTGAAATCTTCGATAGTGAGAACCCTAAGAGCACATATGGTAGCCATTCTAGAAACGTCTATAACCCCAATATTTTCCTGAACTAGGGCACAAATAATACAGTAAGGCAATCATAGTGTTGGATGACCTTGTCGAGAGGTAGTGATAGATCTCACTTGTCAAGGTTGTTTGGTGACAACCTAGTGTAACACATGGGTGCTTGCTGTAGGCAAGTTCACCAAACCGGCCCACTGGAGGATTCCATATAGATGGTTACCCTAGTGTATATGGAACAAATCCTCCAACGAATGCTGGTGCATGTGATCCTTAGACTTGAGATTACCGTAGCGCCTTGTGCATCGATTAGTGTAGTTTGACACTAGCCCAACGTAGTCCTCTCAAAACTGCCAGAATAGTAGTGGTTGGCTACATTGAAAAGTGTATCGAGACTGTGGTGGATCGACAAAGGATTCATCACTCCCATGTATGGGAGAAATTATCTCACTGAGTAATTCGGTAGATGACAATGACATTAAATCTATGGCTATAGTGGGATTGAGTTGTAGCTCAATCTAATCTATTCTGGTCATTGGTCCAATAACCGAATATCGAGATATCAAAGATATCCGAAGTTGACACTACTTCTATGCCTCGGCCTTGATGAGATAATAGATGATGAAAGAATTGGATTGTACGGTAACCATATCGTTGATAGGTAACGGTTTCACTAAATCCGAATCTATCAGGTGGCCATGATGTCTAGCTAGAGGCCAATCTTGGTATGTGTCTATTGGGACAATTGATTGATTGTCAATCATGATACGATTCACTGCCGATATGATGAGAAGCATTCGGGTCGCACACATAGAAGACAGATTAAGAATAAAATTCATGAGAAGGATGTTTTCATCATTTATGATGAAAGGACATTTTCGTCTTTTAAGATGAAAGGGCATTTTAGTAATCTCGCAGTATAATTAAATTTACTGAGGTTGTTGCCTAAATTTAATTTCATATGGAAATTAAATTAGTGAGATTATATATATTTAAATATTTAAATATATATATTCGAATTCAAATATAAAGGATATTATCTAATATTAATATTAATAATATGAAATTCAAATTTGGTTTTTAAATTTGAATTGAATTTATATATAATGGATATTATCCAATATTAATATTTATTATTAATATTGATGATGTGAATTCAAATTTTGTTTTTAAATTTGAATTGAAATGCCATGTTATATTCCAATTGGAATAGATGGCTATTCCAATTTGGAATTGGGTTTTAGTGTGCACTATTTAAGTGCAACTAAAATTAAAATGAAATAATTCATTCAATTAAAATAAACCCTAGCCACCCTCTCTCTCCCTCTCCCAAAAATGTGAACCCCCTTGTGAGAGAAAGAATTTTTCTTCCTAAGAGAAATTATGTAGAAAATTATTCTTGAAGTTGAGAGATTTTTCCTAGCTTAAAAATCCCTCAACGGCAACTGTCCTGTCTTCGTGTGGATACTGCGAGTGCACTTCTACTTTGGAGTGGTAGCGATTCCAACCTCAAATCGAAGGAGCCTCTAGCACTGGTATGAAATTTTATCTCTTTTGATTTGGTTAATTTAAAATAATGTAAATTGTGCATAAGGATCCTGGTTAAGGTTTGTAGATCTAATTAAAATTATTTTTTTATTTCTGCTACGTTTTGTAGATCTGTTAACCTACAAATTGGGCCAGCGACCTTCATGACAGGAGGTCCACTAGTAGCTACTATGTTTATCTTGGTTCAAATCTGATCTAATAGAATTCTAGGACGCAGAAAGTTGTAGCTTTATCCTCCACTGAAGCAAAATATAGAGCTCTAGCACAAGGATCTACTGAACTAGCTTGGTTTTGTAGTTTATTCTCTTAACTTGGACTAGTTCTTAATGAAGTTCCCATCATTTGGTGTGATAACCAAAGTGCAGGGTCTCTTGCCTCTAATCCTGTCTTTAATGGCATGACCAAACATATTGAGCTAGATGCTCATTATGTGAGGAATCAAGTCACAGCTAAAAAGTTAAAAGTTTAGTATGTACCTACTGAATTTCAAAAGTTGATATATTTACTAAGGCTCTCTTAGCCTCCAAGTTTGAAATTTTGAGAGACCAACTTAATGTGAGAGCTCCACTTGCTTCAAAATCTTCATAATCAAGGTTGAGTTGCCTATGTTTGCAGTAGTAAAAAAAGCTTGATATGTCTTTATGATCTGCTATATTGAGACATCAGAATGTTTATCTCTAATGCTGCTTTGATTATATCAGTATAGCAACCATGATAAAGTTTGTCTTAATTGCAGTAGTTGATGTTGTGTTGAAGTTATTGCAATAACTGGGAATTGGTCACTCTAGATCGTGTTGTGCTCAAGTTGGTACTATGCATTGGCCACTCAAGTTATTTTTTTCATTTGCAGCAGTTGATGTGGTGTTGAAGTTGATCATGTCAGATTAATTTTGTGAATTGGTCACTTCAATTTGTTTTCTTTTGCAATAGATGATGCAATTTAGAGCTGGTCACTTAATGTCGCAAATTGGTCACTTCAGTCTATTTTCTTTTGCAGTAAATGATGTAGTTTGAGAGTTGGTCACTTCTAGTTAATGATTGAATGTCAAATGTTCAATTAGTTTTTCTGGTCAGATCATTTCTGTATTAAAGATCAGTAAGTTGTGTGATGTTTTGTTTTAGAGGGAATATTGGTAAATGTTGAAGCATCAAGTCCATGGGAAGTTTTGTTTATAGAAGGATTGAGATAAGTCCTATGGAGGTTTAGTTTACGGAAAGATGTTAGGATTAGTACACAAGTTGACCTGTTGACTGTCGTTGATTGACCTGTTGACTAGCATTTGTTGACTTGTTGACTCAAGTCTGTTGTGTAAAAAAACAGCTCTGTAACTAACTTTCTCTTAATGAAAAATATTATTGATCATATTTTCTCTGTAGAATTTTCTTTCGTTTTCTTTCTCGTTGCTACACTACTTCTCACTTTTTTTGACACTTTTTTTCTCAACGAATGCTCCATTATCTCGCCTTCTATACACTGGGTGTCCTTCATCATCTACTGTCATTGCATTCACAAATTTCTTTGGAAAATGTTTTCTACATTTTCCATTTTCCATGCAAGGTGAATTTCTATTTAAATCTCCACATGGACCATGGAGCATGTAGTTCCCAACAATTGCATAAGCAAGAGGATTAGTTTCCTTACTGGTATTTCAATAGAAGCCATTCTGTCTATCTTTGGAGGTGAAGAATTCTTATTATCATAATAGAGGAAAACCAATATATGTGCATGCGGAAGACCCCTCTTCTAGAACTTAATAGTATAAATAACTGGGAAATATAGTATAATATGATCAATAATGGTTGGTATATTGTAATAACCTATTATAAATGACCAATGAACAAATAATTTAAAATAAAATACACATATTATTCATAACAGTACTTACTTACCAGAGTTTCACCAAAATATTTCTTGTTTTTAATTTCTTTAATGAGCTCAAGCAACTTTATCTTGAACACTCTGCAAATTGCAGTTACTCTACCTTCTTCATCACATTGACCAATAGCATTCTGTAGATATTGTATCTCTAGCCATTTCAGATTACATGTGAATGTCAAAAATATATTAGGATATTGTAAAACCCCTCCCTAGCCGAGTATTTCCTAAGTATCCCTTGGTCATTGAGAACCTAGAAAACGCACGCCTAGGAAAGAAGTTTATTTTAAAATCCTATTAAAAGAATAAACTTGTAGTTTAAAAATATATCTATTTTTATTTTAAAACATTTTAATTTCTAAACTATATTAAGTTCATTGTACAAGTAAAAAATATAGTTTCCTTTCTTGGAGTACATTATGAAATCCATAGTAGTACTTACGAGAACATACACACTTTTACAAAATTTACTAGCAATTTGATTTCTTTTATTAACACAAACATATATACTCCATAATAACATGGACATATTTACTGCATTATGAGATATAAACATAATTACTACACTAAATACTAGCAAAACCATTCAAAAGTCATAATTAAAACATCCCTTCATGCTCATAGCGTCCCTCGGAATCCTCTCCCAGCTTCATGCCTTAATCCTTACCTGCAAAACATTTTAAAACATTTCGTGGGGTGAGCGCTAATCGCTCAGTAAGGAATATGGCCATTTAAAAACAATTAAGGTTCATTATACAAGTATATTACTTAGGACCTTACCTACCTACAAAATATGACCTTCATTCTTTAACATAACAAGTTCATAAAACATATCATACACTTTGGACTTTTCTCATAAACATAAGTCATAACATAATCATACATAATATAACATAGAACATATATGACTTATGAAATATTCATGTACATGGCATGCTTATTTCTTTTGTCTTTATACTTGATGGTTTCATTAGTCTTTGTTATCCGATCGGATTCATTTAAACCATTACCTTGTTCTTGGTCGTCACCTCAAAGGACTCATGGTTTCCATAAGAATTCCATTCCTCTGATCTTGGTTTATACCTCAAGAGACTCATGGAATTCATTCTTTAACATTTCATAAATTTTTCATAAGACAACTAAATAAGCTATATGCATTACCATTATGAATGCAAACATATGGACTAACATATTCCATGCTCAATCATACTATATTCTCCTACTAAACTTCTTAACTTAATTCATTCAATTTCTCATACAATACAAGGAATTTCAGTAGTAAGATTATTCAGGGGTTTATTAGAATTAGAAACAAATGGGAATTTCCATTAAGAAGGTGGATGCCATACAGTTCGTTACTTTCAAGCAATTTTTCCATTATCTTCTAATTCGAATTTATTTTTGGCTAAAACATAAACGTTTTAGGTCTGTTTCTCAACTTTTTAACACTTCAAGAATCAACTCAATCGGACTTCTATAACTTCAGTTATGACTGATTCAGTGAAGCATGTACAGTATAAGTCTCAAAAAGCCAAATCCGAATTCTATTCATTTTAACCATGTCACCTTCATTTGCACATTCATATCATTTGCCATATCATTCTTAGTATAAAAGGCCATAAAAACCTCCCTTTTTACAGAACCAAAAAGTGCCAAAACATCGTCCAACTACAAATCTCTTAATTGGCATAATCATCCTCCACATGCACACATACACCAATCAACACACCCATTTAAACAATCCATAACCAAAACATAGCATCACACTCATATTAACATAAATAAATGTAAGTTTCATAAACCCTAGGTGTTATCAATTGTAGTCATAAGGGAGATTTTTTCCTTACCTTAGTATACAAAGCACAAGGACACTCCTCCTTAGCTCCAAAGGTTCACCCTTTCTACCTTATACACATAACCACTTATAAATTTCTCTTTTAACTAAAAGATCAGAACAACTAGGGTTTTGAAACTCACCTTAAACTCTGAAATTGAAGTTCTTTAAGTGTAGATGGTGATCTCCTTTGAAAACCAACTTGAAATCCTATGAAAATTTGAGAATAAAATGCTTGAATTAGTGGCTTTTATGGTGGATTTGAGAGATGAAGAAGAAGATGATGCACTTGGGGTGTAAAAGGCCGACTCCTCTCACTTAAAATCTTGTAAATATTCATTCAATTGTTACTCTAATGTGATTGGTCAATAAAAGTTAGATATAAGGGTCATTTGGCATAAATTTTTCATATAAGGGCATTTTGGTCATTTCCACCACAACATAAAGATAAGCACTCATTTAATGCCATTTGAATTCTTTAAAACACTTAACAATTAAGCAATCCCATAGGTAAATGACTAACTTACCCTTAATGCACTTTTATGGATACTTATTACATATGGATTTGTATGGAAAAGACCATTATACCCTTGGTTACCGTTTACGCCATTTAACCATATCAATCAACTTTATGACCATTCTACCCTCATTTCTCTTCAATGACATCACCCCTTACACTTAATAATGGCCACATCTCGAAATACATGTAAATTGACCATTTTACCCTTCCATTCAAAAAAAAGAAAATTACTTGAAAAGTAAATTTCATACCTTAAGGCATTGGAATAATAACGCGGGGTTTACAGATATCCACAATATCTACAAATTGCCATAGCATCTTGATAATTTTGAAAATGATATCGGGGACTGCCAGTGTTAGAGGATGGTAGCAATGTAGACTTGACTACAATCTCTGCATTAACATCACCTTTTGAAACAGTATCCACCAGTCCGTTGTACAAATCACTCCTTAATTTTTTCTGATGGCAAAGAAAACTCTCTGCCGCGGCGAAGTACAGCAACATCAAGGTCACCACGGTGAAGGTTTATTTCGCCGCAGTGTGATTCAATCATCAGATAGCTTTAGGACTCTAGAATGTTTCTTGCCATGGCGAAGTTTTAATTCACCGCGGCGAGATCTACTTTTTCACTTTTCGCTGCGACAAAGTGTTATTTCGCCACAACCAAGAGCCACGATTTTGCAGTCGATGCAGCGAAGCTTTATTTCATCGCGGCGAACGATACAGATCTGTGAACGTACAGTTCACTTTTTTTTTTCCTTTTTTTGCAATTTTCCGCGATTCTGAATCAAATTGAATGCATCAACATACGACCAGGATATCAATCAACCAAAAAACTTCAATCAACACATTATTAATCAATTGATTAATCAAATCATACATTTAAAAGATTTTACAGATTTTAAAAACAATCAAGAGATGCAATAATATGTTATCAAACAAATATACATGTTATCAATCAACGTTTAAAAATTATAATCTGATACCCAAGGCTATGATACCACTGTTAGCAAGTGATCGGGTATACGCAGCGAAAAACACAGATTCAAAAACAAATAAAAATTTGATCAAATGCTTAATCCCAAATCTGGGTATAGATTATAATGTTTACATGTTTATAAATTCTACATTAAAACAATATAATAAATCCATAAAAGGATTCAAAATAACTTACCAACGTTTAAAGGCTTCTTCACTACTTTAGTTTCGCTTGTCAATTAAAGAAGAGAATCGCACAAACGTCGTCCACACGAAGATAATATGTAGAACCTACTACTGTTTTACTAGAACAAATAGAAGGCTTAGAATCAAGTGAATCAAAGAAAGAAATTCTTTGATTCACACACACTTTGAAAAACGTGAGAGAGAGAGAGAGAGAGAAGGGTGGCTAGGGTTTTTCTTTTTATTCAATGAATGAGTAATTGTTCTATTATGTTTTAATTAAGTTTTACTTATATAGTGTCACTTAATTAAAACCCTAATCCCAATAGGAATAACCATGGACTCTCAAGTTGATCCATCCTTGCAAGCAAACACACCCTTTATGGTATTTTAATTTTAATTAATTATTAATATAATTAAAATCAATTAATATATAATATATATTAACATTTAATTATTATTAACAATAATCCATTTAAATACATGTGCACATATATTTAAATATAATCTCACTAATTTTAATTTTGATATTAAAATTAAATAAAGGCAACAACCTCAACAAAATTAATTGCCGTGGTAGTTACCCAAAAATACCCTTTCATCCTAAAAGACAAAAATACCCTTTTCACAAAACGATTCTTAAATTATCTTCTAAGTGTGTGACCCGTAGGCTCCTTATCATATCGGCAGTGAGTAGTATCGCGATTAACACCAATTAATCGTCTCACTACTCATAGACTAAGATTGGCTCCTAGCAAGACATCATGGCCACCCGATAGATTTGGATTCAGCGAAATAGCTACCTATCAATGATATGGTTACTGTGCAATCAAATCCTTTCATCATTTGTTATCTCATCAAGGCTGAAGTATATAAATAGTGTCAACCTCATTTATCCTTGATATCTTTGTATTCAGTTATGGACCAATGACCGGAATAATAAATTGGATTGAGCAACAACTCAATCCCACTGTGGCCACGACTTTAGTGTCATTGCCATTCACTGAATTGCATCGTGAGATAACTTCTCCCGTACCTGGGAGTAATGAATCATTTGTTGATCCACCATAGTCTTGATACACTCCTCAATGCAGCCAATCACTATCTTATTGATAGCTATGAATAGAACTATGTTAGGCTAGTGTCAAACTACACCAATCGGTGCACAAAACGCTTTGGTGATCTCAAGTCTACGGATCGCATGCACCACCATTCGTTAGAGAATTTATTTCGTAGACACTATGGCTACCATCTATATAGAATCCTCTGGTGGGTCTGTCTAGTGAACTTGCCTACAGCAAGCACCCATGTGTCGCACCAGGTTGTTGGCAAACAATCTTGACAGTGATATCAGTCACAATCTTTTGACAGGGTCGTTCAACACTATGATAGCCTTATCGTATTATATGTGTCCTTGGTCAAAATAATACTGGGGCTACGAACATTTCTAGAATGGTCACCATATGTCATTATAGGGTTTTCACTATCAAGATTTGAAACACTTGATACCCTCGTCATGGTTCTACCATCCTAAGGACATATATCAATGCGCATGCAATTATGATTTACATGATATAGAAGAAAATTGTCTTTTATTGATTAATAAACATTATGACAAAGAGTCAATTTTACAATAATTGATTGGCTCTAGAACACCAACTCTAACTATATATGTGTGTGTGTGTGAGAGAGAGAGAGAGAGAGAGAGAGAGAGAGAATGTGAAAGGATTTATACGTTGTATCTGTTATGTAGTGCTATTTACAACCTGTTATTTAAATTGATGTGATCCATATACATACACACACACACATATATAGATCCATCCCATTAATTTTACATAAATATCTATGTATAACATACCATTAATTTGAATAACATTTTGTTAACAACACTTCATTCATGACAAAATTAAATTTCACAAAATAAATCAAAGATCAAAAGATCAAATATTTAATTAATATATAGTGAGTACGTCAATTACCAAAAGATACTGTGTTGGCATTTTGTTTGTTTTTCAAGGTACATCATAAATGTAATACATGCAATATTCCTGTGTGTAAATTATGTTTCATGTAGAGCAGATGTGTTCCAAAACTGATAGTTTGATATAATGTTTTATTTTTAAATTTTGATATTTTTAGAAAAATAATAATCAAAGTGTGAGATTGTTAATTCAATATAGTTTCACTAAGCATTAAATCATTTGTTAGTATTTTAGAAGAATACAATATATGAGTTTATTAAGTATGGTCATGTTTGTAACTTTGTAATAGTTACAAATCAACAAAATGTTGTCATTTGACTTCTTGGCGCCTTTAAAACAAATTTGGGGATTTAGGGTATTTTTTCCTGTTCTACTTCTTACGCATTCAAATTGTATCATATTTTGTCGTTTAACTTCTTGGCAGTTCTTTAAAACAAATTTGGTGATTTAGGATATTTTTTTCCCGTTCTACTTCTTGTGCATTCAAATTGTATCATATTCTATTGTTAAAAGTTGAATTAATTAGGGTAAACACTTTGTAATGAGAATTGACTAAAACACACAATTATCAGTATCTTCGTTTGTCAACACAATTTCCTCCTGTATTTGCATGTCTTTGAAACCAATTCCTGGGTAAGTGAAGTTTTTTCATATTCGACTCGTCTTGAATTCCATTTTTATGTTTGATAATGTCTCTTTTAGAAATTACCAGCACTGTCACTGATGATGGTCTTTTAAATTATCGAAGAGATTACAAAATCTCTAACAAATTTGACTTATTGCCCTGTGATACGCCTGATTTTTATGTATTCTTCTCCTGGGTTTTTTTTACCTTCTTTGAAATATTTTTGCAATGTGGGCTTGTGCCTCCTTTCTCTCCATTTGTAGAAGACATAATGATTGCTTATAAACTTGTGCCGAGGTAGCTCCATCCAAATGGTTGGAAAATAATTTTGAGTTTTGAGGTTCGTTGTTTGATGCATACAATTAGACCAACTTTTTTCTATTTGTAACTATTTTTATGCAATTAAAAAGAGACCGAATAGTCCCTTTTACTTTATCGAGAGTAGGAAGGGTAGAACGTTGTTATCAGGATTAAGCAGTAAACTGCGAGGGTGGAGTGATAGGTATTTTTTGTAGGGTTGTAAGAAAGGGTGGGGAAGATTACCTACTGAGTGGTCAGATGCTAAGAAGCCCGAGAATGATAGCAGCCACATTGAGGGAAATGAAATTGCAATCAAGACATTGGAACAAATTATTCAAAATAAGTAGACTTTTGACATCTATGATATGCTGGGCAGATACCTACATTTTAAATCCCAAAATGGTATTATGATTTTTAATACAATTGAATTTTATTTATATGTCGACTGTTAGAAATTTATTGTTTTTTATTTTTTTGATGAAAGTAATGTTGAAAAAGCTGCCACGACTACAACAACTGCAGTATCAATTTCTGCAGCCAAACTAATCGTTCCTGCTCATCCTGCACTATCTACATCCGAACGAATACATACACCAATTGAAGAGAATGATGAAGATACAGAAGAGGCCCAATTAATCAAGAGAAGGAAGCGTAACAATGAAAGTCAGGAAGGAAATATAGTTCCAGAGTCTGCTAATAATTTGAAGACTATGCATGCAAAAGATCTAGATAAACTTACACGAAATGAGGTAAATTTGCTGAATTAAAATGTTTTATTTGTTTTACTTTTATTTTACTAAAGATAATTAAATTTTTCTATTGTTTTATCCTTTTTTGGGGGGGCAGGGTCTGTATGCTTTACTGAAAATCAAGCGACGTTGGCTGGGCTCAGGCAATGTCATTGTAAAATTGCAGAAAAAGAAGAAAAATCTAGATATTGAAAGGCAAAAACATATAGTTGAAAACATGTATCTACAGAACAAACTGACAGAAGTTGTAATTGATTTAAAGGATATTGAGGAGATAGAGAGAGTTGTTGGACAGTCATGTGCAGAAATACAAAGAGAAATTGATCTTCTTAAAAGGCAGAAAAAAGAATTACTTGACTCCAATGCTAAGATACAATCTGTTATTGCTGAAGCTGAAAGAGACAGGAATGAAGTTGGTGGTTACTTAAATGACATGTTTTTGGCTACTCGAGAAGCCTGTGCTAAGGCTAAGTCAAGGCTTCCAGATGAAAATCATGATTTCGTTAGAGCATTTGCTGTTAGAAGAGGAACAGACAAACCCTGTTGTCACTGATACTTCCCCGGATGTTGTTGATCCTTGATCTGTTATATTTGATAAGATATGTACAAATAACTGAACCTATGTAAATATTTTTTTAGTAATTTTGTAACAATGTTTATAATATATATTAAAATATGTATGTCTACTGGCTAAAAGTAGTGTTAATCAAACCATTGGCACAATTGGCTACATGGCACCAGGTTTTTTTAGTTTCAGTACATGTGTAGTTTAATATATTTTTGCTAAATTTTCTCTGCCATTGGTTATTAATTTGTTGTGTCATCTGCAGATTATGTTAGAAAAGGAAAAGTGTCAAGAAAATGTGATGTTTATAGCTATGGTATTTTACTAATAGAAATATTCACAGAAAAGAGGCCAACTGACGAAATTGTCTCAAGTGACATCAATTTTTGTCACTAATTTGCTGGTCAAAAAATTCAGTCTTAATATCTGCCCACCTTCATGGCCTCCACTTCCAACGCCACCATCTTTACCACCGGCACAATGTCAGAACACCCACCCCAAGCTTACCTCTAAGACTCAACTCCACACAACACAACTTTCGTCCAAGCTAACCCTACAACGTTTCATCACAACTTCAACTTCTTATTCTTATTGCTATGATAATCTTTATCAGCAGGTATACCTTGTTCACAGTCATCCTCTTCTGCGTTGTCTAAAGTCGAATTGTCTATTGGCATTTCCTGTTCATGACGTTGTACGCTTGATTCATTTCTTCCTGACCTGTCTTTGTTTTTTGAAGTAAATACTCCACATTCTGTAACATTTGCCGTTGATATATGTAAGTCGTCTTCTTCCTCAGTTGCATGGTCTGCTTCATCTTTTCCATCCATCGCCTGTTGTTTATCACAATCTACTCATATTTACTTGAATCTTTACAAGTTTATTATTTCAGATTAAAGACTATACTCACCTTTTCCAATTCCTATAGCTTGTATTCATTCTTGAGTTTTTGATTGACTGGAAATTAATACTTTTGCTACAGTATAGGATTCAGATCCTTCTTTCAAATTCGTATCTGTCAACCTGGTTTTGAAAACAAAGTTCTAACCACACAGTTCATAGAAACGTTTTGGGATTGTTTGATGATCGTTCCCTTGTTTGTTCAACTGTTGAGAGCTAGATAGCCTAACTAATATCTAGGCTTCTACATCAAACAATATAAAAATTGCTTCTACAGTTCCGTCTGTCACTTTCATATCTATCTTGTACCTGTTATATTATTAATGATACAATATGATAAATCAACAATTTAAATTGTTTGTACTCGTTATTCCATTAACAATCAAATTGTAATATGTAATTTATTCAAAAGAAAAAAAAAATTATATACCTCATTTGAGGGAATGTCAATTCCTTTTTGCATTTCTGACAATAAAAATTACTATTATTGTCCAGAATTTTCTTCTTGCAAGAACTGCACAATAGGTAATCCTTGTATATAAAATTATATTATAATAATCAATTTAATTAAATGAATATTGTACCTGATCATCACTGTTATACCACATGATACTGGTAATATGCTTCAATGATACTCTATTCTGAAACATTTCCTTCTCTATTGGTACTTCGTTCACAGTTCTCTTCTACAGTTGAACTACTTGCATATTGTTGTTACTGTAGTTATGAACAATGAATAAGATACCAAATATACAATTATTTGTCATTATACTATAGAATACAATTTCTTAATAACTTACGTTTCTTGCAGAGAATGCACCTCCTCAATATCAAGATTTAGATAAATTCTCGATGTTGAAGTTGTATTCAGAAATAATCGACCAATATGTAAAAAAGCAAGAGTTAATTATCCACAATATATTAATTCCATATAATATGTTTAAATTACCTTGAACTCTTTCACATTTGTTGATGCAACAATGATTACAATTGCCTTGCTATTTCCCACTTGCAAAGCTTGATTGATTTCCTCACGGATTTTTTTCCATAAAGATACAGTAATTGTCTCTCTGAAATCAATGGTGATGTAAGAAATTTAAGTTGGCAGCAGGAGGTTACGATATTGGTAGAAGAACTTACTATTTAATCTGCAATTTGATGTCTCTTTTATTACTGTTTGTTGATATGATTTCTTGGGTTTCTCCTATTCCATTCGAAATTCCAATGACATTTGCATATCATTGATTATGTTAGGTATAATTTATTAGTTTATTTTTCATACATTCACAACATGGATAAGTCAAACTAAATATACCTTACAATAAAGTAGTGTCATTTGATCTATTTTGAAGATCATGAATACCAGCAAATTGAAATTGATGCTTCTGAATAATTATTCTTGGTTCTTTGATCTCTTCCACAAATGTGATCATGAGAAATTGTATACGATATGTCCCTTCCATAGGTCTATAGGTAGTATGACTCTTACATTCCTCATGACATATATAGAACCTTCATGAATTTGACTCATAAATTTCGAAACCTGTTCTTAGGTATCGTTCCATGTATCACATGGTTCTATAAAATCAATGGAAGTGAGAAATGTTAACAAACATGTGTAATTTATAAATAAGAAAAAGTTTAGATTATTTTACAAATATATTGTGTACCTGTTCATCAATCAAAATCATGTCAATGTTAATTAGATCGTTATTCATTCTGAAATTAATACATTCCCACAATCTTACTATTCTGACAGTGATTATCCAATCATCTCTTGATTGGTTAAGATCTTTAAGCGAATTGTAAGACATTGTGATAGATTGTCTGCAACCAAAATAAAAAAAAAAAAGGAAAAAAAAAAAAAAAAACAATCAAGTGAGTAAAATTAACTTGGAAAATAGACTTCAAATTCTGAACTTCATCATGTCGAACAATATGTACTACATTTAATTGTCTATTCCATCAGACAATTTTCAAAGAACAATAATTTAAACACTTTGGGATGTAACAGAATTAATGATTCGACGGTAAACTATGGTTCGCCAATGAGATTAACAACATAGTTCGGTTGATGCATTGCCATAATTATATAGATGTAACATCATTAATGGTTCGGCAATAAAATGTGGTTAGGCCATAAGAGCAACAACATAAATCGGTTGATGCATTGGCACAATTATATAGTAGAATAATGGTTCAGCATAGTTCGACATCTGGATTTTCCGTTTACAATTGTTCAAAAATAATGGATTGGCATGGTTCGGCATTCGGATTTTGTATGATACAATTGTGGACAAACTAATAATTCATTATGGTTCAGCTTCTGATCCTTACAATTCAAAATACTGCATTATAGTTCGGCAAATAAATAACAGGATGTTACATTATATTTAGCAAAAACTATATACAACTATAAGGTGATATTAATGTGTTAAAAAATCTAAACCGGTTGATGCATTGCCACAATTATATAGTAAAATAATGGTTCGGCATGGTTTGAAATATTTCAAGATACAAGTGCTGAAACTCAGCAAAGAACACCAAAGGAAAAAGTAAAACAGAGGAACGAAAAATGCAGAGGAAAGAAAACCAGATCTGGATTTTTTACTTAACAGCAAATACTGTTACAGATGGGCTGTTTTTATAGCAGTACTAGACTTACCGACCCAATGACCGATTTTGACATACCGACTCACCTATCCAATTATCCAAATCTCAAAATTTAACTCAATTTACATGAGTCAGTATGCCAAATCGATAGTTGAGTCGGTAAGTTTAGCATTACTGTTTTTATAGTATTCAATTATACTAAAAACGCACCGTTTCATCTAAACTTTGGATCATTACATTCAGGCCCCCAACGTCTTATACATATCTAATACTCTCACTTAAACACATCTACAACTTTGAGACTTTCATATATCTAATATCTCCCCTGAAACCAAAACGTGTCTGCAGCTCTGAAGTTTCTTCCTGCTTATTCTGAACTCCTTCAAGCTTCAGCATTTTCTCATCCTAGCATCAAATTCTTCAGCATTTTCTCATCCTCACATCAACCAGCAAAAACAACAACCAGCATTATGCCAGCAAGCATCAATCATCATTACAGCATCGACTATCAAAAGAACTTAACCAGCATCAACTAGCAAAATCAACCAGCATCAACTTCTTCGGCATTTTCTCATCCTAACATCAACTAGCAAAACAACAACCAGCATTACGCCAGCAAGCATCAATCATCATTACAACATCGACTATCAAAAGAACTCAACCAGCATCAAGCAACAAAATCAACCAGCATCAACCACATCAACCATCAAAACCTTTTCAACCAGAATCTGTTTGGTATCAGACTCACAGTTGAATAAACACACAACATCAACCACATCAACCATCAAACCTTTTCAACCAGAATCTGTTCAGTATCAGACTCACAGTTGAATAAACACACAGCAACCAGCTAAAACATTCTTATTCAGGCAGTTCATCAGTAACATTCAGTTTCTCCCTTAAGAAAGCAAATCTATTACTTGGAAGGGCTTTGGTTAAGATATCAGCAACCTGAAATTCAGATGCAACATACTGAACACTAACATGCATTTTTCTGAGCAACTAAGTCCCGAACATAATGCACATCTATTTCTATGTGCTTAGTTCGCGCATGGAATACAGAATGTGCAGACAAGGCTCCTGCGCTCATGTTATCGCACCAAATAACAGGTATATTAGTAATATGTATATCTAACTCAGTAAATAACTGTTTTATCCACACAATTTCAATAGCAGTATGGCAGAGAGCTCTGTACTCAGCCTCCGTAGAGGACAAGGAAACTACCTTCAGTTTTCGGGAGCTCCACTGAAGTAAGTTGCCTCCAACAAATACACTATAACCTGTAGTTGATCTCCTATCAGTGATGTCGCTTGCCCAATCAGCATCAGCAAAAGCTTCAAGGGAGAAATGATCTTTCTTTGTGAACAACAACCCATGCTTAAGAGTACCCTTGACATATCTCAATATACGTTTGCAGGCCGTCCAATGGTTTTCAGTGGGATGCTGAAGAAATTGACTCAATTTATTGACGGCAAAAGCTAGATCAAGTCTAGATAAAATCAAGTACTGCAGTCCCCCTATAATGCTTCGATAAAGAGAAAGCTGCTCAAAAGAAGCATTATCTTCCTTACTGAGTCCAGTTCCTGTAGCCATAGGTGTAGAACAAGGTTTAGAACTCTCCATACCAACCTTGAGAAGTAATTCTTGAGCATATTTACTTTGAGTGAGTAGCAGCCCAGCAGCAGTTCTCTTCACTTCAAATCCCAGAAAATAGCTCACTGGACCAAGTATTTTTAATGCAAACTGATCATTAAGATCTTTCACAATTTGAGACATCAAATGTGGATTATTGCCTGTAACTAGGATATCGTCTACATAGACCAGAAGATACATAACATGAGAGTCTTTTTTGTAAAAGAATAGACTAATATCAAAGGCAGAATTTCTGAATCCCCAAGTCAATAAAGCAGCTCGTAACTTGTCAAACCAGGCTCTAGGGGCCTGTTTAAGACCATATAAAGCCTTATGTAGTCTGCACACCTGCCTTGTTTGAGAAAAATCAGAAAAACCTTCAGGAGGTATCATAAACACTTGCTCAGTTAAGTCCCCATTCAAAAACTCATTATTCACATCTAATTGTTGCACTTCCCAACCATTATAGACTGCTAAAGATAAGATAACTTGAATAGTGGCTGCCTTGACTACTGGGGAGAAAGTATCAAAGTAATCAAGGCCAGGAGTTTGCTGGAATCCTTTGGCTACCAACCTGGCCTTGTACTTTTGAAGTGACCCATCAGAGTGTAATTTAGTCTTAAACACCCACTTACTTCCAACTACATTCATACCCTCTTCATACGGAACCAGCTCCCATGTTTGATTCTTCAAAAGTGCTTGATATTCAACATACATAGCTTCCTTCCATTCTGGAGTATTCATTGCTTCAGTGACAGACTTTGGTTCTGCTAATATACACTGAGTTGCTAAAAGAGCATAAGTCTTAGCCTTGGATCTAGTGAAAATGGGATGAACATTGTCATATGGACCCTTGGATGAAGATATGGGTAGTACAACTTCCAAGTGAATACCAGGCAGATCCGGAGATGAAATTCCAGGAGGTTCAATCACAAGACCAGAATCAGATATAGTAGAAACATGAGGATCAGATATACTGGGCTGTTCTGACCCTGCAGAAACATTATCAACCACAAGACCAGAATTAGGAATAGTAGATGCACGAGGATCTGATGTCATGACCTGTTTTGAACCTGCAGATACATTAAGTACAGAGTGAGGATTGGAATATACTTTAGTAGATGCACATTCAACTGGACCAGTATGACCAGTAGGTGGCTCTGCTGAAACTGATATTGGAGAATTTAACAAGGATGGATCTACCATTGATTGAGCATTACACGGCAGAAACCATGCTTGAGAAAATCCATAATTTTCAGTGAAATTTTTAGAATTAGACACAACATTTTGAAATCCAGACTTGAAGGGAAATTCAATCTAATTAAACCTTACTTGCTTTACCACATAAACTCTACCAGAGGCTGCCATACATTTATACCCTTTGTGTGCAAGGCTGTACCCAAGAAACACGCATTTTTCTGTGTGAAAAGAGAGTTTGTGTGGCTGATAAGGTCTGAGGTATGGAACACAGCTACAACCAAATACCTTAAGCATGGTATAGTCTGGTTCTTTATTAAACAGACATTAAAAAGGTGAGATAAAATCAATGGCAACTGAGGGGAATCTGTTTAAGAGGTAAGCAGCTGTGCATCAAAACTTCAAGGGCATTCCAGCATGTGCTAACAGAGACAATCCTGTTCCCGGCAACGGAACCACAAAAACTTGATGCGTGTTTTCTATAACATGCAAAACTAGCAAGTGCACTAGTCACTCAAGTAATAAAGTGATGGGTAGGATATCGTTCCCACGAGGACTGTAGCAAATCACTAAGTTTTCTAATGTTATCTAGTTGAAGTAATCGAATTCTTTGGATTGGTGGGAGCAATTTTTTATGAAAAATAAAACAAAACTGAAATTAAACAAAGAATTAAATCTTAACTAAGAAAGCAACTTGAAACACAGAATATCAATTCAAGTAAAACGGGTAGGGTTTGATCGTTTGGACTTTAGGGAAACCTAAGAGTTACACTATTTTCACATTCATGCGCGATGGTTGTAAATCGGATCACTAATATGTTAACATACCCTCTCGGGCTATGTTTTCCTATTCATTCTATTAACAATCGCACCCAACAAATTGAAGGTTAATAATTTAAATCATTAAGCAAAGAATCCTAATGATTTCATTAATTCTTGAATTATCCTCTAGCATCCAATACTATAATGGTGATTACCCAAGAAGCCTAACATGAATTATTTCTCAATCTCATCATGTTCATCACATACAGACACTTAATTTCAGAATAACACACAACCATAGCTTATCACATGGAAATAGAACAATCAAATACTTAACCCATATAAGATCACAACTACAATCAAAACCCTAACCCATAGAAGATTAGTTCAAGCTAAATTAATACTACAAAAACGAAAAATAGAATAAACAAGTTAAACATAATAGAACTGAGATGAAAGAAAAGAGATATCCCCAAAAGATGAATCTTCTAGCAAAAATCTGAATCTTCCCTTCAACAATCCGAAAAACTACAAGCTTTTCTCCAAGAAAAGTGTAAAAACGGCTAACCCTAAAAAGCTGAAACCTGGCCAAAAGTTAAGTTTTTCTTTTTATACTTAGTCTAAAAAACCCAGCCCAAAACACGCACACACGAAACTGTGCGTTTACAAAACTGAATATTTGACTGTCGCCGCGGCGAAGAACGAAAAATTCCAAATCGTCTCTGCTACTTCGCCGCGGCAAAGAAAATTCTTGGCCGAGGCGAAGCTCCTTCAAAAGTTCTGAAATTTACAGAACTGCCACTCTGCTTGCTTCTTTGTTCGATTCTTGATTTCGGCTCTCTTCCTTGGAAACAAGCTTCATCGTGCGTTGTCCTGCTCGGAACTCTCTATCTTCTGAAATCCGCTCAATTGAGTCAAAACTATCCAATTTTTTTTCTTATTCGCTCAAAAAGTCCATTTTAACCTGAAATACGAAAAGTAAAGAATAAGCACCAATTCAGGTAAAAATGCACTAGAAAGTACTGAAATTCGACAAAAAGATCAAATAAAAACTGTATAATTTACGGATTATCAACTACCCCAAACTAAAGAGATGCTCGTCCCGAGCATACAGTACAAAACTAACGAAAACAAGGAAACAACGAAAAACAAAAACATGAAAACATGCAAACACACTGAAAAACCAAAATCAACAAAACTCAAATGCCACATGAATGCCTAGAATTGCACAAATCTCACAAATTGTTGAAAGTTTATTATCAGGAAATGTTCGACATTCCAAGAAGTTATAAGCTACAGACTGTCTTCCTCAATCGGTCCACCAAGTAGGTAATCCCCACTTCAATCCACATTCCAACTTCCGGATCATTTTATGCAAAAATTGTAAAGTTTATCAAATGGTGGCAGACTCCATAAGCCTAAATATCGAACTACTCTCACTAATGAGGATAACACAGATGAGAATCAAAAGGTCTTTAAAAGCTTGTAACGTTAGGCTCGGGTCAGGGCTCCAATAAAAGGATAGGAGAAAAGCAAGAGACTCGTTTGTCCAAAGCAAAACTAACATCACATCGAAACCCACATTTCTCAACACCAATCGACATGTCCACTAGTTCACAGCCTTCAAACGCGTATCCTTAAAACTTTTGAATACCATAAATGCAAGGGAGACTCGTTTAAGGTGTACGTGGCATTGTTAAACCCGAGGTTGCCAAATACTGCTAGGCAGTTTTTAAGGCGGGTTCTGGTTTCCAGGTATACCCTTAAACTAGGCCGCATTGTGTTCAAACAAATTTTTTTTTTTTTTTTAGAACACACAATCAATAGAATAGAATTTAGGTGATACCTCCTTTGTTTTATTCTTTTCTCTCAATCCCCACATCATTCTTTTTGGTCTCTTCTTCATTCTTCTTCTCTTAACCCCCAAACTAATTTTTACTCATTTGTACACTCGTTTCGTTCTTTGTTTTGCACTAGGACCGAATTCTCCTAAGGGTACGATACAGTGTTTAGGGCAAAAAGGAATTTACAATTCTGTTGTTTTTTTTTTTTTTTTTTTTTTTTAAGAAAAATAAAGCAAAGTTAAAATGGCTCAAATGGGTGACTAGGGACGATTTATTCATAGGTTGGATAGAAAGGCTCAAACGTTCCGAAAAATGCCTAAATCATTTCCTCAACCATATCTACTCCTAGAATTTCGCCTCAAACATTTCTCAACTAGGTTCTAGAGTCACAAATTATCAGACTTTTCCTAATCGCATAAATGAATCTAAGCATGCCGAAAAATGAAAATGTGGTGAACCACTCAACAAACCTCAATCAAAATCAGTCAATAAACGTAAACTTGAAGCACGCTTAACATTTCTCAACAATAAAATTCAACAATCTTATTCTCATCATTGATTATACAACTCATCACGGCAAAACAAAACAACTAAACGAAAAATGCAACACAAAACAACTAAACGAAAAATGCACAAAAAAATACGTTTTTTTTTTTTTTTAATCTTTTTTTTTTTTTTTTGTTTCAATTTTAGGTGTACGCGGCGTTGTTAAACCCGAGGTCGCCAAGTACTGCTAGGCAGTTTTTAAGGCAGTTACTGGTTTCCAGCCAATATACCCTTAAAATAGATTTTACAGTTTAAGGTGTACGCGGCGTTGTTAAACCCGAGGTCGCCAAGTACTGCTAGGCGTTTTTAAGGCAGTTACTGGTTTCCAGCCCATATACCCTTAAACTCAAAATCTATTCCCTCCCCCAAACTAAATATGACATTGTCCCCAATGTTCCATTATGCATAAGTAGATAGAGAAAATAAAAATAAAAGAAAAACAAAAGAACAATATTAAGGTACGAGAATGCTCCTTTATAAGTCATGAATTGTGCTCCCCAATGTTCACCCCGTTCTCGGACTTTTCATCATCAAAATCTGTCAAAACAATAAACTGTGGTGTCCCTCATGTTAGAACGAATTCACAACTAAAATTGAAAGTATTACATCCTAATCTCGCCCTTTAACAACTACTAATTAAAAACATCAACTAACAACTAACAAAATAAACAAAATCCAAAACCAAAATAAATGAGTTTAATTTCAACTGGACAGAAAATTAAATGAAAGCAATTAAACCAAACATAAACAGGTGCCGGGTTCGTCTTGTTCTTCTTCTTCTTCCTCCTCATCTTCCTCGTCTTCCTCTGATTCCGGCCAATCATCTAGTTCCAGTCAACCCAGTGGTACGCGGAAGTTGTAGTAGTGTGCCTAGAGCCAATCATTATTGTAGAATTGACTCTTTGTAATAATGTTCATTAATCAATAAAAGCATTTTATTCTATATCGCGTAAATCATTATTATTGCAATATGTATTGATATATGTCCTTAGAATGGTAGAGCCGTGATGAGGGTATCAAGTGTTTCAAATCTGATAGTGAGAAACCCTATGAGCACATATGGTGGCCATTCTAGAAACGTCCGTAGCCCCAGTATTTCTTCGAACGAAGGGCACAGATAATACGGTAAGGCTATCATAGTGTTGAACGACCCTGTCGAAAGGCAGTGACTGATCTCACTTGGTGCAACACATGGGTGTTTGTTGTAGGCGATTACACCACAGCAAGTTCACTGGACTGACCCACCAGAGGATTCCATATGGATGGTAACCCCAGTGTCTATGGAACAAATCCTCTAACGAATGGTGGTGCATGTGATCCTTAGACTTGAGATCACCGGAGCGCCTTGTGCACCGATTGGTGTAGTTTGACACTAGCCTAAGCCGGTTCTTTTCAGAGCTGTCAATACGGTGGTGATGGTGCATCAAGGAGTGTATCAAGACTTGGTGGATTGACAGAGGATTCATCACTCCCGGGTATGGGAGAAAGTTATCTCACGGCGCAATTCAGTATATGGCAATGACACTAAAACTGTGGCCACAGTGGGATTGAGTTGGTTGCTATCAGTTTATAATACGCGTCATTAGTCCAGAAACTGAATAAATAATATCGAGAGTAACCGAAGGTTGACACTATTTCTATGCCTTCGTCTCGTCGAGATAAGTATGATGAAAGGATCGAATTGCACGGTAACCATATCGTTGACAGGTAGCTACTTTGCTGAATCCGAATCTATCGGGTGGCCATGATGCCTTGCTAGGGGCCAATCTTGGTCTGTGTATTAGTGAGACGATTAATGTGTGTTAATCGCAATACTATACACTGCCGATATGATGAGGAGCCTAAGGGTCACACACATAGAAGACAATTTAAGAGCAAGAAGAAAGAAGGGCATTTTCGTCTTTTAAGGCGAAAGGGTATTTTGGTAATTTCACAGTGCAATTAATTTGCTGAGGTCGTAGCCTTTATTTAATTTGTTAGAAAAAATAAATAAGTGAAATTACGTTTAAATGTGTGTTCGCACATATTTAAATATATTATCATTATTGTTAAATGTAATATATATTTAAATATATATATTATTGATTTTAATTGAGATAATGATGGAAATTAAAATAAATCAAATTGGGAGTGTTTGGCAACATGGGGCGTTGGGTTGGAGCCCAAGCCTATTCCGTATGGGATTAGGGCAAATTGTTTTTTAAGTATAAAAGAAAAGTGTAAATGATTTTCTTTGAAAAAACCAATACACACAGCAGCCCTTTGCTTCTCCCACGCGAGCAGTAACATCTTAAGCCTAAAAATCAATTCAATTGATTTTTGTTTTCTTCTTATCTTGAAGCCAAAGAGGATCTAGCAAATCCCTCTTTGGTTCTTTTAGGATTGTCTTGTGTGGACTACGCAGGTTCGATCCTACACTTGGATCGGTAGCAAACGTTTGTCGCAAATTTGGAGGAGCCTTCAACGTGCGTTTGTTTCTCTAACTCATGTTGTAATTTATACAGATTTATTTATAATAAATTGTTAAAATCATACCCTTGATCTTGGCTCTTGTAAACGATCCTGTATTTTATTTGTTTCCGCTGCGTATACGGGACCGTTTACTAACAGTGGTATCAGAGCCTAGGGTACTGAATTTTTCAATTTTTATGTGTATGGTTGATAACATGTATTTGATGATAATATGTTGCCATATTGAATCTGTGTAAATCTGTCTTGAAATATGTTTAAGAAAACTGATTAATCGATTAATTTAATTGTTGATGATTTGCTGGTTTGGTTAATGCATGATGGATTTTTGTTGAGATCAATGTGTTTGATTGATTGCAAAATCCAGTTAGAATGTTTTTGGTTGCTGTATGAACAGATCGGAGCTACAGATTCTGTGTACGCTCGCCGCGGCGATATAATCCATCGCCGCAGCGATCGTCGTCGCCGCGGCGATATAATCCATCGCCGCGGCGATCGTCGTCGCTGCGGCGATCTAACTCATCGCTGCAGCGAGCGCATTCCAAGTGTACAGGGGTAAAATGCAAAGTTTTAAAACTTTTGGACCAAACTGTAAATCTGCAAATTATCGGGGGTAAATGTAATTAACCCACAATTTCAGAAATTGATTGTTTTTGAAATGTATGCTTTGTACTTGTTTGTATATTGCATAGTACCCGGTCACTGAACCTTAGACCTAAGGGTGAATGTTTTAATTATTTTTGGGTATGTATGGTTGTATTTATTAAATAGGGCCTGCGTGTCCTGCCTTTCTCCTCTTCTCGATGTATATTCTCTTCTCATCTAATTCCCCTCGAATGTAAATCGAGTTTCTAAATTTATTGATGTAAAGAATTTGTATAATTATTTATTGAAATTTAGAAAGATATTTTTTGTAATGTACTTGAAGTCGGAGCAAAGGACGAGGAACCACACTTGAGACTCAAGATTTTTATTACAGGACCTAGGTGACCACCGATTCCTCTAGGCTCGAGGAAATCGGTTTTAGTTAGGCCATGTACCGGCACGTTTAATTTTTGTTTAGAATGCATGCTAAGGTTGAATGTTTGATAAAATGCCAACAATGTCATTCTAACAAAGATAATAATCTGATGAGACATTAATAAACAAACCCCTCAACTGAATTATATTAAGTCACGTAAGCCTTCCATCACCATGGTTTTAATCAAACCACTGTTCGTCGAAACCTTGTTCGCCAAAGCGAGGGTACACTTCTACAGTGGGAGGTTAAAATACATTGGAGTTTTCCTTAATGGTGATGGGTCGACTTAAAATGAGGTTTTGCTGTTCGCCAAAGCGAAGGTGATAAACGCGTCATAGGCATAGTAGAGCAGTACCCATATTATGTGTACGTGGTGACATGTAGTGTCCACTCTACTGATACTGAGAATCACACTTGAGGAAAATGGTTGGAGCCATTGGATTGTGTGATTGGCTTGTGGCTTTCTCACATTTGAGGTTGATAGTGGGAGCTATCAACTGGTGTGGATTAAGTTTGTTGGCTACCTAATCAACTCATTTTGGCTTGTTCGCCAAAGCGAAGGTTTGAAATGGGAAGGATGGGCTCCGGTCCACTAGGAAAGTCAACGGGCTTTCCCGAGTTAAAGTGAGGGCTATTGGCTTGGTAAATAGTGGGAGCATCGTTTAATAAAAGACCATATTAAACAACAATGAACTTTATATTAACTTATATTTTTCTGCAATTGTAGATTCACCAAAATGAGCATTATGAACCTGCGACCGATAATCGAGAAAGAAAACAGGTTGGATGGATCCAATTTCTCAGACTGGTATCGTAATCTTCGGATTATACTCAAGTCAGAAAGAAATTTATATCCTTGAAAAGCCATACATGGCTGAGCCTGATCCTGATGCCACTCAGGAAGTAAGGATACTTATCAAAGTTCCTTGATGATGCTGATAGCGTACAATGCTTGATGTTAGCATCGATGAACCTATGCTGCAAAAGCAGCATGAGAATATGGATGCTTCTTCCATTATTCTACATCTCAAGGAGCTTTATGAAACAAATGCTCGACATGAGAGGTACAAGGTGTCGAAAGCACTGTTTGGGAGTCTTGACTGAGGGAGCCCAAGTTGGTCCTCATGTGCTCAAGATGATCGAGCACATAGAGAGGCTTGAAACTTGGGATGTGGCTTGGTGCGAATTACAAAATGGATTTAATTCTGCAATCCTTGCCTGACTCTATGCTCCGTTCATAATGAATTTCAATAGAACACGATGGAGAAAACCCTGTCAGGCTTCTGAACATGCTTAGGACTGCAGAGCAGGACTTGAAAAAGTCCAAGCCTATTTTGCTGGTTGCGCCAGTAAACCAAAGGGTTACGGCAAGGGTAAGGCCAAGGCCAAACCCAAGCCAAGCCCAAAGGACAGGTTGCTCTTGGGCCTGAGAGTGGCATAGGGAGGTAAGGTAGTCTGCTTTTTTGTGGCAAGCCTGGCCACTGGAGGAAACACTGCAAGGCTTTCCTCGCAAGCAAGGAAGTTAGAGGCTACGACTTCAGGTATTTTATGATTGAGATTAACTTCTCTCCCTCAACATCTTGGGTCATTGACACAGGATGTGGTACTCACATTTGTACTGATGTGCAGGGTCTAAGGCAGATAGAGTGCTCGCCAAGGGAGAGGTGGACTACGAGTTGGAAATGGAGCACATGTGGCTGCATTGCTGTAGGGACTTATTGTTTTCTTTGCCTACGGGCTTATTATTGGAACTACAAATTGTTATCATGGACCTTCTATTTCTAGAAATATTATTTCAGTATCGCTTGGATAATATGGGGTATCATTTTGAGATATCTAATGGATTGTTGTCCTTTAGTTTGAATGGTATTCTATTTGGAATTGCAAGGTTATATAATGGATTATATGTTCTTGATTTAAACAATAAAGATATTCTCATATTGAAACCAAGAAAGCTAAACAGATCGATCAAAACCAAACTATCTCTGGCATTGTAGATTGTGTCATGTTAATAGACTCGCATTGCAAAACTTCAAAGGGATGGAGTTTTGGCCCTTTTGACTTCCAGTCATTGAGGTATGCGAGTCAGCCTTTTAGGCAAGATGACCAAGTCTCCTTTCACAGGACAAGTGAAAGGGTACTGAACTGTTAGGCATCATCCATAGTGAGTATGTGGTCCACTAACAGTTGAAGCCAGAGGTGGATATTCATACTTCATCACATTTACTGATGATTTCAGTAGATATGGTTATGTCTACCTATGAGACATAAATCTGAAGCCTTTGATAAATTCAAGGAAATCAGGAATGAAGTACAGAATATGTTGGGCAAAAGTATTAAAGCTCTTCGGTCGGATCGAGGAGGTGAATACTTAAGCTCAGGGTTTTCAGAGTACCTGAAGGAATGTGGGATAGTATCACAACTCACCCCTCCTTATACACCCCAACACAATGGAGTGTCAGAAAGGAGGAATAGGACCTACTGACATGGTTAGGTCCATGGTGATTTTAGTGATTTACCTGCATCGGTCTGGGGTTATGCCCTGAGACTGCGACTCACGTTTTGAACCGTGTGCCGTCAAAGTCTGTAGATAAGACTCCATATGAGCTATGGAGTGGGCGAAAGCCCAACTTGTCTTATTTAAGGATTGGGGTTGCGAAGCTTATGTTAAGAAATGACTTCGAAAAAGCTGGGCCCAAAATCCTGTAAATGTATATTTGTGGGGTATCCAAAGGAGACCAAAGGATACTATTTCTACCACCAGAAGAGTGCAAAATTTTTGTTGCTCGATCTGTGTCCTAGAAAGGAATATTTTCTAAGAAGTACTAGTGGGAGAAAAGTAGAACTCGATGAAGTTCTAGAACCACAAGGCATACCAGACGAAGGACGGGATGATGTGCCACAAGAAGTGGTTGAGTCATGAGGAGGTTACTCACAACTTGTGGATCAAAGTGAACTACCTCAAGTAGCACAGGAGCTACGTAGATCTGGGAGAGTACGCCATGAGCCCGAGAGATACGGTTATCTCGTGACTCAACATGGTGAGTAATGGTCTACCAAGAAGATGAACCTAGAACCTACGAAGACGCTATATCGGATCCAGATTCGTTAAATGGCTTGAAGCCATGAAATCTGAGATGGACTCCATGTACCAGAACCAAGTGTGGTCTCTGGTGGAACCACCTGAAGGGGTAAAACCCATAGGGTGTAAAGGGTCTTCAAGAAGAAGACTGACATGGATGGCAACGTGCATACTATAAAGCACGACTGGTTGCCAAAGGTTTCAAACAAATTCATGGCATTGACTATGAAGAAACCTTTCGCCGGTTGCCATGATTAAATCCATCCGGATTATGCTTGCAATTGCTGCATATCAGACTATGAGATTTGGCAAATGGATGTCAAAACTGCTTTCCGAACGGAAACCTTGAGGAGGATGTGTATATGACACAACTGATGGTTTCGTTCTTGATAGTCAAGCTAATAAGGTATGCAAGTTGCAGGATCCATTTATGGACTCAAGCAAGCTTCAGGAGCTGGAACATCGTTTTGATGAAGCCGTAAAGAATTCGGTTTTATTAAGAACGAAGATGAGCCGTGTTTACAAGAAAGTGAGTGGGACGCAGTAGCATTCCTAGTGTTGTATGTCGATGACATACTCTGATCGGGAATGATATAACCGAACTTGCAGTCGGTAAAGACTTGGTTATCCAAGTGCTCTCCATGAAAGACTTAGGGGAAGCAGCCTACATCCTTGGTATAAAGATCTATCGTGATAGACGGTAGGTTGCTTGGTCTAAGTCAGAGTGCATATATTGACAAAGTACTGAAACGATTCAGTATGGAAGAATCCAAGAAAGGATTTCTTCCGATGTCACATGGTGTTTATCTCTCTAAGGAATTGTGTCCTAAAACACAAGATGAGAGAGATAGGATGAAGAGGATCCCATATGCATCAGCAATTGGATCCATCATGTATGCCATGCTATGTACTCGGATTGATGTCTCATGTGCTTTGAGCACTTGTAGTAGATATCAATCGGATCCAGGTGAGCGTCACTGGATGGCTGTCAAGAATATTCTTAAGTACTTGAAGAGGACTAAGGATATGTTTTGGTTTATGGAGGGGAAGATGAGCTCACTGAAGAGGATACAGTGATGCTAGTCCAAACGGAAAAAGATGATTATCGATCGCAATCAGGGTTTGTATTTTGTCTCAATGGCGGTGCAGTGAGTGGAAGAGCTCCAAGCAAAGCACTGTAGCGGATTCTACAATGGAGGCTGAGTATATTGCATTGTCGGATGCGGCCAAGGAGGCAGTCTGGATAAGAAGTTCATTACTGAACTTGGTGTGGTTCCTACGATGTTGATCTATAGACATCTATTGTGACAACAATGGAGCAATTGCTCAAGCCAGGGAAACCAAGGTCTCATCAGAAATCCAGACACATACTCAGACGATTCCATCTCATCAGGAGTAGTTGAGAGGAAAGACGTGCCGATTATTAAAGTGCATACTGACGACAATCTCGCAGATCCACTAACAAAGCCTCTGTCGCAGTAGAAGCATGACAGGCACTTGAGATCATTTGGTATAATACATGAATGATTGGATAGTGCAGTGGGAGGTGTTAGAGTAGATGCCCTAGAGCCAATCAATTATTGTAGAATTGACTCTTTGAATAATGTTCATTAATCAATAAAAGGCATTTTATTCTATATCGCGTAAATCATTATTATTGCAATATGTATGATATTAGTTTAGAATGGTAGAGCCGTGATGAGGGATCAAGTGTTTCAAATCTTGATAGTGAGAACCCATGAGCACATATGGTGGCCATTCTAGAAACGTCCGTAGCCCCAGTATTATTTGAACGAAGGGCACAGATAATACGGTAAGGCTATCATAGTGTTGAACCCTGTCGAAAGGCAGTGACTGATCTCACTTGTCAAGGTGTTGGTGACAAACTGGTGCAAAACATGGGTGTTTGTTGTAGGCGATTACACCACAGCAAGTTCACTGGACTGACCCACCAGAGGATTCCATATGGATGGTAACCCCAGTGTCTATGGAACAAATCCCTAACGAATGGTGGTGCATGTGATCCTTAGACTTGAGATCACCGGAGCGCCTTGTGCACCGATTGGTGTAGTGTTGACACTAGCCTAACGCGGTTCTTTTCAGAGCTGTCAATACGGTGGTGATTGGCTGCATCAAGGAGTGTATCAAGACTATGGTGGATTGACAGAGGATTCATCACTCCCGGGTATGGGAGAAAGTTATCTCCGGCGCAATTCAGTATATGGCAATGACACTAAAACTGTGGCCACAGTGGGATTGAGTTGTTGCTCTATCCAGTTTAATACGCGTCATTAGTCCAGAAACTGAATAAATAATATCGAGAGTAACCGAAGGTTGAAACTATTTATGCCTTCGTCTCGTCGAGATAACGTATGATGAAAGGATCGAATTGCACGGTAACCATATCGTTGACAGGTAGGTACTTTGCTGAATCCGAATCTATGGGTGGCCATGATGCCTTGCTAGGGGCCACTCTGGTCTGTGTATTAGTGAGACGATAATTGTGTTAATCGCATACATACACTGCGATATGATGAGGAGCCTAAGGGTCACACACATAGAGACAATTTAAGATGCAAGAGAAAGAAGGGCATTTTCGTCTTTTAAGGCGAAAGGGTATTTTGGTATTTCACAGTGCAATTAAATTGCTGAGGTCGTAGCCTTTATTAATTTGTTAGAAAAAATAAATAAGTGAAATTACGTTTAAATGTGTGTTCGCACATATTTAAATTATATCATTATGTTAAATGTTAATATATATTTAATATATATATAATTGATTTAATTGAGATAATGATGGAAATTAAAATAAATCAAATTGGGAGTGTTTGGCAACATGGGGCGTTTGGGTTGGAGCCCAAGCCTATTCCGTATGGGATTAGGGCAAATTGTTTTTAAGTATAAAAGGAAAAGTGTAAATGATTTTTCTTTGAAAAACCAATACACACAGCAGCCCTTTGCTTCTCCCACGGCAGTAACCTCTTAAGCCTAAAAATCAATTCAATTGTTTTGTTTTCTTTAATCTTGAAGCCAAAGAGGATCTAGCAAATCCCTCTTTGGTTCTTTTAGGATTGTCTTTGTGTGGACTACGCAGGTTCGATCCTACACTGGATCGGTAGCAAAACGTTTGTCGACAAATTTGGAGGAGCCTTCAACGTGCGTTTGTTTCTCTTAACCATGTTGTAAATTTATACAGATTTTATTTAATAAATTGTTAAAATCATACCCTTGATCTTTCGTAAACGATCCTGTTATTTATTTTTTCGTTTCCGCTGCGGTAACGGGACCGTTTACTAACAGAAGTGTCAACCTTCAGCTCCTTGAAGCTGTCTGTCAGCAATTCATGAATGCTCTGTGTCCGCTCCATATCCAATCGTGTCTTCTCTTCATGTATTTCATCATGCCCATCATTTCTTGCATCATCTCTTTTGTGACCCTGTGGAGCTGGATGATGTGGCCATGCTCGTTCTCTGCTCTCTTGCCCCCGTCTTGGTTGGGCAGCTTCCGTTCGGTCAAGGTGTTTCTTGAAATAGTTGGCCTCGAGTTGGAGCTGGATGAATACGCGCGTCATCATCTTGAACCTTGACCCGCTTTAGGCACAGGCTGTGATGAGATGCGGGAAACAGTAACTTGAGCGCCCTTTTGGGATGCTATCCTGCACTGTCATAAATGATGTCTCCCACATCCATGCTTTTCCTGCGGCAATAGAGTAGAGCAATTCCGCCTCTCATGAGTCATTGTGCTGTAGTGCGTCTCCGGCATTAGTTTAGCACAGACAAAGTACTGCCACAGCCGAGCCATTGGTGTCAACTGTGTTCCTTTTAGTGTCTTTTTCTGTTTTTTAGATACTGTGTTCCTTTGAGTGTCTTTTTCTGTTTTTTAGATACTTCCCAGCTGCCCCAGGTTTCGTAATGACCGGCAAGATAATATCATCTTTATTGGTGATCTTTTGAACTCCACATACTCATCAACGAAACTGAAATGTTCGGGGATGTTATAGAATTTGTTGATATCCCTTGCTGAGAATGCACATCCTCCCCGTACAAACACAATCCCATCTGACTTTCGGGGAAGTTGGCATAGAACTCTCTCACCAACGGTTACATACCTGCACATCAGGAGCACGCATGAACATGTTCCAACGTCTACCCCTACTCAGTCCACAGATTGTGGTGCTGTCAATCCACGTTCAGGGATGAAACCCTTATCCTTCCTTTGATCACCTCCTCATAACGTTTACGGGCGGCTCGTTTACAAACCGGTTGTCAATGTTCTTCCCTTGCTCGTATGCTTAACTTTCGGAGCCATTGATTCAATGAAATTCAATCCACTGTTAACCCCAAGGAATTAGCCCTATAAAAACAAGGCCATGTCCAACCTGCAAAAACAATCCACACTTCCAAATTCGCAATTCAACCCCCAAACTACGATTTTTTCTATTTTAGGTGTACGCGGCGTTGTTATAACAGAGGGTTGCAAATACTGCTAGGCAGTTTTTAAGAAGGGTTGGTTTCCAGCCAATATACCCTTAAAAAAAATTCCACGTCAAAATTTCAAAAACAATCCACACTTCTAAACACTTCTAAAAATTCGCAATTCAACCCCCAAACTCGATTTTTCAATTCACACAAAACACTCCAAAAATAAAAACCACACTTCTAACAATCAATTTGTTCACAAAATTCTCAAAATGAATCACAATCAACAACTCAACAAGCCCAAAATTTCTTAAGTTAAAAGTTCACATAATTTTTAGATCTACGATTATAGACTAAAAATTTCCAAAAAAGAGCTTTGGGTTTTCGAGATCTTACCAATATGAAGGTTTGCCCCACCAATTGACCCGGATTTTTTTATCCAAAAATTTTTGTGAAATTTTTGTGAAATTTGTTGTTGAAAGGGTTGTTTTGGTGTTTAGGAATGTTGTAGAGTGATTATTTTGGTTGGAAAAGCAAAATAGAAGTGAAAGATTGAAAGTTGGAAAATTTTTCTTCAACTCAGATGCAAGGCGGCGTGAAAATGAGAGAAGAAAAGTTGGATATATAAAAAGAGACTTCGCCGCGCGGCGAAGTTCATCACGCATAAACCCTAAAAATTCCCAGGTTTTGCCGCGGCGAAGAACAATTTTTCGCCGGGGCGAAAACTTCACGAGTTCAAGGCTAACTCTCTCGGGAAGAAAATTTCTTCGCCGCGGCGAAATGCCTTAGCCAATTTTTCGCAAATTCTACCTTTCTTCGCCGCGGCGACAAAAATTACTTCGCGCGCGGTGAAATCTCCCAGTAGCAACCGGTATCTTATGTCTCTTCGCCGCGGAGAAGAATGTTTCTTCGCCCTAGCGAAGTTGGAAATTTTTTATACCTTCCTTTGCTCTAGACTTCACCTGAAACAACTGAAAACAAGAAAAACATCAATTTATACAAACTCATAATGAAAAAAGAAAATTCGAACAACAAAAATTAAAATCAAAAAGTTAAAAACACTTGGGTTGCCTCCCAAGAAGCGCTTGGTTATAGTCGAAGCTTGACTCCTCTCATCATTTAGGTTGGAATTTCAAGTTGGATTGGGGTGAACTTGCAACTCATACCCCCTCAATGTATGGCTTCAACTCTGTCATTAACCGTGAAAATGCCCTTTCCTCATGTGTGACTTCACCGCTCCGGATGCATGTATCTCGTAATAATGAATGGTCCGGACCATCTAGACTTAAGTTTCGGGGAAAAGCCGAAGTCAGAGTTGAACAACAATACCTTTGTCCAACTTCAAAAACCTTGATCGGATGTGCTTGTCGTGCCACCTTTTTGTCTTTTCTTTATAGTTCCGGGCACTTCATATGCTTCGAGACGAAACTCATCAAGCTCGTTCAAAGTCAGCATTCTATCCTCCCGCGGCTTTCAAGTCCATGTTCAATTGCTTGACGGCCCAATATGCCTTATGTTCAAGTTCTACCGGCAAGTGGCACGCCTCTTCATAGACCAATCTGAACGGAGACATAACAATTGGGGTTTTGAAAGCAGTGCGATAAGCCCATAAAGCATCGTCCAGCTTCTGTGACCACCTTCCTCGAGGCATTGACTGTCTTCTCTAAAATCCCCTTCAGTTCTCTATTCGACAGTTCCACTTGTCTGCTCGTTTGTGGATGATAGGGTGTTGCACTTATGTGTCACTCCATACTTACTCACGCAAGCATCCATTTGCCATGCAAAAGTGTGATCCTCCTACTAAGATTGCTCGGGGTACACCAAACCTTGAGAAAATATTCTTCCTCACGAAAGTAATCACCACCCTAGCATCATTAGTTGGCAATGCAACTGCCTCAACCCATTTCGACACATAATCACCGCTACTAAGATATACAGTTCCCAAAAGAACTTGGAAAGGACCCATGAAATCTATCCCCCCACGTCAAAAATTTCAACACCAGGATATGTTCAACGGCATTCATCTCTTTTTGAAATATTTCCCATCCGTTGACATTGGCACACTCCTGAATCATCCGGAAGGATCCTTAAAGAGGGTTGGCCAATAAAACAGATTGTAGCACTTCGCTGTTCTGTTCTGCCCCCAAAATGGCCACCTACTTCCTTTCATGACAATGTCTTAAAATGCTCCCATTTCTTCCTCCGGGGCACATCTCGTATCATTTGATCGTACAGTGCCTGTACAAGAACGGCTCTTCCCAAAAGTAGTATTTTAAATCAGAGAAAAATTTCCTCTTCTGTTGAAATGTCATACCACTTGGGAGCACCCTTGATGATAGATAATTTGCAAAGTCCGCATACCATGGTGCTTTTCCACTCTATCAGCTTCTCATCCGGAAATGTTTCTGAAATTGGCATTTCCAACTCATTTCCCTCTATTGGTCTCTCAATTCTCGACAAATGATCAGCTACCACATTTTTCGACCCCTTCTTGTCTCGAATCTCTAACTCAAACTCTTGAAGTAGTAGAATCCATCTTATCAACGAGGTTTTGCTTCTTGCTTCGCCAGTAGGTGTCTGAGTGCTGAATGGTCCGTGTAAACGATCACCTTCGCACCTAATAAGTAAGACAAAATTTGTCAAAAGCAAACACAACAGCCAATAATTCTTTTCAGTGGTGGTGTAATTCAGTTGTGCATCAACGAGTGTCTGTAGATACTGAATTACATGCAACACTTTATTTCTTTTCTGTCCTAAAAATCCCCTAAAGCAAAGTCACTAGCATCACACATTAGTTCAAAGGGCAGTCCCAATCGGGAACTGCAATAATAGGTGCAGACTAGTAATTTTTTCAGAGTTAGGAAAGCATGCATGCAATCATCATTAAAATCAAAAACAACATCTTGTTTAATAAATTGCAAAGGGGTTTAGAGATCTTTGAAAAATCCTTGATGAAGCGTCTGTAAAACCCGCATGCCCCAAGAAACTTCGGACGGCTTTGACATTTGATGGTGGTGGTAGTTCTAATCACCTCTGTCTGCCCGATCAACTTCAATCCCCTTGGAATCCTATGTCCGAGCACTCCTGGACCATGAAGTGACATTTTTCCCAATTCAGCACCAAATTTGTTCCTTACACCGCTGCAAAACAAGAGACAAATGTTAGACAGTTATCAAATGATGATCCGAAAACTAAGAGAACATCCATGAAAACTTCTATGAATTTTTCCACCATGTCTCCAAAGATTGACATCATGCTTTGGAATGTTGCTGGTGCATTGCATAACCCAAACGGCATTCTCGATAAGCAAAGGTGCCGTAGGGGCAAGTGAAGGTCGTTTTATCTTGATCCTCCGGAGCGATGGCAATTTGGTTATTCCTGAATAGCCATCCAGGAAACAATATATGCATGTCCTGCCAACCTCTCCAACATCTGATCGATGAAGGGCAATGGAAAATGATCCTTCCTTGTCGCCTCGTTCAGTTTACGGTAATCAATGCACATCTCCAACCCGTTACCGTTCTGTTGGAATCAACTCATTACTCTCATTTCTCACAATAGTGATCCTCCTTTCTTTGGAACAACTTGTACCGGGCTCACCCATGGACTATCGAAAATCGGATAGATGACCCCGCATCTAAGAGTTTCACCACCTCCTTCCTCACCACTTCCCTCATTGAGGATTCAATCTCCGTTGTGGTTGTACCCTCGGCTTAAAGTCATCCTCCATGAGAATTTATGCATGCAAAATAAGGGTGAGATACCTCTAATGTCTGTAATGGTCCATCCAATTGCTAGTCTATGTTCCTCAACACTCTAATCAACCTCTTTTCCTCTAAGGCATTTAATTTGCAACTAATTATCACCGGAAAAGTTTCAGAGTCTCCAGATAGACATATTTGAGGTGAGGTGGTAAGGGTTTCAGTTAAGCCTTGGAGCTTCTTTAATATTTTCCTTGCCCTCTCTTTGTCAAAATCAAACTCCTCAAATTCTGCATCTTGACTCTCCTCAATCGGTGGTTGAGTGCTTCTAACTTCTAGACAATCGTTCCTTGTTGATTCTTCTACCTCTACCGTTTTAGATTTGGCTATACACGCTTCTAGAGGTAATTCTGGGATGTTTTCTCCCAGGACTCCAAACAAGTTCATCCACCACGTCCATACTAAAACATGAATCCGCTTCCGATGGAAACTTCATTGCATCAAACACATTAAACGTTACTGTTTCATCCTGAACCCTTAATAGCAACTTTCCTCCTGCACGTCAATCAGTGCTCTCCCCGTGGCCAAGAATGGTCGGCCCAAAATGAGAGGAATCTCTTATCCTTTCCATGTCCAGCAATACACAAGTCCGCGGAAAAATAATCTTCCCCACCTTCACTAATACATCCTCAACTATCCCCTCGGGTGCTTTATCGACCGATCCGCTAGTTGCAACGACATTGTCGTTGGCTTCACTTCACCAATCCCTAATCTCTTGAAAACAGAAAAGGGCATCAAATTATACTAGCTCCTAAATCACAAAGCACACGATCAAACGTAATATCCCCTATAACACAAGGAATAGTAAAAATCCCTGGATCTTTGAGCTTCGGGGGTAATTTCTTCTGGAGGATTGCACTGCACTCTTCCGTTAGCATCACCGTTTCCTCATCTTCTAATTTCCTTTGTTCGAAAGGATTCCTTCAGGAACTTCGCATAATCGGCATTTGCTGTATTGCATCTGCAAAAGGAATGTTAATATGCAATTTTTTAAAAATTTCAATGAACTTCGAAATTGCTTATCGATTCTTTTTTCAATCTCTGAGGAAAAGGCACCGGGTGGGGTGTGATGTGCTAATTCTGGTGGTATCTCAGGGAATGGCAATTTTCTCTTCTTTTTGCCTTTCATCCTCTTTTTTTCTTTTCCCCAAAGGCACTTGAATTCTCTTCACAATTAATCTCTTTATCAATCCTCTCTTCAAACTCTTCCCTTCGGGTTGTCCCACCTCTTTGGTGTGGGCCTACCTCTTCCAAAACTGCCCACTTCTCAAAATTATGGCATTTGCTTGTTCACGTGGGTTGGTCACTGTGTTGCTTGGTAGTGAACCCTGTGGTCTATCATTCAGCTTCTCGGCCAATGGCCCATCGTACTCAAGATTCCAAATGGACGCTCCCTGGTTTCTAAGTTTGTCCTCGTCTCATTCATGAACCCTGTAGTCTCTTGCATAAATTTACCAACAATCCTCCAACTTCGACACTTTGATCCCCCGGTTGATTGGTCACCCTGGCGGGTTATTTGGAACTTGCTCTGGTTCCCATTGGACCTTGTTGGTTCTGATTTCCTCATGCCAGATTCGGATGATGTCTCCACCTTGGGTTGTATGTGTTGGAGAATGGGTTGTTCGGTTGTCTTGATTTCCTGCCAAGTAGTTCACTTGGTCCGTTGATAAAGTGACGGTGCAAATGTGTTCCAACTTGGCACTCGCTGCTCACCTGGTTTCCTGCACAAAAATCACATTAATTGAGGTGCTTGTATAGAATTTACCTGCATAGTTCCCAACTGTTTTTGGAGTGCAGTGAGTTGGGCTGAGATGGCTGTGAAAGCATCTACTTCATGAAGACCGAAGATTTCCTGCTCGTCGTTACTCTCTCATGGTCTTTGATAGTTGTTGCTTGCCAAAACCTCAAGCAACTCATATGCCCTTCAGGTGTCTTATTTTGTAAAGCCCTCCTGAAGCGCATCCACCATGGTTTGACGTTACCCATCAAACCATTATAGAATGTTTAGACTTGAAGCCAAACTGGCAAACCATGATGTGGGACTTCCTCATCAATTCCTTGTATCTCTCCAAAGCCTCGTACAACGAACTCGGCATCATCTTGTAGAAATGATGTGATATCATTTCTCAACTTCGCTGGAGGAAAGAACTTGGTCAAAAATTTTTGTGCCAGATCATTCCATGTGTTATCGTGCCCGGTGGTAATGCCATAACCACCCTTTTGCTTATATCTCCAATGAGAATGGGAATAAACGCAACCTAATAGCATCATCCGACACTCCATTTGACTTGAAGGTGTGCAAATTTCCAGGAAATTTGCAATGTGCTGATCTGGATCCTCCTTCAATCACCGTTGATCAACCGACTGCTGGATCATCTGAATGATTGCCGGCTTGATCTCGAAGTTGTTAGCTTGTACGTAGGTCTAGTAATACTTGACCCACTTCCGTGCACTGTGGGAACTGAAAATTCCTCAGTGTCCTTTTCTTGTTTAGCCATTTCAACAACAACTTCCTCTGCTTCTGCAGTAAGTGTATCTCTTTCTCTTCTCTCTCTGTTTAATCTTTCTACAGTCCTCTCAAGCCAAGGTCAACAGGAACCACTGGTTGACGTCTTGCTCTTCGCATAAACTGAAAAAAAACACAAGTGAAAGAAAAGGAAATTACAACTCTAACAAAAATTAAAAACAAAAATTAACACTTCAATCTAGTTAAACTCAAGGAGACTTGATGTTAACTTAAAACTGTCCCCGGCAACGGCGCCAAAAACTTGACGCGTGTTTTCTATAACATGCAAAACTAGCAAGTGCACTAGTCGCTCAAGTAATAAAGTGATGGGTAGGATATCGTTCCCACGAGGACTGTAGCAAATCACTAAGTTTTCTAATGTTATTAGTTGAAGTAATCGAATTCTTTGGATTGGTGGGAGCAATTTTTTATGAAAAATAAACAAAACTGAATAAACAAAGAATTAAATCTTAACTAAGAAAGCAACTTGAAACAGAATATCAATTCAAGTAAAACGGGTAGGGTTTTGACTTCGTTTGGACTTTTATGGGTTAAACCTAAGAGTTACACTATTTTCACATTCATGAGCGATGGTTGTAAATCGGATTCACTAATATGTTAACATACCCTCTCGGGCTATGTTTCCTATTCATTCTTATTAACAATCCGCACCAACAATTGAAGGTTAATAATTCTAAATTCATTAAGCAAAAGAATCCTAATTGATTTCATTAATTCTTGAATCTATCTCTAGCATCCAATACTATAATGGTGATTACCCAAGAAGCTAACATGAATTATTCTCAATCATCATGTTCATCACATACAGCACTTAATTTCAGAATAACACACAACCATAGCTTATTCACATGGAAATAGAACAATCAAATACTTAACCCATATAAGATCCAAACTACAATCAAAACCCTAACCCATAGAAGATTAGTTTATAGCAAATTAATACAAAAACGAAAATAGAAATAAACAAGTTAAACATAATAGAACTAAGTGAAAGAAAATAGATATCCCCAAAAGATGAATCTTCTTGCAAAAATCTGAATCTTCCCTTCAACAATCCGAAAAACTACAAGCTTTTCTCCAAGAAAAGTGTAAAAACGGTAACCCTAAAAGCTGAACCCTGGCCAAAAGTTAAGTTTTCTTTTTATACTTAGTCTAAAAAACCCAGCCCAAAACACGCACACACGAAACTGTGCGTTTACAAAAACTGAAATATTTGACTGTCGCAGCCGAACAAGACGAAAATTCCAATCGTTCTGCCTAACTTCGCCGCGCGAAGACAAATTCGCCGAGGCGAAGTTCCTTCAAAAGTTCTGAAATTTACAGAACTGCCACCTGCTGCTTCTTGTCGATTCTCGATTTTCGGCTCTCTTCCTTGGAACAAGCTTTCATCGTGCGTTGTCCTGCTCCGGAACTCTCCTATCTTCTGAAATCCGTCAATTCTGAGTCAAAACTATCCAATTTTTCTTTATTCGCTCAAAAAGTCCATTTTAACCTGAAATACGAAAAGTAAAGAATAAGCACCGATTCAGGTAAAAATGCACTAGAAAGTACCTGGAAATCCGACAAAAGATCAAATAAAAACTGTATAATTTATGGATTATCACACAGCTACAACCAAATACCTTAAGCATTGTATAGTCTGGTTCTTTATTAAACAGACATTAAAAAGGTGAGATAAAATCAATGGCAACTGAGGGGAATCTGTTTAAGAGGTAAGCAGCTGTGCATCAAAACTTCAAGGGTATTCCAGCATGTGCTAACAGAGACAATCCAAATTCAGTGATCATCCTATGTTTTCTTTCCACACGCCCATTTTGCTGATGAATGTACGCGCAAGGATGCCTAAATAATACTCCATGTTTCCTATAGATAATTAGCAAATGACCTGTATTCTCCACCCCAGTCTGTTTGCAAGCACTTAAGCTTAGTATTGAACTGATTTTCAACAAAATAGTGGAATTGGGTAAAGACATTAAAAGGCTCAGATTTAAGCTTTAACGGATAGATCCAAACATACCTACTAAAATTATCTACAAAGATGATATAGTATCTATACCCTTCAGTAGAATTTATAGGTGCACGCCCCCACAAATCAAAGTATACTAATTCTAAAAGGTGTTTTGCTCTTGACTGAGAACTTGGAAATCGACATTGCTGCAATTTGCCAAATTGGCAGCCTTCACAAAACAGTGGATTATTATTATCAACAGAGTGTCTTACATGCATTTTATTTAGAACTACACTAAGTACTTTAGTATTGGGATGTCCCAATCTAGCATGCCATAACATAGCATTTTTGGAGACAGACTGTGACTGATTACAAGTAGCAGAAAACACTGCAGTGCTAGCTAAAGGGATATCAGAATCTAGCTTATTAAATTCAGTAGTAGCTGGAGGAGAACAATTGAATGTAGACTGAGCAGTAACATCACAGATATTGGAAAAGATGCCAGCAGTAGGAGACTTATTAAATTCAGTAGCAGCTAGAGGAGAACCACTGAATGTAGACTGAGCAGTAACATCATAAATATTAGAGGAGATACCAGCAGTAGGAGAGTAAATTGCTGAAGAAGAGACTCATTTTGGCAGTCCCATAGAGAGGCACTTCTTGGCTGATCTTATCCTTTATCAGGCAATAATCAGCATGAAATTCAACTATTACATTATTCTCCTTGGTAATTTGAGAAATACTCAATAGATTCTTAGTGATATATGGAACACACAAACTGTTATGCATTTGTAAAGCTCTACAAAGCACAGTTGAGGGTAATGAAATTATACCTGTATGTGTGATTGAAATAGATTGACCATTCCCCACTTGCACTTGTGACCCTCCTTGATAATTTGTCTTCACCATCAGGTTGTTAGAGTAGATGCCCTAGAGCCAATCAATTATTGTAGAATTGACTCTTTGTAATAATGTTCATTAATCAATAAAAGGCATTTTATTCTATATCGCGTAAATCATTATTATTGCAATATGTATTGATATATGTCCTTACAATGGTAGAGCCGTGACGAGGGTATCAAGTGTTTCAAATCTTGATAGTGAGAACCCTATGAGCACATATGGTGGCCATTCTAGAAACGTCCGTAGCCCTAGTATTATTCTGAACTAAGGGCACAGATAATACGGTAAGGCTATCATAGTGTTGAACGACCCTGTCGAAAGGCAGTGACTGATCTCACTTGTCAAGGTTGTTTGGTGACAACCTGGTGCAACACATGGGTGTTTGTTGTAGGCGATTACACCACAGCAAGTTCACTGGACTGACCCACCAGAGGATTCCATATGGATGGTAACCCCAGTGTCTATGGAACAAATCCTCTAACGAATGGTGGTGCATGTGATCCTTAGACTTGAGATCACCGGAGCGCCTTGTGCACCGATTGGTGTAGTTTGACACTAGCCTAACGCAGTTCTTTTCAGAGCTGTCAATACGGTGGTGATTGGCTGCATCAAGGAGTGTATCAAGACTATGGTGGATTGACAGAGGATTCATCACTCCCGGGTACGGGAGAAAGTTATCTCACGGCGCAATTCAGTATATGGCAATGACACTAAAACTGTGGCCACAGTGGGATTGAGTTGTTGCTCTATCCAGTTTATAATACGGGTCATTGGTCCAGAAACTGAATAAATAATATCGAGAGTAACCGAAGGTTGACACTATTTCTATGCCTTCGTCTCGTCGAGATAACGTATGATGAAAGGATCGAATTGCACGGTAACCATATCGTTGACAGGTAGCTACTTTGCTGAATCCGAATCTATCGGGTGGCCATGATGCCTTGCTAGGGGCCAATCTTGGTCTGTGTATTAGTGAGACGATTAATTGGTGTTAATCGCAATACTATACACTGCCGATATGATGAGGAGCCTATGGGTCACACACATAGAAGATAATTTAAGAGCCAAGAAGAAAGAAGGGCGTTTTCGTCTTTTTAGGCGAAAGGGTATTTTGGTAATTTCACAGTGCAATTAAATTTGCTGAGGTCGTAGCCTTTATTTAATTTGTTAGAAAAATTAAATAAGTGAAATTACGTTTAAATGTGTGTTCGCACATATTTAAATATATTATCATTATTGTTAAATGTTAATATATATTTAAATATATATATTAATTGATTTTAATTGAGATAATGATGGAAATTAAAATAAATCAAATTGGGAGTGTTTGGCAACATGGGGCGTTTGGGTTGGAGCCCAAGCCTATTCCGTATGGGATTAGGGCAAATTGTTTTTAAATATAAAAGGAAAAGTGTGTGAGTTTTTAATTAAGAGTTTTTCTTTGTAAAACCAAAATACACACAGCAGCCCCTCTTTGATAATACACTCCCACGGCAGTAACTTTTGTGTGCCAAAAATCAATTCAATTGATTTTTCTTTTCTTCTTAATCTTGAAGCCAAAGAGGATCTAGCAAATCCCTCTTTGGTTCTTTTAAGATTGTCTTCGTGTGGACTACGCAGGTTCGATCCTACACTTGGATCGGTAGCAAAACATTCGTCGACAAATTTGGAGGAGCCTTCAACGTGCGTTTGTTTCTCTTAACTCATGTTGAATATTTATGCAGATTTTATTTAATATAAATTGTAAAATCATACCCTTGATCTTGGCTCATGTAAACGATCCTGTTATATTATATTTTTTGTTTCCGCTGCGTATACGGGACCGTTTACTAACAGTGGTATCAGAGCCTAGGGTACTGAATTTTACAATTTTTATGTGTATGGTTGATAACATGTATTTGATGATAATATGTTGCCATATTGAATCTGCGTAAATCTGTCTTGAAATATGTTTTTAAGAAACTGATTAATCGATTAATTTAATTTGTTGATGATCTGCTGGTTTGGTTTAATGCATGATGGATTTTTGTTGAGATCAATGTGTTTGATTGATTGCAAAATCCGGTTAGAGTGTTTTTGGTTGCTGTATGAACAGATCCGGAGCTACAGATCTGTGTACGCTCGCCGCGGCGATATAATCCATCGCCGCAGCGATCGTCGTCGCCGCGGCGATATAATCCATCGCCGCAGCGATCGTCGTCGCCGCGGCGATATAACTCATCGCCGCGGCGATCGTCCTTTGGACGAGCGCTGTATGAAAACAGCGCTCGCCGCGGCGATATAACCCATCGCCGCGGCGATCGTCCTTCGGACGTGCGCTGTACCAAAACCAATGCACGCCGCGGCGATCTAACTCATCGCTGCAGCGAGCGCACTTCCAAGTGTGCAGGGGGTAAAATGCAAAGTTTCAAAACTTTTGGACCAAACTGTAAATCTGCAAATTATCAGGGGGTAAATTGTAATTAACCCACAAATTTCAGAAATTGATTGTTTTTGAAATGTATGCTTTGTACTTGTTTGTATATTGCATGGTGCCCGGTACATGAGCCTTAGACCTAAGGGTGAATGTTTTAATTATTTTTGGGTATGTATGGTTGTATTTTATTAAATAGGGCCTGCGTGTCCTGCCTTTCTCCTCTTCTCGATGTATATTCTCTTCTCATCTAATTCCCCTCGAATGTAAATCGAGGTTTCTAAATTTATTGATGTAAAGAATTTGTATAATTATTTATTGTAAATTTAGAACGATATTTTTTGTAATGTACTTGAAGACGGAGCAAAGGACGAGGCAACCATACTTGAAGACTCAAGATGTTTATTACAGGACCCCTAGGTGACCCACCGATTCCTCTAGGCTCGAGGAAATCGGTTTTAGTTGGGCCATGTACCGGCACGTTTAATTTTTGTTTAGAATGCATGCTAAGGTTGAATGTTTGATAACATGTCAAACAATGTCATTCTAACAAAGATAATAATCTGATGAGACATTAAATAACAAACCCCTCAACTGAATTATATTAAGTCACGTAAGCCTTCCATCACCATGGTTTTAATCAAACCACTATTCGTCGAAACCTTGTTCGCCAAAACGAAGGGTAAACTTCTACCAGTGGGAGGTTAAAATGCATTGGAGTTTTCCTTAATGGTGATGGATCAAGTTAGTTCCTTGTTCGCTCCTCTTCTTAGGTCCGCGACCTCCCCTTGCCCCATTGGTAGACCCTTAGGGGCAATGGTGACGCCGATTGCGCCCGTAGGAGGCCCCTTTGAGCGAAAAGCCTGATAAGGCTATGACCTCCCTAACTGAACGCCCAAGCCCTCTAGCTCGGACTCTGACTCCTCGACCTGAAGCTGCTTCCTTTTTTTGGACTTCTAGGCCATAGTCTTCTACTTGGGATGAGCAGCCACAGGTTGGGGAGCAGCCACAGGTTGGGGAGCACCCACTAGTCGAATCGACGCTACCGCAGGCGTCCCTCCGACGGGGGGACCGCTAGGGGCTGCTCCTGCTGGTATTGTTATGCTGACCTGAGGAAAGGTGAACTCCATCGCTCTTAGCGACCTAGGTACCCTAGATGGCATGGTCGCTGCATACGAACGTCGTTAGTAAAACAGCTCACCCCATGCAAACATCAAGGTTGGCTAAGGTTGAGGATACTTACTTGGTAAGGTTTCCAAGGTCGGTTTGGGGTTGAAAAACACATATTTTCACAGGTAAGCGATTGTCAATAGTAGCTTGCATCGCGATTTTGTTTAGGCAGAAGACCGAAAGCAGTGATCCTATCAAAATTAGAGAGAGCCAATAACCTGGTCGTCTTGTTTACTGCGAAGAAACAAAGAAAGCTCGTTAGCAAAGGTAAAAAGAAAGAAAATCCGCCAAGAAAAAGAAAGGAAAACCTACTCGGCTCCCTAAATTAGCAAATGCCGTCATAGTGAAAAAAGAAAAATTTTGTCTCATACGCCCCAACGTTGTTGGGGTAATTATGTATTCCTCCCTTGATCGTAGATCGCTTCGAGAGGTAAAAAGACTCTTTGTCTTTACTCTTATTCAAATAATACAAGCAACCGAGCTCTAGCGTGGTTAGCTCGCCTAAGCCGTTCTCGCCGCATGCGATATACATAGCCATGGCTATCATATACGCGTTTGGCGTTAGTTGTAACGGTGTGACCCCGAAGTGATCGAGGATCGACCTTATGAGAGGGTAGAAGGGAATCAACGCTCCGCACTTAAAAATTTTCTCGGAGATCACAGCCATTCCTTCTGGTGAATTCCGAGCTGTGTACGTCCTATGTTGGTAGACATCTACGCCAAGTACGTATTGGTCTACCGTTTTTTGAATCTCCTCTGTTGTGGCTATTAATAGAATCTCCTGAGAGGGACCCCCTGGGGCATCCTGCACCGTCGAGCTCATTCCCTCATCTATCCTGGTCGTTGAAGGGTCCATTTCTTCTGCGGTATGAAAAAGAGCGACCTGCAGGAATTACTCAGTCATCGTACACAGTTTCGTATGATGACATGGAAGAAAAAGGTAAACACCATCTTCCTTAAACCCTAGAAAAACCCTAAAGAATCCTTGGGGGCCAGCCCTAAAGACTCAAAGCCTAAGAGAAAGCTTATTCTTCGATCAACCACCAGCAATCGTTCACCATTATCGCATGACTATCGTCAAAAAACAAAAAAAGAAAAAGCAATAAAAGAATCATCTTTACCTCTTGAATATGAAGATTGATCATCCTGCTTTAAATATCAAGTGCGCACAATCTAAAAGGTGGAAAATCAAGTCTCGCGAAAGCTTCTTGTTATTTCTGCAAAAGTGAGTATTGTGACATTACTTGAGGTGAGCCTGGGATTTTATAGGGAAGGAAGTGGCGCTTGATTTTCCTGAAATCAAGTGACTTTTGAGCGAAAATCACCTCTCACTGTTGATCGCAACCACATGTCATCAATCAACGGGAAGGAGTAACCGTCACACTTTGAGAAATCAAATCGTCCCTTCCCTCCATTGAAATAATCGAGCGACGGCTCGTTTCCCTCCTCCATATTAAATGCGTTCTCATCAGCATTTAATGCTCTGATAAGGAATGTCGTTTCAGCATGGCTTACATTCAATGCCCATGGCTAGCACTTATTGCGCAGATGACACATCTGACAGAGCAAAATGTACTTCATTAATATATTAGCTACCAAAGCACAACGGATAACATCTGAAAAGGTCGTTCGATAAAACACTCTCATCGTATGCCTATTGTGAAGCGATATGACTCCTTGCCTCCAACTAAAAAATACGCTAAGTATAACCAGGTTGTGAACCTCAGTCAAGATAAGAGCTCCATCAATATGGCACTGAATAAAGCCTAGTCCAGGTCATAAACCTAGCAGAAGAAGGCCATTTAGGTCGCCTATATGGAAATGCCTTGCGACCTCCTCGTAGCCAGGTCAGATCGACCAGGCGTCATTCAGCACATATCAAATCAAGGCATAATTGTGTAGTTCTCAAGGTTCGATTCTCAAACCTTAAAAATTTGGGGACTTTTGTTATGCCTGGAAAAGCAATGTTGACGCAGAGTCTTGTCAGCATGAGTGGTCAGAGCTTAAGAAGATTCTACGACTGTTCAGATGCGGCCACATCGTGTGATGACGTGAGCGGCATGCTCCTAACTGTGTAGTAGGTGTACGCCAGGTTGGCGAATGGTGGGAAACGATCCACGTGTCCAATCCCTGCATGAGTCAAGGAAATCACTCGGGCAGGTGAGCAATGGGACACAGAGATGGATTTGCACGGCATCTACCCCACTCGCAGATTTGGTAATCATTACCTTGGTTCATCCCACTATAAATAGAGGAGTTTCCTCCCATTTGTGGGATTGGTTAATTTCACTCTGGAATAGCGTACTCTCTCTCTCTCTCTCTCTCATTTGTATTCTCCAAATTGTAACTCAGCTCACTAAATGCGACTTGACTTCACTCATTAATACAATATCAGTGGACGTAGGATTTGCCTTGTGAGCATTCGAACCACTTTAAACATTGTTCTTCACCCTTCAATAAACTAAACCCATCCATAATCACGCGTGACTTCTAAGCCCAATCATCATTTCTCACGTGCGAGTAGTTGGTGTCAAAATCAAGCATCAACAATATATATATAATTAGACTCATTAAAACAAAACAAAATTAAAAAAAAACAAAACAAAATATGAACAAATTTCAATAAAAAATATGGACCTTCTTTCCTTTTGCGACCCGATTCGAGATTCGAGTACGATTTCTGGCAAGATGAAGGTGAACCTAAATTGAGCCTTCTCAGGCCCAAACCAATGGAGAAAGAGTAGGAGCTCCCGTTGGGTTTCGGGAAAGTGTGGGACCTCTGTCCATTCGAGTTCGAGTAGCAATGCAAGTTGAAACGGGCCATTGTGATTTGTAAAAGTTTGGTGGGGGTTTTTGTTTAGGGTGCGAAATCATTGTTTTAAAAACCGGACCGGAGGGCAACCCGCTTTGACGGTCGGGTCACGGTTCAACCGGTCCAACCGGTTGAACCATCGGTTGGACCGGTGATGTCATCACACATCATGATATATACATTAAACAGCAAGGCTAGCTCCTAGTATCTGCAAGTTTTTCTCTTCTCTTGTTGTATATTATAGTATTTCTTTCTTCAAAAATATTTTAAGAAGTAAATCCTACCTAAAATATAGGACTGATATGTATAGTATGTATATAATTTCCATTTTTTTCCTCTCATTCATTTAGTATATAACTATATATATAAATTATAATACAGTACTAACATTATAAATACTATAGCTAACTTAAAAAGGTTTATAAGATCGCTAAGTTATAATCGAACAAATGAAACGTTTACAATATGATTAGGTTTCCAGGACTTTCAATCTAAAAAAATTACGCCATCTGTCTGAAACTTGAAAAACATGTACTAAACATGCACTAAGCAATGAAAAGTGATGAGGTGCTCATGTAAACCAGATGCTTTACTATCTTAAGAAAAGAGATCAATCTCCTAACAATTAATTGTTCATAAAGGATCTATTTCCTATTCGGCACATGTCATCTTCAACCCAACTAATCACCATTTAGACATCAATTAATTAGTAAAAATAATCAGAGATTTAGCGATTACAGTCAAAACTCAAAAGTTCCATATCCAGCCACAGCCAAGCCTACACAAAATACTACGATTACAGTCAAAAGTTCTATATCCAGCCACAGCCAAGCCTACACAGAATACTACAATTCCAGTCAAAAGTTTTATGAAGAACAAATGACTAAAGCCATGCCGCATTGATTATTGCTCCAGATTAAGTTTGCATCATTATAAACAGGTTTTATTGCATTTACCAAATGCCTATCCAAAAACCACAAGCTATGAATCACGAAATTATCCATACACAGACACAACCAAGAACCACTCACAACAATGGCCTCACTCTCTTCATCTCCTTCCTCATTTCTGTGATTCTGTCCTCTTCTAAAACCTTTAAAACCCTCTCAAAAAATTCAACTATGTGATCGAAGAATGGCTACCTGGATCGAGGAACGAAGCTATCGTTAACGATGGAGCTGTCGCCGTCGATTTCCAGCAAGGAACAGAGCTGTCGTCGTCGATTCTGGCGAGGGAGGAAGACGTTGTCGATTTCCGACGAGGGAGGAAGACATCGTTGTCGATTTCAGAGAGCTCAGATGCGATTTGGGTGGGATTTCAGAGATAAATTTTTGCAGAGAACAGACAACACACACAGACGAAGTTGATAAATTTTTGCAGAAAAGAGAGAACTGAGAAGAAGCTGAGAAAATTTCGTAAGAAACAGAGAAAATTTTCATAAGAAACTTGAGAAAATTTTCGTAAGAAGCTGAGAAGGAGTGAAAGAGAAGAACTGAATGCGATGAAAAGGGTTTTCGCATATTAGGGATTTTTAGATTTGGACCGGTTTATCCGCCGGTCCGCTTGGACAGGCGATTCGCTGCAAAAATCCGGTTTTCAAACGGTTTAAAACGGTCTATTGTATTATAACGGTTTTAATATTGAACCGAACTGGACACATGGCCGGTTCACGGTCCAACCGGTTTGGATGAACGGTCGGTCCGGCTTTTAAAACAATGTGCGAAATTCGAAAGAGGGGAAGCATTTTTATGGTAGTATTATGGTTGTTGGAAGCTTCATGGAATTCAGGAAGCGGCTTTGTTTTGAGAAAGAACAGGCAGAGTTGGTCTACGGTTATACAGCACGCTAAAATCTCATACCAATCAGTATCAGAACTTTCAAGTTTGTGTATTTGTATTTGAATACAAGGGAGGAATGATATAATGGTCATTTATTACCGGTCATGGCAGGTAATATTGATAATGAGAGCGTATTGGGTTGAGTTTATCTACGACTAAAAGAGTTTAGAGTGTATTGATTGAATTTATCAATGGACTAAAAGAATTATAGTGTTACAAACAATTTTTTTGTTGGTAACTAATGTGTGTTCAAGCGAGCTAATGTGCACCTCAACTATTTATCAAACGGTTTAAAACGGTCTATTGTATTATACGGTTTTAATATTGAACGAAAGGACACATGGCCGGTTCACGGTCCAACGCGTTGGACTGACCGGTCCGGTCCGGCTTTTAAAACAATGTGCGAAATTCGAAAGAGGGGAAGCATTTTTATGGTAGTATTATGGTTGTTGGAAGCTTCATGGAATCAGGAAGCGGCTTTGTTTTGAGAAAGAAAGAGCAGAGTTGAGTCTAGGTTATCACAGCACGGTAAATATCTATACCAATCAGTATCAGAACTTTCAAGTTTGTGTATTTGTATTTGAATACAAGGGAGAAATGATATAATGGTTCATTTTATATACCGGTCATGGCAGGTAATAATTGATACATGAGAGCGTATTGGGTTGAGTTTATCTATCGACTAAAAGAGTTAGAGTGTATTTGATTGAATTTATCAATGGACTAAAAGAATTTATTTAGTGTTACAAACAATTTTTTTGTTGGTAACTAATGTGTGTTCAAGCGAGCTAATGTGCACCTCAACTATTCACCCCCGCCCACCCCCCCCCCCTCTTTCGAGGGGAAGGGGGGTAGCAACTTACCACTGTAGCCCTCTCCAAGTAAATTGAACAAAGATACTACCTTTTCACCCCACGGAAAAAGTTACAAACAATTTTAAAATAAACACGTGTGAAATACTTTTAGAATTCTTAGATCTTTAAGAGATTTTAAACAAACTATTTTATCTCAAAATTTGGGTTTCTTATAAGTATTTTTAGCTTATTTAAAGCAATGTTTTAAAACCAACCCAGGGTGAAACCCGACAAAGTTGTCAGGTCCGGGTTGGCCCGTTTAACTAGTTTGACTGGCCGGTCAAATCGGGTGACAAAAATTTTAAAATTCAACATAACACCCCTAAAAACTACTTAAGTCTCTACAAGTTGAAATTTAGCAAACATACCCAAAATACAAATAGACGATCGACTGATTGGCAGTGACGACACCCCAAATACAATTCAATCAATCCTTGAGCCTATCCCCATAAACTTACCAAATACTAGTAGAAATTGATTCAATTTCAGCCAGATTTCATCGACGTCGACGTCGACATTCTAGGTCAACAAACCTCCCATCATCCCAAAAATAATTCCCTTTTCCTCCCAACCAAACCCACCTCACCCCACCCCACCCACCCCCGTTAGCCTCACCAATCGCAGGCAAAAGCCAACTGTTGTGCCACCTTTTTTTTTTTTTTTTTCAATTTTCGGTCAATTCACTCACCAGAAATCAATTTTATCGCCACCATTGCACTACTAGCACTTTCTCTTCAAAAGCCTCAACATCTTGGCCTTCACTTGTTTGTCAATCACCATCCCAATTTCTAAGGTTTTCAGTGAACAATGAAGGGTAACAGCTCGAGGAAAGCGCGGGTCCAGATTCAGTCAGTCGGGCTGAACTAGGTTTTAAAATAATGATTTAAAGTGTTAGAACTTCAAACAACTTATAATTTTCTAACCAATTATATTTTAAAAAATCTAATTTAATTAATTCTATTCTGTTGGTTCTATTCGGATAAATTGGTATTGGATGGACTGAATTAAAACTCTCCCACAGAGTGATTTATTATTTCATATTCCGTCCCCCTTTTTGTGTGTAGTCTTAAGGTAAAACTTGTGTGTATAGCCTTTATATATTCGAGTTACGTTGTGTTTATGAGATATTTATACTCATACTCATGTTAGTAGATAGATGGGTTATAGTATTGTTACTATGGTGTTAAGAACCGGAGTTATTTGTACTCTATGTATGCATGTTCAAATAACTAATCTTCCCAAATGCCCTAAAAGAAACATGCATCTATTGCTGATTTTACGTTTATCATAGTTCTCCTCCAAGTTCAGCTAAATGGCCTTTGGATTTGTCAATATATTTACCTACAAAAGTTGCTCTCTCAAAAATCAAGATAATCTTTGGGTTTCTCTAAAAAATCAAGGCCAGATCCACATCAGCCTGTGCAACAAAATTGTTATCATATAAGAAAAATACCTCAGCTTAAAGAGATAAAAACCTTGATTATTGTCGGAAGCCTGTGTCACATAAGAGCTAAAAATTCCAGCAGATCTTGCATTTTGTTAAGCTGCTACCAAATCTCTCCTGCTGCAACTTCGAGTGTACTTGAAGTCTTTAATAAAAAGCGGCCGTAGAATGTAAGTAACTAAGTATACCCATTAGATCTGGATACCCAACAGGGGTTACAGTGATCAGTTCGGCAAATTACATAGAAAACCTGGCCGTGCCTTTGAACAAGTTTGTATTGCATAAATCCAAGTTAAATGTAATCTACTAAGGGAAATACTTTAACAGGTGAATTAAAAACAAAACATACTACTGTGAATCTGAAATAAAATCTCAGTCATGAACCATGAACAGGAATATTGTGCTCAATTAAAGTTCTGGCATGTTAGCTAAAATTTGAAATAAAGACTTGAATGCATATATAACCTTGTGTGAAATATACTTCTGCCATTTGTTCTTCTAACAGCAAATGGATATAGACTTGACAACGTCATATTTTACAATCGTTGAATTCTGAATAACAAAGAAGAAAGAAAGAAAGAAGTTATGAACAACTCCAGATGCAACCATGTTATGCAAAACGAAAAACAAATGAGAAAAGGAAAAGTTAGCACCGGATATTAACATAGCATAATCAAGAGAATGAACCAAAATACACATGATACAAAGATGTTTGGACCGGAACAAGATAATGTACAAATATTTAAAGGTGGACAATATCAAAATAAACTTGGACGGAAATAAATATAAACATCGCTTAAAAGCAAAAATCTAAAATACCCCCGGAATACCATGTCACCCATACCACAAGCCAAAAATTAATCCCACCAATGATTTTTTTTCCCATCGATCTTTACAGTTATGTGGTTGATAGTTATTAAATTGAAAAATTATGCAGTAGGTTTGTATTGGTTGGTGATACAGCTATGTAATACGCCTGTAAGGGATACGGGAATGGTACCTCTGGATTTCTAATCGTCTTCTTCAAAATATAATGAAGAGTTACTCGCAGTTCTTTAAACAAGACAGCAGTTTGGGCCGGGGCATTAACGTTTAACCATCCATCTATATTGACCTGTCCAGTCTGTAACACGAAACACCAACACAAACTTCAAAAAGATAGAAAAGCAAATCATAATAAAAAAACAGTAATGCTAGACTTACCGATCAAACTACCGATTTGACATACTGACTCATGTGAATTGAGTTAAATTTTGAGATTTGGGTAATTGGGCAGGTGGGTCGGTATGTCAAAATCGGTAATTTGATCGGTAAGTCTAGCATTACTGATAAAAAAAATAAGATGTATATAAACATTCTCTCGTTTGCTAGGCACTATACATTTATCCGATGAAAGATTGACATCCCTAGTTGTTAAACCAGGCATCAGATACTTTATGTGGTAACATTCCTAGTTGTTAAACAATCTAAATATGTTTACAATAGATAGCATATAGCATCCAAGTACACATGCATTATATGTTGCAAAAGAGAGGAAGAATTTTTACCTGGTGCTGAACATTGATGGAGCCACCAAACAATAAAATAGAGAAGGGAGAGATGATCGTAGTATCTCGCAGAAATACTTTATTGGTTTCAACCTGAGAATATCAAGTCAATCATTAAAGGGAAACTTTCTTCAAGTGAGTCCAAATCTATCTCTTAAGCACAATGGGGTCTCTTGGCCCATGCCTGTTGTGATTGTTTGGGCAAAGCGCAGACAGTTACATCACAACGAGATCATAATACATAATGCATTAATGCTCAATCAACAAAAGGAGAAACATTAGATGACAAAAAGAGAGAGAGAGAGAGAAATTGCATCCGCAAGCTGAAAGTGCACATACCTTTTCAAGGAAGACCAAGAATGGATGCTGAAATGCTTTTAAATTATTGTTGATTGAAGAAGGAAGCATGTAAACCTCTCTTCTTCCATCATACCAGACTGGATGACCCTTTACTGAAGTACTGGACTTCCTAAGGTTATTGAGAGGTGGTCCAGCAATGTCTTGTTCAGTGGCAGCTACATTAGGATATAAATCTGCACATAATATTGCCTGCAAGAATGCCTTCAGAATCTATGTCTAGTACAAATGTCACTACCAAATTAGTCTGAAATTAGACGTAAAATACAACTTCCAACTATAAAGTTGGTGACTTTGTGAAGTATATACAACCATGGGCAGATATCCTCCAAATTGATCTTAAGCTTGGTTGAGAAATTTAAAGTTGAGTGCAATGACATATTATAATCAAAGCGTGCAATAAGAAATTAGTTCTACTCCAGTATAACATAAGAGTTGTTGTGTAACATGAACAATTTACTGTGAAAGAGAAAGAAGAGAAAGAAGACTGCAAGGAACCAAAAGCATCAAAAGCCATATGGTTCTTACCTTCACGATTGACGAATGATGAGCATACATATTGAATGGTTGTGATTTATCAGAAAACCAACTGTCAACCTTTTCTTTCTTCTTTCCCTCAGCCTGAACCAGTAAAGCATATACTTGTTAAAATCTTCAATTTCAAATAAGAAAGTGCAAATTGCTGGACAAAAATTTTGTAAAATATAAATGAACACTCAAACATGGCATCACAAACTTACATGTAAACCAATGAAACAAAAGCATGGCACCTGATATTTCTTTGGAAGATCAATGAGCCCAGTGTCTGCTAGCAATGTTCCAAACTGTATCCTCATGTCTCCGACATTCACAAAAATATCAGAAAACGCAAAAATATTAATTGAATATGCATATTGCTCAAATTACTCATGATATATTTGTCATGCTATTTGATGGGAATGCAAAATGTCATATTTAACCCCCTTAATGTTTAGTCTTTTATACGTATTTGTTTCCTAATTGTACTCATTATTACTTTATTTTGGTTTAGGAAGCAAATGGAGGTGTTAATTGAAAAACGGAATTAATTAGGAGAATTCGGACAGTTTCCCCGCTGCTTCGTAATCTGGGCATAATTCTCTCATCCGAGCTCCGATTGAGATGATTCAAAATGCTGTAGAACGCTAAGAACGAGATCTACAACTTTCATGTTTTGAGTTTGGAGAGATACTCGCTGCATCAAGGTTGTAATCGAGCTTGAAATTGATGCACCTGCATTGCCGATGTCCTGGAGCGTTCTAACTTGTCATGCAAGTCAGTCTATTATTGCACGTTTTGAAGACATACTTGCTGCACAAAAATTACAGCTGGAAACACCACTTTCCTATTATATTAGGACTCTATTTTATTTTATTTTCAATTAATCAGATTAGGATAAATGTTATTTTAGGATAGGAGAATATTTCTTTTAGGAGATTGAGTGGGATTTGAATTCTAAAAAAACTGGATTTTTGCAAAGGGATCAGATTAGGGATTTTGAGGAAGACACACCACGCCTCTCTCTCTTTTCTTCTCTGGAATTTTTCTTTCTCTTGGTTTTTGTTATGGCCATGAGCGGCTAGAACTTTTGTAACTTAGTCGAAGGAAACGAAGGCCTCAGAATCATTAAACTGTGAGATCTAATATATTTTTCTTAGTGTTCAATTTTCATGTTTGAGTATTTGATGTTTTTCTATGCCTAATTTTATGATTGTTTCGTTTAATTACTAGGGAGGCCTACTAGTTTATTAATTGTTGCAATCTACTGCTAAGTTAGATATCAAATCCGTAATTGTTTGATCCCTCTAACTTGTGAAGCAATTAGGGTTAATAATTCGCTGCGTCAGGAATTAGTAATCTTAAGAAGAACATTCAACTAAATTAAATACAACCGCTTGTGTTTATGTTGTTTAGCTTCATTGATTTCTCTAATTCTTAAGGCCGCCACTAGATTAAATCTTAAGCGCTTGTCTAGGGTTGTTTAGTGGTAAGATTAATTAAGATCGCTTGTTTCTTGATTAATTACAATTAAGGAGAGATAGGAAAATAGTTCCAACGGTGAATATTCAGGTATGGATTGATTTAATTTTACATCAATGATCAGTTGTAAGATTCCGATGGCAGACGTTGTCTGAGACCAAGTTTTGTTATATTAATTGATTTCGATTTAAATTGTTTTTCTTTTGATTTTTTGTTAAGACTGTTTTCTGTTTCACTCAAACCCCCCAGCCTTGTTCACATCATCAAAAATTCGGCTAGACATTCTTCGTAGGATCGACCCTTGCTTACCCTATTTACAGTTCAGTAGTTAGGTTAAAAAGGTTATTAATCTTGGTTGCCTACGACAGCACACCACTATTCTTAACATATTTCTGTTAACATGAATTGATAGTCATGTACACCAAATAGTATCAAGAATAATTTCCAGTGCATTAAGCTGCTTCCTTTTTTACGGTATAAACTATAAAGTATTCATATTAAAATTTTCAAACAGACAAGAAATGAAAATTACACCTGATCATGTACATGACTGAACTGCTTAAAAAGTAAGAGCTGCAAAATTGATTGGCAACTTTAGCTCCTTTGTGCAAAAATTAAGTTTCACATATAAGAGAAAAATGTATTAAGAGAAGCACCAAACAACAGATTATACTGAAAAAACATTCCATCAATATGAGTTCAGTAAACAGTCAACAACTACAGGATCTGATCCAGTAAAGCTTATTAGTAAGCAAATCACGAGTTCACGACACTGATATGAGTTCAGCATTCAGTCAAAAAGTACACTGGCTTCAATAAAGTCTATAAGTAATCTGATTATAATAAGGACCATGGTAAAATTTTTAAAGGGTTATCTGATAACTGTGACAGAGGTATATCATGACTGCAAGTAGGATAACACGATCTGAAGTCAAGAAGTCTATTCCCAGCAATATATCATTTTTTACTTGGAGAATATATCAACTTACAAAGTTCAAGCAAACCACCAACTAACCTCATGCAATATCTTCTCCCATTTCTTGTAAGCCACTATCATTAACAAGTGATCAGATTGCTGATAACTGTCATTTGAATCACTGGGTCCATCCAGCTTATCGGTCAACAGAGCCAATTTAGCTCTCTCAACATTTTGCCTCCGGAATTTATACACAAATAAAGAAATAAATCCTTAAGAAATTGATTTTCTTTTCTTTGACAGCAGAACCATCAAACTTTAGTTCAGCGTTAAATGAGAGTGAAAGTTTTAAAGAAGTTACCAGGTGATTAAAACTTTAGCGGAATGGGTTCTTTGTTCATTTTAGATCAAATGAGTTGTAAGAGACATAAAGTAAACATCCATCAAACAAGAAAAGAACATACTTATTTTTTCATGGTTAGGCAACATACCTACATCCATGAGACCAAGTCCAGAAGAAGCAAATCCACTATGAAAAACTTATGAGTCCAAATACAAAGCAAGATAAACATAATTACAAAACACTCCCTATTTTCAACATGACAATTCTATCTTCTTTGGTTGAACTTCGAGTCACCACAGCAAGCTTCACGAGCACGAAACCACCAGGTCGAACTTTAGCTCCTCTCAAGTTTCAACAACGAAGACCAATCTTTGAGACAGCAGCTTCCACACAAGCAATCATCAACATGGAATCAAGTTCCAAAGTTGTCACACAAGGACAAGAAGAAATGGTAATTTCAAGCCTACCAAAACATAAGAGAAACCTTAACAAAAACAAATACCTTAGAGTATAGTCAATGAAGAAACAGAGGTAATCAAATTTCTTGAAGAAGATGCTAGAAAAGTATGAATATATAGAGAACAAGGCCCAAGGGTTAGGAGACAATAAAGTTAAAGTTAATTTTTGTATTTTGCTTTCTGTAAAAGAAAACTTTTGGACCACAACAAAAGCAAAAAAAAATTTCTTGACAATGAACAATAATGTGACAAATGGACAAGTACCACAACAAAATATCAAGAATGAGATATTTTTGTCCCAAATCAAAACAGGAGCGATTTGTGCATTTGTGGAAAAAAACATTTGCCAAATATATTGTGACCACACAAACTTTAAAGCGCCCACACAGATGAAGGTAGTCACATTTACAGAGAGTGGTCACACTGGCAGACAAACCTGAAGATTGTGCAAGACAACAAACAGGACACAAGATCATAAGATGACAAAACACTTACAGAGAGACCTCATCTTTCGGATAAACAAATGGTGATTTGTAGCTAAGAAATGCTGACATTGAGAGAATGGGGGATAAGCAGCCAAACATTCCACCATACAGCAGCATCTGCATTTTGAAAGGGGAAAAAAAATTATTGAATGAATTAAGTCCTCCGTATATTTTTAAATCAGACAAGCAATCAGTCCAAGGGAAAAATATAAAGTAATCTTTTTTTAGATGGTATGCATGACTACTGCAATTAAAAAACAAGAAGGAAAAAACATATAAAGAATTAGATATCATGGGGATATATCAACAGATTTTCATCACCCTCCTTGTCCGCATCCTTATTATTACCACTATAATTAAGTTAACATGTTGATGTGCTGTTACCAATTGTGTGCATGTCCCATATCTGTTTTCGTACTAGAATGCAGCGATTTTACAATTAAAAAAAAAAAAATTGTTAAAGCTACTCAAATCAAATAGAGAGAGAAAAAAGGAGGAATTGCTTCCCTCACAAGATGGAGGATGAATTTGCATATCACACTATTGCCCTTGGAGTTTCAAGTAATCTATGTCCCACAAAATACGATGTTTTGAAACTCTATGTCCCACCAAATACGACGTTAAGTGAAAATATAAAAATAATTTGCTCCTAAGAATTATAAAGTTTTCTTATTTTGACATGTAAATGAGGACTAGTAGTCGACTCTCAACTCAGAATTTGAGGCAAGTAGAAATAAAAACTTTAACATAGCACAGAAAACAAAAAGAAAAAGTAATCAACATTCATACGATGACTAAGATGCCACAAAATTATTGTACAAGCATTCAAATCCCTAGTCCTTTAAAATGTTACATTTAGAATATAAAGGACTAAATTAATATGTAATGCACACGTTTCCGACCAATACATCAACAGGGAGTTTTGCCAGATGGTGTCCAAGAGGTGTCAACTCCTCATCCCCTTCAACAGCACCGACCTAAACAAATAACCGAGTAGCAAGGTATAACTTTACACGGCAAGCTAGATGAAACAATTAAATGAACACAATTGAAACATTTTTTGACATCACAAAAAGGGGTTCTTTTGTTAACAGGAAAATCTGAAACACAGAAGTACTTGTTTCATGAAGCATCTGACAACATTATGCTAAGCATTCATTGCTTCTGCAAGTTAGAGAGAGTAATGCTAAGCTAAAAGCAATTTTGCATATATCCAATGGTAAAACTGCACCAGAGCTTTAGTAACGATGATAGTAAGCCTACCTCATACAACAATGAAATTGCTGAGTTCACAGCTTCTTCCCTGGGAGGTTTTAAAGCCTGAAAACAGAAAGGTTAACAAATCAAGTCAGCCTACTGACAGAGTACCTCAGACGAAAAATATACAAACCCGGAAACAGTATTACTTGCCTTGGATAGAAATTCCTTTATGCAACTCCACTCACGAACCTTTGAATTGTGGAGAGAAAGAAATAAGAAGTGGGTCATAAATGAAGACATCAACAGTTAAGGTATCATTATTTTCTTTTTGGGTGAAATCTGAATCGAATGGAACTTTGAATGGGTCTAAACGAACAGATTTTAATGATATGTTTATTTTTATTTTCAATATTTAAAGATAAATCTTAAGTTATTTGAATTTGCAGATTAGAAACATCTAAAAATCAGATAAATACTAAGGGTCACATATATTTGTGTTTCACATGCAATGAAAAATAAAATTATTTTAATAGGCAGATTATTTTATTAAAAAAAATCTATAATGTTGAATTAAACTATATTTATATATACTTTGTTCAATCTTATCAGCCAATCTTTAAGTGCTTGACTAAAGAACACCTCATTATTAAGTATTTTTGGGAGTAGAAAGTACCTGATAAGGACGCATGAGTTTTTCATATCTATGACGTGTATACGAACAAAAGCAAATTCCAGGTTTTACACGTCCTGCTCTTACTCTTCGTTGTCTTGCATTTGCTTGGGATATCCAGTCTTCAACCATGCTTGATAATTTCTAAAAAAACCAATCACTGCACTTAGAGCACTGCATCAATTGTGGGATACAACAAAATTAAACTTTAAACTTCAAGTTCTGGTTTTATCTGTAACTACGGTTACAGTTTCTAACATCAGTAAGATCCCGCTACTTGGTATTTTGGTATGACCACTTATACTCTAATTGGGCCCTCTGGCCTCCATCAAATAGTTAATTTTTTATTAGATTTTCTAACGTTGTATTAGAGCTAAGTTTTGCTTTGTTTTAGTGTTTGCATAACCCTGTTTGTTTTAGTTTATAGATGTTATGCCCAAGAACCAGGGCTAGCGTAAGCATACGTCAGCAAGAACCAATTAGAATTCAGGAAGGTTTTCTACCGCCTGAAAGCAGCCACGTCCCACAAGGACAAGAGGGGTAAGGCCATTGTCAATAAGGCAAGTGAACGCCAAGCCTATGAGGGGCTAGGAAGTGTCCACCTGCTGAAGCTATACGCGATTTAAGGATACCTCTCGTGTAGGCAACCAATGGGAAACGGGTTAGGAATTGTACCACACCTACCCGCACGCAGAATCATGATTGCCAGCTTGGATCCTCCCACTATAAATAGAGGGCTCTCCTCCATTTTACAGGATTGGCTCATTCACCATCTAAGCTCTCTCTCTCTCTCTCTCTCCCTCTCTTTCCATTTATTTTCCCTGTTGTAATTCAGCTCATCGAGTACAACCTGATTGTAACCCACTTTCAATATAATCACAGTGGACGTAAGATTCGCCGTAGAGCATCCGAACCACTTTAAAAATTGTTACCCGCTCCGTCTCTCTTTCTGCATTTCCATATCATGTGTAATTTCTAAGTCCTCTTAGCACTTCACACGTGCGAATAGTTGGTGTCAAAATCAAGCACCAACAGTTTGGCGCTAGAAGGAGGGCGTGATTTAGTATCTGCTCTTCATCAGAAACCTTTGACCATCGACAATGAGGAAGTCCCCCAGGTACAGAATGACACTTCTCTTGAAGTGCTGCCAACCCAGCAGAGTATCATGGCAGATATTCCTTTGAGCTCAAAACTCGACACAATCATGATGAATTATCTGGAGAGGTTCAACAATACTCTCAAAACGGTTAGCCTAAGTCTGGACCATTTGGACTAGGTCGTGCAACCAGAGTTTAACGAGGCGGTGCCACCGCCAAAGACGCCTGTAGGTCACGCGAAGGAGTGGAAAAGGGGAAAGGCCCGAACCGCGTGCACTGCAGCAAGTAAAAGTAAGGGGAAACAAGTGGCGACCAGTGAATCAGAAAGCTCCGATGGGCCAGCAAACACAGGTCGCGCAGCGGGTAGAATACCCATGGCATTGCGACTTGGTGACATGTCGCAGCCTAAGCCGTCCCACGCCACGTCGTATAGGCACACCCGTGAAAGTGGAGGCCAGGGAATGGTCCCGACCATCGTCGCTGGGGGAACCCCCACCATCCGCGGGTCAATTCTGACCACCGCGGGGGTCGGGAAAATTCCTCGAGCCATTCGCTACCCTCACACGACTCTAGCCAGTGTGTGCCAAGGCGTGTCAGAGCTTTCGACCAAGCAGCGGAAGGGCCCGACCTTCGGTCCTTCCTTAATAGCAACCGTGAGGGTTGAACCCATGTTGCAGAAAGTAACCCCTCGATAGCTCCGCTATCTTAGATTGAGGAGTTGCAGCGACAATTGGATCAGCTCAAGGCTCAACAAAGCGAACATGGTAAGGTCGCTGAAGCGTCCCGTTTCTCTCCTGCAGTACTAGTTGCTCCTCTCCAGTCGAGATTCAGGATGCCCGACATGCGAGCATTTAACGGAAATTATGATTCGCAGGACCACCTCTACGAGTTCAATGATTATGGAACTCCACCAAGTCTCCGACTTAGCCAAATGTCGCTGTTTAGCAGTGACATTAACCGCTCATGTCAAGCCCTGGTTCAGGTCGCTCCCCACGGGGACAATAAGCTCATGTCAAAAAATGAGCTCATTATTCTTAAGGCACTTCCAGGCAACCAGGAAATTCTCAATGCCACTGAGCTATCTGAGCAATATACAACAGGAAAGGGATGAGTCCTTCTAATCTTATATAGGCAGGTTTCACCGCGAACTCCGTAAAGTGGCTCACACTCGTGAAGAGTCCGTTCGGACTCTCATTATCGCAGAGGTTCGCCTGCAGACTGACTTATGGAAAGAACTATAGTCAGAGGACAACGTTTCCCTCACTCGTTTCTACGACCTCATCGAAAAGTATCTCCGAATAGAAAATTATGTGGCTACTCTCAATCGCCACAACCTCGATTCGTCAACAAGTGCTCCCGACCGGGGGGAAAACAGTAGAAGGGCTGATCGCGGTTGGGCTAATGACAATCAGCGAAAAGGGAAGAAACAGCGATTCAAGCCCAAAAAGTCTTATGCCCCAGTTCCTTGTCGCAATCATGACAAAAATCAATACACTCCTTTAAATGCCTCAGTATCGACAATTCTAGATAAATCAGAGGAGGCCAGCCTACTTGGAGAACCGAAGCCCATGAAGAATCCCCATTCAGCCAGGAACAACAAAAAGTACTACCGCTATCACTGGGATAATGGGCGTCACACTGATGAGTGTCAGGCTCTAAAGCAAGCAATCGAAGACCTCATCAAACAGGGGCACTTCAAGGAGTATGTCGACGGTCCGACCCCCGTTCGGGAAAAAGATCAAGAGGAACAGGGGAAAAGGCATTGTGGTCGCAAGGGGCTCTACTGTGTAGGAATCATTTTTGGGGGGCCCCACCTCGTAGGGAACTCTCGAGGTGTCCAGGAAACGTATGCCCAGGAAGCTTGCCATGACCTTTTGAGTGTAATGAGCATGGAGTCACGACCTACTAAGATCCGCGGGGAAGAAGAAATTACCTTCTCTGAAAAAGACGCAAAACAACTGCATCACCCCTACGACGATGCACTCGTCATCGCGCCTGAAATAGGCCGGTGTGAGGTCTATAGAATGCTAGTCGACAATGGGAGTGCCGTGAATATCTTATTGCAGTAACCCTTCGAAAGAATGCAATTGGACAAGGCAGACCTAAAGCCTGCCTCCTTCCCCCTCTACGGTTTTACCAGGGATCACTTGATTCCCAAGGGAAGGATTGCACTCCCTGTCACGTTGGGAGAAACCAATGAAGTGACAAAGGTGACGGAGTTTTTGGTGGTAGATTGTCCGTCCGCCTTCAACGGCATCTTTGGATGACTTCTACTATGGAATTTTAAGGTTGTCACCTCTATCTACCATCTGAAGATAAAGTTCTCCACCCCGACGGGGATCGGTGAAGTGCAAGGATCCCAATGTGAATCTCGCAACTGCTACATAAGGGCAGTCCAGATGGCGTGCAAGGGAAAAGGGATGCTAGTGGGCTCTCCTGAACACGCCATGGCAATCAACAAGATTGAGCCACGACCCGGACCAGCAGAGGATATCATGGATCCTCACATCTAGGAGTGTCCTCATAGCGAGCTAGTTTAGGACCTGTCTGAGGTGTTGGTTGATGAAAGCGAGCAAACCAGAGTATTAAGGATCGGGAGTAATCTCAACTCCCAGCTTGCCGAAAGCCTGACGAGCTTCCTCAGAAAAAATGTTGACGTTTTTGCGTGGGCTCACGCCGATATGGTCAAGATCAGCCCGAGCATAATATGTCATGCTTTAAACATTGACAGTGCAGTCAAGCCGATCCGCCAGAAGAGAAGAGCAATGGACCCTGAACGCTATACCGCCTTGAAAAGTGAGGTAGATAAGCTCCTCTTGAACATGTCTATTCGAAAGGCACTTTACCTGAGCTAGGTTGCCAACCCGGTCTTAGTAAAGAAACCTAACGGTAAATGACGAACCTGCGTTGACTTCACCGACCTCAATAAAGCTTGCCTGAAGGATAGCTTTTCTTTGCCAAAGATCGACCAACTCGTTGATGGCACTTCTAGGCATGAGCTGCTGAGCTTTATGGATGCCTACTCGGGATATAATCAGATCCTAATGTACGCATCAGATGAAGAGCATACCTCATTCATTACAGATCGGGGACTATATTGTTACAAGGTTATGCCCTTCAGCTTGAAGAACGCTGGGGTAACTTACCAACAGTTGGTTAACCGTACGTTTTTTGAACAGATCGGCAAAACAATGGAAGTCGATGTTGATGACATGCTAGTTAAGTCGTATGTCTCTTCAGATCACATAGTGCATCTCGTCAAAATGTTCGACGTTCTCTGAAGGTATAGAATGAAACTCAACCCTCTCAAGTGCTCATTCAGGGTATCCTCGGGAAAGTTCCCAGGGTACTTGGTTAACCAATGGGAAATCAAAATCAACCCCAAAAAGATCCAAGCTCTCCTCGATATGAAAAGCCCCATTACCAAAAAACAGGTTCAAAGCCTGAACGGCAGGATAACAGCTCTAAGTCGCTTCATATCGAGAGCAACATATCGTTGCTTGCCATTTTTTAATGTGCTTAGGGCCAACAAGAAGTTCGAATGGACTCTAGAGTGCAAACAAGCCTTTCAGAGTATAAAAGAATACCTCTCCTATCCAAGCCTCTTCCCAATGAAGTTTTACTTTTGTACCTGTTCGGTTCCCAGCATGCGATCAACGCCGCCCTTATTCGAGAAGAAGGCAGAGTTTTATGGCCAGTATATTATGCAAGCAAGCAACTGCTGGACGACGAAATACAATACCCAAAAATAGAGCGATTAGCTTAAGCCCTATTGTTTGCCTCCAGAAAGCTGCGACCTTACTTCCATGCCCACTCAATCCATGTTCTGACCAACTACCCGCTCAGACAAGTTCTTCAGAAGCCGGAGGCTTCGGGTAAGTTGCTTAAGTGGGCAACGAAACTGAGTCAGTTTGATCTACATTACAGACCGAAAACGGCCATCAAAGGGTAGGTTGTTGCCGATTTCATTTCAGTGCCAGCCTGATCGAGGACCTGAGCAACCAACCGGCGAGGTCGTCCAAGAGACCGCTAAAAAATAATCAACCTCGAGCTTCTATGTTGATGGTTCCTCAAATAGAAAAAGGGTCGGGGCAGGTCTTTTCCTCCTCAGTCCCGAAGGGATGCGCATTCATGGAATCCTCCAGTTTGGGTTTCAGGCTACTAACAATAAGGTTGAGTATGAAGCGCTGCTCACTAAACTGCGATTAGCGAGAGAAATGGGATCCGAGGCGATCAACATTCACAGTGACTCCCAGTTGGTCGTTAATCAGATCTCTGGAGAATACCAAGCCGAGGAAGAGAACATGATCAGCTACCTAAAGAAAGCAAAGGCCGCACTCAAGCCTTTCAAACACTTTACGATCACACAAATCCCGAGAGATGGTAACTCTATAGCAGACGTCTTGGCAAAGATATCCTCATCGCTAGACTCGAATGTGTCGGACAATATCCCAGTCCGGTACATAGGAATCCCGAGCATTAGCTCGCCTAAACCAACAGTAGCCACAACCGAATCAGTCTCTTGGATAACCCCAATCATTCTGTATCTCCGAGATAGGACCCTATCCAGCGACAAAACTGAGGCAAAAATCCTATGTACTAGAGCTGTTCATTACACCCTCGTTGGGGATCAGTTGTACAAGCGAGGGTTTAGCACCCTTTTCTCTGATGTGTGACCGACGAGAAGCAGATTATATTATAAGGGAGATATATGAAGGGATCTGTGGTAATCACACTGTCGCTCGATCACTCGTCAATAAGATTGTCAGCCAAGGATATTATTAGCCCCTACTTCAGGAAGACACTTCCAACTTTGTAAAAAAGTGCGACAAGTGCTAGTAGTTCGCAAACATCCCGCGAGCTCCTTCTCACCAGCTGACTACAATGACCAACCCCTGACCATTCTCTATATGGGGAATTGACTTTATTGGGCCTATGCCCACTGGGAAAGGGGGCGTCAAGGATGCTGTGGTCGCAATAGATTATTTCACAAACTGGGCAGAAGCTGAGCCCCTGGTTGCGATCACTACTAAGAAGCTCAATGACTTTGTCTTCAAGAGCATAGTGTGTCGATATAGAATTCCTCATACTCTCATCCCTAGAAACGGTAAGCAATTCGATAGCGAGGAATTCAAACAGTTTTGCGACGAGTTGGGGATCCATAAAAAGTTCGCCTCAGTCGCTAGACCACAAGCCAACGGTCAGGTTGAAGTTGTTAACAAAACCATCAAGCACACCTTGAAGGCCAAGCTTGGCGCTGCCAAGGGTAATTGGGTTGATGACTTCCCTGAAGTTCTGTGGGCATACAGAATGACTCCGAGAACCTCCACTTTGGAAATACCCTTCTCGCTAGCATATGGCTGCGAGGCAATGATCCCGATAGAAGTGGGAACCGGTTCACTTTGGAGAGACTTGTTCAACGAAACAGACAATGAAGCGCTTCTGCGCGTAAGCCTAGACTTAGTCGAAGAACATCGAGACAAGGCTCGGTTAAGAATAGCATCTTACCAACAACGTGCAAAAATGTTCTTCGACTCTAAGGTCAGAAGAAAAGACTTCCAGGTCGGCAACTTGGTGCTAAAAGAAGTCATTCTCGGTACAAGGAAACCAAGCGCGGGGGTATTAGGACCCAACTGGGAAGGTCTGTACTCATCGCCAAAGTGATACGACCACGGACGTATCACCTCAAGAGGCTTAACGGTTCCACAGTACTGCGAGCTTGGAACGCCGAGCATTTTCGCCCCTATTATCAATAATTTCAGGCTCGCTCTCAGTCTTCCATCTCTTTTACTTATAAAGTTTTCCTTGTAACCTTTATGAATGAGATCGTTCTTCTTCACCTTGAATAAATGTCTTACATGATCTTGTTTGTTGTAATATTTTTACAAATTTCTCGATAAGATGTAATATTAGTTTTGTAAAGCACTCGAAATTGTAAATGTCTAAAGAAACTCTTTTCATTCATGATTTACAAAATTACAATGGATAGCCAAAAAAGAAAAGAGTCAAAAAAGCTGAAAAAGATAAACAAATCATTGGCCTTCATATCCAGAATCTGCAGGCGCGACCTCGTTGTCCCCCAGTTGGTCGCCGGCTGTTAGGTCAACCACTGGATCCTCAGGAACATATTGATCTGGCTGATCATCCTCCGGAGTGGGCTCCTGTTCCCCAACCTTGTCGTCAGCTCGAGCCATGAAAGCAAGGATGTCTTGATAATAAGGTGGGAGGTCGGAGAGATCCATTCCTAGGTTCCTTGGCCACAAAGTATAAATGGCTTGAATTGCCCAGTCGACGGCTTTTCTTTCAAGCTCAAGATTCTGTCCCTTGATCTGGTCAATCAGCAAAGCAACCCGCCCTTGGGAAAGTTCGAGGTCCGTTTCCAGCGCTCTCCTCTGCTTCTCGGAGGTCTCCCACAATCGAGCTCTCTCTTCTTCTGCCTTCGCGAGACGCTCCGAGTTCGCCTTCAGCTCTTTCTCTTTCTTGATATCCTCTTTGGTGAGTCTAGCTACTATTCTCTAGAGCTGTTTGACCTCTTCGCCTCTCCTTTTGAGCTCAGCCTTATGGAAATCCACGGTGCTAAAGGTGAGTTTTTCTCCACCAGGTATTGATTTGCCTGGAGGTTGAGCGACCATACCTTATTTCATAAACACACAAAATAGGGGAAACTAGCTATATTAATTGTTTATGTAGATGACATAATCCTGACAGGTGATGATGATGTTGAACTTGTCAAACTAAAGGGTTTCTTGGCAAAAGAAATTGAAATTAAAGACCTGGGCACACTCAAGTACTTCCTAGGGATGGAGTTTGCAAGGTCGAGAAAGGGTATCTCGATTTCACAATGCAAATATACACTTGAACTTCTTAATGAAACAGGTCTGCTAGGATGTAAGGTAGCTTAGACTCCTATAGAGCCAAATTTGAAGCTACAACCTGCTAAACCTAAGGATGTTGTTGACCGAGAATGGTACCAGCGACTGGTGGACAAATTGATCTATCTCTCTCACACAAGGCCAGATATCACTTTTTCTGTAAGTGTTGTCAGTCAATTTATGCACTCACCAAGACTTGAGCACTTTGAAGCTGTCTAAAGGATTCTTAGATGCCAAAAGGGCACACCAGGAAAGGGCTTGCTATTCAGAAATAATGGTCATCTACAAGTGGAGATTTATACAGATGCGGATTGGGCCGGTAGCATTATGGATAGACGCTCAACATCTGGATATTGTGCATTTATTGGAGGAAACTTAGTCATGTGGAAGATCAAAAAACAAAATGTGGTGGCTCGGAGTAGTGCAGAAGCTGAGTTTAGAGCTGCTACACTTGGGATTTGTGAGATTCTATGGATTAAACGATTCCTAGAGAATCTAAAGGTAATTAGTGCTCTACCAATGAGACTATATTGTGACAACAAGTCTGCTATATCTATTGCTCATAATCCTGTGCTCCATGACAGAACGAAGCATGTTGAAATTGATAAGCACTTTATAAAGGAAAAAATAGAAGATGGACTAATATGTATGCCTTATGTACCAACTACTAAACAAATTGCAGATTTTTTGACAAAAGGGCTGCCCAGACAACAGTTTGAGTTGATTAGCAAGCTGGACATGGAAGATATTTTTAGTCCAGCTTGAGGGGAAGTGTTAAGAATCCTGACATGATTCACAGAAATCAGGAAATAATCTTTCTGATTAATTGACCAAATCTCCTTGATTTGGTTGAGATCTGTACAAAATTAGTTTAGTCAATATATATATATATATATANACTAATAGAACTTGATAAAGCTTTAACAAGTTGACCATCCTCTTTCATGTTCATCTCCTAGTTTGTGACAATATAATACTTTTGGAAGACGCAAGTTCAATTTATGTACTAAGAATTATATAATCTTTTTTCACTTATGGAAAGAAATCTCATTTTATAGTTATTTGGCTAGGATTAAAGTAATTTTTTATATGATAAGGCTTGCCTATAATTATTCCAAAAATGTGATTATTCAAAGTACAACGTGAACATGTTAAATAAATACTCGTTTATATAAGGAATCTATAATTATTTGCTTGATTTCATAAATGGAAGCATGATTAATTATTTAATGATATATGAAAAATTAAAAATTAAATATATTGGTGAAGTCCTTGTTCTTCTTTCACTTACAGAAATAATATTTAAGTTTCTAACAACCTAATACAAGACATAAACAATTGATATGCTTACCATCAGTTGTCTGTCATTTATGTTCTAAATTTATGCATTGATCTTCCATTCTTAAAGGAGAAATTTTTGGTGTATCCCATGTGTTGTTTATGGATTTATATTTGTTTCTATAAGGGAGAAAGTCTTTTGTGTATCCAATGATGAAAGTGTTACTATAAAGAATGAAAATTAATGATGGTGTAATTGTTAAATAAAACATAAAAAAGGAATTGTTTTATAGATAGAAGGTTGGTTTTAAGGAATTTTCTAAACATGCCAAGTGTTGTTTATGTTATTGAAATAAAATAAAGCATCATTAAAAAAAGATATTAAATGTTTGATAAATTAAGGAGGCAATTTAAAAGATTTTACATCAAATTACATGTGAATGATATATGAACTATTATTTTAAAACTTCAAAATCTACATGATGAATTAATGATAAACATTTTCCAGTTATACTGACTTTGGAATTTAATTAATAATATAGTTTAAGTAAATTAAATATTCAAAACTTTGTAGCTACCATGTAAAGCATAAATTTTTTTGATATTCCATATCTTCTAAATGAAAAATGCAAAGTAAATCCAACCAACCAAATTACCAAAATTAAAAAAAAATACAATTATTTAAAGATTATATGGCTTGCTTTTCTTTAATAGACAAATATAGTGTAATTTAAAGTTGTCATGTATAGACATAAAACCACAAAATAAGAAGTAATTTGATTGATTTCAATTAGTGGATGCATGTTAAATAATATTATGAGTTGGCATTTTTAAGTTTTGCATTGGCAATCCATTTAATAGATATAATTTAATTAATTTCTGAGATAAAGTTTAAATATATACTTTGAATCTTTAACTAATTTTAAATACTTTGCATTATAAATCTCTTAAAATTTGCATGTATGAACAAAAGATAGAAAATTAGTAGAATATCTTCAATTAAGATACAAATTATGCATACATGTTAAATCCTGACCATACATATAAATTTGATAAGTTGGCATTTTGTAGTTTTATGATTATTTTTCGTTATGCCCAAAAACCAGGGCTGGCGTAGGCATGCATCAGCAGAAACCAATCAGAGTTCAGGAAGGTTTTCTGCCGTCTGGATGCAGCCAAGTACAGCAAGGACGTGAGGGGTAAGGCCATCGTAAGTAAGGAAGGTGAACGAAAGACCTACGAGTGGCTGTGAATTGTTCACTTGCTGAAGCCCTACGCGATTTAAGGAAATCTTTCGTGTAGATAACCAATGGGAAGCGGGTTAGGAATTGTACCACACCTGCCCGCACACAGAATCATGATTACCAGCTTGAATCCTCCAACTATAAATAGAGAGATCTCCTCTATTTTACAGGATTGGCTCATCCACCACTTAAAACATATACTCTCTCTCTCTCTCTTTCTCTCTATCTCTGTCTTTACATTTATTTTATTTTCTCTATTGTAATTCAGCTCGCCGAGTGCGACTTGATTGTAATCAACCATTAATATAACCATAGTTGATGTAGGATTTGCCTTAGAGCATCTGAACCACTTTAAAGATTGTTACCCGCTCCATATCTCCTTTTTGTACTTCCATATCACGTGTGATTTCTAAGTCCGCTTAGCACTTCACACGTGCGAATAGTTGGTGTTAAAATCAAACATCAACAGTTTGGCGCTAGAGGAAGGGCCTGATTTAGTATCCGCTCTTCATCAAAAACCTCTGAGTGATCCTGTCCACCAGCTAATGGCTCGTGGTTTCGAAACTGAGCGAACCAATATCGACAATGAGAAAGTCCCCTAGGAACAGACTGACATTTCTCTTGAAGTGTCGCTAGTCCAGCAGAGTATCATGGCGGATATTCCTTCGAGCTCACAACTCGACCCAACCGTGATGAATTACCTGGAGAGGTTCAACAATACTCTCCAAACGGTTAGCCGGAGGCTGGAGCGTTTGGACTGGGTCGTGCCACCGAAGTCTAATGAGGCGTTGCCACCACCAAAGACGCTTGCAGGTCACGCGAAAGTGTGGAAAAGGGCAAAGGCCCGAACCGCACTCACTGCAGCGTGTAAAAGTAAGGGGAAACAAGTGGTGAGCAGTGGACCAGAAGGCTCTGAGGGGCTAGCGAACACCAGTCACGCAGTGGGTAGAATACCTGTGGCTTTGCGACTTGGTAACATGTCACAGCATGAGCCGTCCTGCGCCACATCGTATGGGCACACCCGTAAAAGTGCAGGCTGGGGAGATTCCTAGCCTCATCAAAATAATGGTCCTGACCATCGCAGCTGGGGTAACCCTCGCCATCCGCGGGTCGGTTTTGACCATTGCGGTGGTCGGGAAAATTCCCCAAGCCATTCGCTACCCTCACACGACTCTAGCCAGCGTGTGTCAGGGTGCGTTGGAGCTTTCGACCGAGTAGCAGAAGGGCCCGACCTTCGGTCCGTCCTCAATCGCAACCGTAAGGGTCGAACCCACATTGCGAAAAGTAACCCTCCGATAGCTCTATTATCTCAGATTGAAGAGCTACGATGACAATTGGATCAGCTCAAGGCTCAGCAAAACGAATAGGGCAAGGTCGCTGTGGCGCCCCTCTTCTCTCCAGCAATACTAGCTGCTCCTCTCCCATCGAGATTCAGGATGCTCAACGTGCAGGCATTCGATGAAAATTCTGATCCGCAGGACCACCTCTACGAGTTCAATGACCTTATGGAACTCCACCAAGTCTCCAACTTAGCCAAATGCCGCTGCTTAGCAGTGACATTAGTCGCCCATGCCAAGCGCTGGTTCAAGTCACTCCCCGCAAGATCAATAAGCTCATGGTAACAAATGAGATCGTTATTCTTAAGGCACTTCTAGGCAAATAGGAAGTTCTCAATGCCGTTGAGCTACCTGAGCAATATACGACAGGAGAGTGATGAGTCTCTCTAATCTTATATAGACAAGTTTCACCGCGAACTCCACAAAGTGGCTCACACTCCTGAAGAGTCTGTTCGAACTCTCATTATTGCAGGGGTTTGCTCGCAGACTAACTTATGGAAAGAGCTACAATCCGAGGACGATGTTTCCCTCACTCGTTTTTACAATCTCACCAAGAAGTTTCTCCGAATAGAAAATTATGTGGTTGCTCTCAATCACCACAACCTCGATCCTTCAACTAGTGTTCCCGATCGAGGGGAGAACAGTAGAAGGGATAATCGCGGTTGGGCTAATGACGATCAGCGAAAAGGGAAGAAGCAGCGATTCGAGCCCAAAAAGTTTTATGCCCCAGTTCCTCGTCGCGGTCGTGACAAGAATCAGTACACTCATTTGAATGCCTCAGTATCGATAATTCTGGATAAGTCAGATGAGGCCAGCCTGAACCGGAGCCCATGAAGAATCATTTCTCAGCTAGGAATAGCAAAAAGTACTACCGTTATCATCGAGACAATGTGCATTACACTAATGAGTGTTGGACTCTCAAGCAAGTAATTGAAGACCTCATCAAATAGGGGCACTTCAAGGAGTATGTTGACGGTTTGACTCCCGTTCGGGAAAAAGACCAAGAGGAACAGGGGAAGAGACACCGTGGTTGCAAGGGGCTCTACTGTGTAAGGATCATTTTCGGGAGGCCACACCTCACGGGGAACTCTCAAGGTGCCCAAAAAAGGTATACCTGGGAAGCTCGCCATGACCCCTTGAGTGTAATGAGCAGGGCTCCGCGACCGCTAAGATCCGTAGGGAAGAAGAAATTACCTTCTTCAAAAAAGATGCAATACGACTGCATCACCCCTAAGACGATGCACTAGTCATCGCGCTTGAAATAGGCCAGTGCGAAGTCCACAGAATGTTGGTCGACAATAGAAGTGTCGTGAATATCCTGTTTCAGCAAGCCTTCGAAAGAATGCAAGTAGACGAGGCAGACCTGAAGCCTGCCTCCTTCCCCCTCTACGGTTTTGCCAGGGATCACCTAATTCCTAAAGGAACAATTGCATTCCCCGTCACGTTGGGTGAAACCAATGAAATGACCAAGGTGACAAATTTCTTGGTGGCAGACTATCCATTTGCCTTCGATGGCATCCTAGGACGACCTCTACTACGGAATTTCAAGGCTGTCACCTCTATCTACCATCTGAAGATAAAGTTTCCCACCTCGACGGGGATCGGGGAAGTGTAAGGATCCTAACATGAATCTCACAACTGTTAGAGTAGGTGCCCTAGAGCCAATCAATTATTGTAAAATTGACTCTATAATAAATGTTTATTTATCAATAAAAGGCATATTCTACTATATCACGTAAATCATATTATATGTATTGATATATGTCCTTAGAATGGTAAAATTGTGACGAGGATATCAAGTGTTTCAAATCTTGATAGTGAGAACTCTATAATCACATATGGTGGCCATTCTAGAAACGTCCACAGTCCCAGTATTATTCTGACCAAGGACATAGATAATACGGTAACACTATCATAGTGTTGAACGACCCTGTCGAAAGGCAGTGACTGATCTCACTTGTCAAGGTTGTTTGCCAACAACCTGATGCAACGCATCAGTACTTGCTATAGGCAAGTTCACTGGACAGACCCACCAGAGGATTCCATATGGATGGTAACCCCAGTGTCTATGGAATAAATCCTCTAACGGATGGTGGTGCATGTGATCCTTAGACTTGAGATCACAGGAGTGCCTTGTGCACCAATTGGTGTAGTTTGACACTAGGCCAATGTAGTTCTATTCAGAGCTATCAATACGGTAGTGATTGGCTACATTGAGAAGTGTATCGAGACTATGGTGGATCGACAAAGGATTCATCACTCTTGAGTACGAGAGAAGTTATCTCACTGGGTAATTCAGTAAATGACAATGACACTAAATCTGTGGCCACAGTGGGATTGAGTTGATGCTCAATCCAATTTAATATTCCTGTCATTGGTCCAGTAATTGAATACAAACATGTCGAGAATATCTAAGGTTGACACTATTTCTATACCTCAGTTTCTATGAGATAACAGTTGATGAAAAGATTTGATTGCACGATAATCATACCGTTGACAGGCTGCGGTTTCACTGAATCCGAATCTATCGGGTGGCCATGATGCCTTGCTAGGGGCCAATCTTGGTATGTGTGTAGTGAGACGATTAACTGGTGTTAATCGCGATACTACTCACTCTCGATATGATAAGGAGCCTACGGGTCACACACTTAGAAGATAATTTAAGAATCAATTTGTGAGAAGGGTATTTTCGTCTTTTAGGATGAAAGGGTATTTTGGTAATCTCACAGTGCAATTAAATTTGCTGAGGTTGTTGCATGTATTTAATTTTAATATTAAAATTAAATTAGTGAAATTATATTTAAATATATATCTCTGTATATATTTAAATGAATTATTATTATTAATTAAATGTTAATATATTATTATATATTAATTGATTTTAATTATAATAATAATTAATTAATTAAAATACCATAAAGGGTGTGTTTGGTTGCAAGGGTGATATTACAGGGGTGGTGAGCCATGGGTAGCGGGTTGACACGGAACCGGGGGGTACGAACGGAACTCGGAACACCCCAGAACTGCCACGTGCGGGGTAGGTTCGGTTCCAATTTTTTGGAACCGCTACTGTGCGGTTCCGGTTCCAGTTCTTGCATGTGGAGGAACCGGAACCGGAACCTATAAAAAGGTACCCTGTTTGGACCTGTAGGGGGTACCGGTTGTGGAACCTGTTTTGGAACCTGTTTTAGAACCTGTTTGTAACCTGTTTTGGAAATCTATTGGAACCTGCTTTGAACCTGTTTGGAACCTCTTTGGAACTGTTTTGGAACCTATTTGGAATCTGCTTTGGAACCTGTTTTAGAACCTGTTTGGAACTGTTTTGGACCTGTTTTTGGAACCTGTTTGAACCTATTTGAACCTGAACTATAATGAAATATTTGTGAAATGTAATAAGGGGAAGTTTCTATATTTTACATATAAAAAAATTTAAAATAGAAAAGTAAATTTTTAGAATAACCTAATTAAATAATATCGAAATACAATTATACTTATTACATTAAATTACACCATATTAAAAGCGTATATATATATATAAATATATTAAAGTTTTGATCAATTAAGGAATAATGGAATTATGATCCAATTAAAGTGTGTTTAATTTTAAGTGTATGTAAAAGAATTATTTTTGAATAAAATAGTATATTGATTGATAGTAATATATATTGTTATTTTACTTAAAGTATCAAGTCTGAGTATATCTATAATAACATTAGTAATTAAATTAATTATATATGATAAATTGATGAACATATAAATTTAATTACTAGTTAATCATCATACTTATATCAATTATACATTACATTAGATTAAATGATTACTAATTAATTATAATTTTATAACATTACTTAATTGCTTTATAGATAGTAGTTATAGCATTACTAATAATTAATTGACTTAAAGTTATAACATAATTAAAAGTTAATAATGTTAATTAGAAAATTAATAATATGCATTACGTTATAGATTATTAAGTTAATTTATTAGCAATTATAACATTTTATTATAAACATTAGTACAAACTTAATTAAATGATTAAAAATTTAATCAATTATAATATTTATATTAAAAATTTATAGTATGATTACTTAAGTAGTAATTCACTATACATTACATATAGTATAATTATATATTAATTTAACTACATAATTAATAATTCTTAATTGATTATGTCATATATTATAAATATTAGTAATTACTAATTACTACATAAAATTAGGCATAATACTTAATTAAATGATAAGAAATTAATTAATTATAACATTACCTTATAAACACATTTCATTATAAAAACATTAGAGAAGCATTACTTAAGTTAAATAATTACTCAATTAAATTATATATTATTATATTACATTACTATATATGATCATTACTTATATAGCGAATTACTATTAAAGATACTATTACATAATTAGTTATGAATTTATAACATACATTATAAAACATTAATAATTTACTAATTTACTATATTATTACATTACTAATTAAAAGATTAAAAATTTAATTAATTATAACATTACTTATATATTTATAATATGATTACTTAATCAATTATAAACATTCCATATAAACATAGTATATAATCAATGATTTGAATTATGTTAGTATTATATAATTAAATTATAGATTATTAGTAGATTACTTAATTTATTATAACATTACATTATACTATTATAGTATGATCATATAATTATATAACATACATAATAAATGATTACTAATTGATTATGAGTTATGGTATTATGTTTTAACATTAGTAATTACTAATTTACACATAAACATTAGCACAATACTTATCATAATGATAAGAAATTAATTAATTATAACTTACTTATAAACATTAATTAAGCATTACATTATAGTTAAATAATTACTCAAATAAATAATCTTATTTATTACATTTATATGATAATCATTACTTAATTTAAGCATTATATAGTTAAATGATCACATAATTACTTAATTAGTTATGATTTATAACATACATTATAACATTAGTAATTTTACTATACTATTCATATTAATTAAACGATTAAAAATTTAATTAATTATAACATTACTTTTATATTTATAAATAATTACTTAACAATGTATAACATCCATTATAACATGTATAATTAATTAAATGATTTGAAATTAATTATATAATATTAAATTATAGATTTTAATATGATTACTATATTTATTATAATATTACTGTATACTTTTAGTATGATCATTATAATATAAATTACATAATAAATGATTACTTATTGATATGAATTATATTATAAACATTAGGTAATTTACTAATTATATACTTAATCAAATTATTATAATTTTATTAATTACAACATTATATTAAAGTTATGGTATGATTATTTAATTAATTATAACGTGATATTATAAACATATACTACTAATAATGATTAACAATTTAACTTAATTAGAATATTACATTATAATTAAATAGTATATTACTTAATTAATTATAACATTACAGTTTCATTGTAGTATGATCACTTAATTAATTATAAAATTATAATTTACATTGTAGTATAATCACATTTAATTATAACATTTACTAGTTTCTAATATTAAATTACTAAATTATATTTGGTATATTATAAATACCAATTGACAATTATAACATTAACTAAAAATATTAATATTTATTTATGTGAATTGTGAGTGATAATTGTTTGTGTTTTGGTTGAGTGACGAATTTTATGTGAATTGTGATGAATCGATTGAATTCAAGTGTTGCTTAGAGATTACAGGTTATGAGTTACATTGGACACAAATGAATGAATAATAAAAATTTGTTAGGGGTGTATTTGTAAACTTATACGGTGTTTTTGTTATTTTTTAAACTAATAGGGGGGTAATTGATTTTTTACAGGGTACCCTGGAAAGGAACCGGAACCTGCATTTTAGGTTTCGGTTCCTTGAATTGAAGAACCTGCACTGTGCGGTTCCGATTCCGGTTCCTTTTTTTGGGAACCTGCACTGTGCGGTTCCGGTTCCGGTTCCGGTTCCCTCGGAAAATGCAGGGTACCCGGAACCGCTCACCCTTATGAATTAGGGTTGGAGCCCATGACTATTCCTAAGTAGAATAGGGTTTTAATTGTTGCACTATATAAGTGCAACTTAAAATTAAAACATATGGAATTATTCATTCAATTAAAACCCTAGCCACCCTATCTCTCTCTCTCTCTCTCTCAAGAAGAAAACTTTTTTTGTTCTTCTTTCTTGATTCTTGAAGCTCTTAATTGTTCTAGCAAAATAATCAAGAGTTCTACGGATTATCTTCGTGTGGACTTCCGTGAGTGCGATCTTACTTTGGATCGATTGGTGAAAAATCATGTGAATAGTAGATAGTAAACAGTAACTGTGAATAGTGTTCCTATCAGAAATCAGAGATATTCGAAGGAGCCTCCAAACGTACGTAAGTATTCTAATCCTTGAATGGATTTACTTTATACAATTTTTTTGTTTATAAACATGTAAACGGTATAATCTATACTCGGATCTAAGCAAAGAAAGGTAATTGATTTACAGATTGAATTTTTGTTTTCCGCTGCTTATGGTAGATCAATTACTTATAACAACTACTACATAAGGGCAGCCCAGATGGCGTGCAAGGGAAAGGGAAAGCCAATGGTCACCCCCAAGCACGTCATGGCAATCAGCAGGATTGAGCCACGACCTGGACCATCAGAGGACAACATGGATCCTCCCATCCAGGAGTGCCCTCACAGCGGGCTAGTTGAGGACCTATCTAAGGTATCGGTCGATGAAAGCGAGCCGACGAGAGTATTAAGAATTGGGAGTAATCTCAACCCCCAGCTTGCCGAAAGCCTGACGAGCTTCCTCAGAGAAAATGTCGATGTTTTTGCATGGACTCATGCCGACATAGGACATGGTCGGGATCAGTTCGAACATAATATGTCATGCTCTAAACATTGACAGTGCAGTCAAGCTAGTCTACCAGAAGAGAAGAGCAATGGCTGAACGCTATGTCGCCTTGAAAAGTGAGGTTGATAAGCTCCTCTTGAACATGTCTTTCGAGAGGCACTTTACCCGAGCTAGGTTGTCAACCCAATCTTGGTAAAGAAGCCCAATGGCAAATGACAAACCTGTGTCAACTTCATCAACCTCAACAAAGCTTGTCCGAAGGATGGCTTTCCTCTACCAAGGATCGACTAGCTCATTGACGCTACTTCTAGGCATGAGCTACTGAGCTTTATGGATGCCTACTTGGGATATAATCAGATCCTGATGTACGCGTCAGACGAAGAGCATATCTCATTCATTACAGATCGGGGACTGTATTGTTACAAGGTCATGCCCTTCGGCTTAAAGAACGTTGGGGCAACTTACTAGCAGCTGGTAAACCGTATGTTTTCTGAACAGATCGATAAAACAATGAAAGTCTATGTTGATGACATGCTAGTTAAGTCACATGTCACTTCAGATCACATAGCGCATCTCGTTGAAATGTTCAACGTACTCCGGAAGTACAGGATAAAACTCAACCCTCTCAAGTGCTCATTCGGGGTATCCTCAAGAAGGTTCCTCGGGTACATGGTTAACCAGCAGGGAATCGAAATCAACCCCAAAAAGATCCAAGCTCTCCTCAATATGGAAAGCCCCACCAGCAAAAAACAAGTTCAAAGCCTGAATGGTAGGATATCAGCTCTAAGTTGCTTCATATCGAGAGCAACATACCATTGCTTGCCATTTTTTAATGTGCTTAAGGCCAACAAGAAGTTCGAGTGGACTCCAAAGTGCGAACAGACCTTTTAGAGTATAAAAGACCACCTCGAAAGACCACCTCTCCTATCCGAGCCCCTTCCCAAGAAAATTTTACTTCTGTACCTGTCCGTCTCCCAGCATGCAGGCGAGTTCAATGCCCAATGTATTACGCGAGCAAGCGACTGCCGGACTCTAAGATACGATACCAAAAAATGAAACGATTAGCTTATGCCTTGTTGATCGCCTCTAAAAAGCTGCGACCCTATTTCCATGCCCACACAATCCATGTTCTAACCTACTACCTGCTCAGGCAAGTTCTTCAGAAGCCAGAGGCTTCGGGTAAGTTACTTAAATGGGCAATGGAATTGAGTCAGTTTAATCTACATTACAGACCGAAAACAACCATCAAAGGACAGGTTGTTGCCAATTTCATTTCGAAATTCTCATACCAGCCCAATCAAAGACCCAAGCAATCAACCGGTGAGGTCGTCCAAGAGACCATTCAGAACCTGTCGGCCTAGAGCCTCTATGTCGATGGTTCCTCAAACAAGAAAAGAGCCGGGGCAGGTCTCCTGCTCCTCAGTCCCGAAGGGACGCGCATTCATGGAATCCTCCGGTTCGGGTTCCAGGCTACTAACAATGAGGTTGAGTATGAAGCGCTGCTTGGTGGTCTGTGACTAGTGAGAGAAATGGGATCCGACGCGATCAATATTCACAGCGACTCTTAGTTGGTCGTAAATCAGATCTTGGGAGAATACCAAGTCAAGGAAGAGAACATGATCAACTACCTAAAGAAAGCAAGGGTCGCACTCAAGCCTTTTAAGCACTTCACGATCACGCAAATCCCAAGAGATAGTAACTCTGTCGCGGACGCCTTGGCAAAGATAGCCTCATCGCTAGAATCGGATATGCGGGACAATATTCCAGTTCGATACATAGAAATCCAGAGCATTAGCTCACCTGAACCAACAATAGCCACAACTGAATCAATCTCTTGGATGACCCCAATCATTCTGTATCTCTAAGATGGGACTCTACCTAGCGACAAGATTGAGGCAAAAATCCTGCGCACTAGAGTTGTTCGTTACACACTCGTCGAGGATCAGTTGTACAAACGAGGGTTTAGCGCCCCTCTCCTCCGATGTGTAACCGATGAGGAAGCAGATTATATTATGAGGGAGATACATGAAAGGTTTTGTGGTAATCACACTGCCGCTCGATCCCTCACCAATAAGATTTTCTGCCAAGGATACTATTGGCCCCTGCTTTAGGAAGACACTTTCAACTTTGTAAAAAAGTATGACAAGTGCCAACGGTTCGCGAACATCCCACGAGCTCCTTCTCACCAGCTGACTAATGACCAGCCCCTGACCATTCTCTATGTAGGGAATTTACCTTATTAGGCTTATGCCCACCGAGAAGAGGGGCGTCAAGTATGTTGTGGTTGCAGTAGATTATTTCACAAAATCGGCTGAAGCCGAGCCCCTGGCCGCGATCACTACCAAGAAGCTCAAAGACTTCATCTTCAAGAGCATAGTGTGTCGATATGGGATTCCTCATACTTTCATCTCTGATAACGGTAAGCAATTTGATAATGAGGAATTCAAACAGTTTTGCGATGAGTGGGGATCCATAAAAAGTTCGCCTCAGTCGCTAGACCGCAAGCCAATGGTCAGGTTGAAGCTGTCAACAAAACCATCAAGCACACCTTGAGGGCCAAGCTTGGCGCTGCCAAGGGTAATTGGGTCGATGACCTCCCTGAAGTTATGTGGGTATACAGAATGACTCTGAGAACCTCCACTTCGAAAACACCCTTCTCGCTAGCATATGGCTGCGAGGCAATGATCCCAGTAGAAGTGGGGACCGGTTCACTTCAGAGAGACTTATTCAATGAAACAGACAACAATGCGCTTCTATGTGCAAGCCTAGACCTAGTCGAAGAACATCGTGACAAGGCTCGGTTAAGAATAGCATCTTACCAGCAACGTGCAAAAAGGTTCTTCGACTCCAAGGTCAAAAAGAGAGGCTTCTAGGTCGACGACCTAGTTTTGAAAGAAGTCCTTCTCGGTACAAGAAAACCAAGCGCGGGGGTATTAAGACCCAACTGGGAAGGTCCATACCGCATCGCCAAAGTGATACGACCAAGAACGTATCACCTCAAGAGGCTTAACGGTTCTAGTATACCACGAGCTTGGAAGACTGAACATCTTCGCCCCTATTATCAGTAATTTCGGGCTCGCTCTCAGTTTTCCATCTCTTTTACTTGTAAAGTTTTCCTTGTAACCTTTATGAATAAGGTCGTTCTTCTTCACCTTGAATAAATGTCTTACATGATCTTGTTCGTTGTAATATTTTTACAAGTTTCTTGATGAGATGTAATATTAGTTTTGTAAAGCACTCAAGATTGTAACAGGCTAAAGAAAACTCTTTTCATATATGATTTACAGAAGTACAGTGGACAGCCAAAAAGAAAAGAGTCAAAAGAAAAGGCAGAAAAAGAAAATGATCACTGGCCTCCACCTCTAGAATCTTCGGGCGCGACCTCGTCATCCCTCGGATGGTCGCCTGATGTCAAGTCAATCGTTGATCCTTAGGAACATATTCCTCCGGCTGATCATCCTCCGGAAGGGGCTCTTATTCCTCCTCCTCCCGGCCTCGTCATCAGCTCGGGCCATGGAAGCAAGGATGTCTTGATAATCAGGCGAGAGGTCGAAGAGATCCATTCCCGGGTTCTTTGGTCGCAAGCTATAAATGGCCTGAATTGCCCAACCAGCAGCTTTCCTTTCAAGCTCAAGACTTTGTTGCTTCATCTAGTCAGTCAATGAAGTGAACCACCCTCAGGAAAGCTTGAGGTCCATTTCCAGCGCTCTCTTCTGCTTCTCGGAGTTCTACCACAATCTAGCTCTCTCTTCCTCCGCCTTCACAAGACGCTTCGAGTTCGCCTTTAGCTCATTCTCTTTCTCGCAATTCTCTTTGGTAAGTTTGGCTACTGTTCTCTGGAGTTGTTTGACCTATTCGCCTCTCCTTTTGAGCTCAGCCTTCTGGAAATCCACGGTGCTAAGGGCAGAGTTTTTCTCCGCCAGGTATTGATTCGTTGGAGGTTGAACAACTTTGCCTCTACAGCTCGATCTTCGAGGTCTTTCTTTAGTTTGGCATTCTTCTCTTTTGGGTCTTGGATCCCTCCGACATAGTCTAGGTTGTCCTTCTACTAGGCCATGTGCAAAACGAGCAAGGTCTGCAAAAGAAAGGAAACAAGAGTTAACTCCCATTTTTCTAAAAATTATTAAGGCCAAAAAATTTGAAGTCCTCGATGAGGACGAATTGCCCTACCTGGCTTTGCAACTAAGAGCAGTGGTCATCAAGTCTGTGGGCTGGGAAGCCACGAACTCCTCAAAGGCCGAAGCCAGTTGGCACTCCAATAGGGTATACACCACCGGCTGCAAGTGCTCTGGGAGTTGCCCGATGAAATCCAACACTGGCGTGCCTGCCTCCGCAGGAACTGGCAACTTGTCGACCCGCTGCTTGCCTACTCTTCTGTGGGTAACTATGGTTTCCCCCTCTCTTTGGCCTGAGCTCTCGAGGATCGCTGAGACACCTGGTGCGTACCTCGAGCGAAAAGCCTAGTATGACTGTGAATTCTTGGGCTACACCCTAGCGCCCTCGGACTCCAATTCCTCGGCCTGCAGCTGTTTTCTTTTGTTTTCTGCTTAGGGGCGTGAGTAGCCACAGACCGAGGAGCTTCCTCATGTCACTCCAGGGGTGTTCGCCCTTCGGCGCAAATTTGTATCCCTCCTATGGGGATATCACCAGGGACCGCCTCAACTGGCTTAGTCGGAGCGACTCGACGAAACACGAACTTTCTCGGCACCTTGGGCGGTATGATCGTTGCGCACCATAGAAATATGTTAGTAAGACAGGTCGCCACAGGCAACTAAAAAGCATTCTAAGTATGGGGATACTCACAGTCTGACTCTAAGGACGCTTCCGGATTAAAGAAGCCGTACTTTTTCAAGTTGGCAGTGGTCACGAGCAGTCTTGTGTCACGACAATGGTCTGGAAGATGGCCGAACGCAACGATTTGGTTGTAATCTGTTAGATTTGCCAACCTGGTCGTCTTATTTCTTGCAAAGAGACGAAAAAGTTTTGTTAGATACAAAAACCAAAGGTGGAACAGTTCGCAAATGGAAAGGAAATACCTACTTGGTTCTCTAAACTGGTAGACACCATCGTATTCATAAAAGAAAAATTTAGTTTCATAAGCCCCGACGTTGCTGGGATAATTGAATATTCCTCCCTCGATCGTAGATCGTTTCGAGAGGTAGAAAGAATATTTGTCTTTGCTCTTCTTCAGATAGTAAGAGCAAGCGAGCTCCAGTGCCATCAACTCGCCAAGGTCGTTTTCGCCACATGCAATATATATATCACTAGCTATCATATACGCATTAGGCATTAACTGCATTGGTGCGACCTCGAAATGGTTAAAGATTGACCTAACGAAAGGATGAAAAGGTATCAGCGCCCCATACTTAAAGATCGTCTCTAAGATCACGGCCTTTCCCTTTGGGGGATCCCAAGCCGTACGGGTTATGTGTTGATAGGCATTCACATTAAGCGTGTATTGGTCCACTGCCTTTTGTATCTCCTCTCGGGTGATCATTGACCAGGTCTCTAGCACGAGACCCGCTTGGGTGGCTGGCGCCTACGAGCTCGTGCCTTCAGCTACCTTGGTCGCTGAGGCGTCCATTGTTCCTAAGGTCTGAAAAAGGAGCGACGTAAAATATACATAAAAATAATATAAAAAGAAAAAAGGCTCAATCCTCGTACGATGTTCCATACGGTGACGTAGAAGGACAAAGGAAACCCAAATGCATCCTTCTAAAACCCTAGTAAAACCCTCAAAAACTTTTTTGGGCGTGAACCCCCAAGGATCTGTGCCCAAAACTTCTCATCTTTAAGAAAAACTAAACCCCTTTCCTCACCACTATCCGAGGATACACACTGCAAAAGCCCACCGGATAGCCCACACCTGCCATTACCAAGCAAGTCGAACATAACTGTCAAATAATGGAAGAAAGCGAGAGAGAAACTCTTCTTGCCTCTTGGCGGCATGGGAAGAGTTTTATGTCGTAACGGATGGTGCGCATCAACGGAAGAAGGCAGGTTGACTTTTGTGAGAGTTTTGTTCTTCTTTCTGAGAATGTGAATTCTGTGGCAACAATCTGAAGCAAATTTGGGTTTTATAAGGGAAAAGAGACGGTTGGTTTCCTGAGCAAGCGATGTTTGGGCGGGACACGTTTCTCGCCATTGATTATGACCACATGTCATTAATCCGTGAGAAGAGTAACCCCCACGTTTCGTAAACACCAATCGATGTTTCCCTCCATTGGAATAACCAAACGATGGCACGATTACCCTCTTCCACATTAAATGTGCCCCTATCCGCATTTAATGCCCTGAAGGAGAATGTTGTTTCAGCATGGCTCGCATTAAATGCGCAGGGCTGGCACTTATTTTTGTAATAGACAAGCCTATCAGAATAAAGGATATTTTATTGGTTACGTGAACCGTTACGTGTAACGGATAACATCTGAAGAGGTCATTCGAATTAACACTCTTCGTCGCGCGTCAATTTCAAAGCAATGCGACTCCTCGCCTTTGATAAGAGATGTGATGAGACTTTTTCAGGTAGCGAGTTAGGGTCGAGACTCAGGGCCTGTTGATATGACACTGATTGTGATATGAATCAGGTCGCTGAACCAGCCATAAAAAACATTAGGTCGCTAATACAGTTCTCAGGGATCCATACAGCTTGATCGGTTTGATCAAGCGTCATCCAGGACAAACAAAGTCGCGGCCTAATCATGAAGTTCTCAAGGTTCAATCCTTAAACCTTGAAAACTGGGGGCTTCTGTTATGCTCAAAAACCAAGGTTGGCGTAGGCATGCATCAACAGAAACCAATCAAAGTTCATGAAGGTTTTCTGCCGTCTGGATGCAGCCATGTCCCGCAAGGACGTGAGGGGTAAGGCCATCGTCAGTAAGGCAGGTGAACGCCAAACCTACGAGTGGCTAGGAATTGTCCACCTGCTGAAGCCCTACGCAATTTAAGGAAATCTTTCGTGCAGATAACCAATGGGAAACGGGTTAGGAATTGTACCACACCTGCCCGCTCGCAAAATCATGATTACCAGCTTGAATCCTCCAACTATAAATAGAGGGCTCTCCTCTATTTTACAGGATTGACTCATCCACCACTTAAAAACATATACTCTCTCTCTCTACATTTATTTTATTTTCTATATAGTAACTTAGCTCACCGAGTGCGACCTGATTGTAATCAACCATTAATATAACCACAGTGGATGTAGGATTTGCCTTAGAGCATCCGAACCACTTTAAAGATTGCTACTCGCTCCATATTTCCTTTTTGCACTTCCATATCACATGTGATTTCTAAATCCGTTTAGCATTTCACACGTGCGAATAGTTGGTGTCAAAATCAAGCATCAACATTTTTAAACATACAAACTCTTCATTTATCATAGGCTATATATATTAGCTGTAATCAAGGACGGTATAGCACTATAGTTATTGCTTTCTTATTTTTTCATAAGAAACTATTCTGTCATTGCCACTGTTTGTTTCATGATATGCAGGAAGAGAATGCGCATCCCAGATTAATTGCTTTATGTGTGGCCTGTACATTTCATAAAATACTGACTGCTTTAAAAATATCCTGAATAATATAATAGCGCGGATACAATGTCGATGAATCCAGCAAAGTCAATTATGTCAAGATGTACTTGATTCCTTTAACTGTGGTTCATCAATCATGTTATTTATTCCTAGAGTTTAGGCTAAGATTAATATATATATAGTATATTCTTCTTGAGGACAAAAATAAAAACACTTCTAGAAATTAGATTGTAATATATAATGGTATCTAAAAAAAAAGCAAAGGGCAACCAATAACTCAATCTCTCTTTTTTTTTTTTTTTTCTTTTGTGATTTATATTTTAATATAATAATACTCGAACTCATATAAAGTTACCTCATCAAAGAAAATAAAGACGACAAATTTAATGCACTATATGTGTGTGACATGAACTCTTAAATATAAAATGAAACAATTAATAAATAAATTAAAGCTTAAGGGACAAATCAAGTGCTGATGAATCCTCGTTGTCACAACTCTTTGATGTTGAAGGATCACCTTGTCGATGATAATCACCATTTTTAGACCAATTTAGAGCTTGAAATTTTGTTGAACCACCACTAAATCTTGGAAATGGCGGCCTAGAATTAATACCAATTAATCCACCATTATTATTCATCATCCTTAGCCTTTCAATGGATGATTGTGGAGTATTATTATTGGTCATGCCAAGGCCAAACCGATTATATCCTGATGACAATGAAGACGGCCATGGAAATGCAGGTTTATTGATCAATGAAGCATAAAATGGATGTGGAGAAACAGTTGGATAATAAGGATAAGAGAATAATTTTGGAGATCCAAAAGTACCCAGTTGATGATGATGCTCTTCATTGATTTCTTTTTGTTTTTTCGCCAATGCTCGCTCTTGCTTGTGTGCATTTTGATGCCCTCCCAGAGCTTGTGACGTTGAGAACTCTCTTTCGCAGAAATTGCATGAGAAAACCTTAGTTTCTGATTGCTCATTTTCTTGCTTATAATCACTCTCATGATTTGAAAGCTTCAAGTCTAGCAAAACACTATTAGAACTTGATAAAGCTTTAACAAGTTGATGATCTTCTTTCATGTTCATCTTCTTAGATTAAACCTGGTTTGTGACTTTGTGTTTTGGGAGAATATAATAATTTTGGAGATGCAGGTTCAATTTATATACTAAGAATTATATAACTTTTTCCACTTATGGAAAGAAATCTCATTTTATAGTTATTGTATGCATCAAATTTGGCTAGGATTAAAGTGATGATGACTAAGGTTTAACTTGTTCTAGAATTTTTTATATGATAAGGCTTGCCTTTGGCTAGGATTAAAGTGATGATGACTAAGGTTTAATTTGTTCTAGAATTTTTTATATGATAAGGCTTGCCCTATTGTTTTTCCAAAAATGTATTATTCAAAGTACAATATGAACATGTTAAATAAATACTCATATATATAAAGAATCTATAATTATTTGCTGCCAATTTACTTGATTTCATAAATGGAAGCATGATTAATTATTTAATGATTTATGAAAATTAAAAATTATATGTATTCAACATCTAATGATTTATTGGTGAAGCCTTTGTTCTTCTTTCATTCATAGAAATAATATTTAAGTTACTAACAACCTAATACAAGACATAAACAATTGGTATGCTTAACATCAATTGTCTGTCATTTCTATTCTGAATTTATGCATTGATCTTTGATTCTTAAAGGAGAAAGTTTTTGGTGTATCCGATGTGTTGTTTATAGATTTATATTTGTTTCTATAAAGGAAAGAGTCTTTTGTGTATCCGATGATGATAGTGTTACTGTAAATAATAGAACTTAATGATGGTGTAATTGTTAAATAAAACATATAAAAGGAATTGTTTTACAGATAGAAGGTTGATTTTAAGGAATTTTCTGAACATGCCTAGAGTTGTGATATGATTAGTTTTAACATTAAGATATTTTGTTGAAATAAAATAAAGCATCACTAAAAAAGATATTAAATGTTTGATAAATTAAGGAAGCAATTTAAAGAATTATATCAAATTACATGTGAATAATATATCAATTATTCTTTTTAAAAACTTCAAAATCTACATAATGAATTAATGATAAACATGTTCCAATAATATTGACTTTGGAATTTAATTAATAATATAGTTAAGTAAATTACATGTCATTATTTTGAACAAAAACATATTCCAAACTTTGTAGCTACCATGTAAAGCATAAAAATTCTTGATATTCCATATCTTCTAAATGGAAAATGCAAAGTAAACCCAACCAACAAAATTACCAAAACAAAAACAAATATAATTATTTAAAGACTATATAGCTTGCTTTCTTTAATAGACAAATATAGTTTAATTTAAAGTTTTCATGTATAGACATAAAACCACAAAATTTGATTGATTTCAATTAGTGGATGCATGTTAATTAATATTATGAGCTGGCATTTTTAAGTTGTGCATTGGCAATATATTTAACAGATATAATTTAATTATTCTAAAAAAAGTTTAAACATACTTTGAATCTTTTAACTAATTTTAAATACTTTGCATTACAGATCTCTTAAAATTTGCATGTATGGTCAAGATTTAATATGTATACATTAACTGATCTAAAATTGAATTACTTCTTAATTTTTAGCTTAATTGAAGATATTCTATATGTATACATTAATTGATCTAAAATTGAATTACTTCTTAATTTTTATCTTAATTGAAGATATTCTACTAGTTTTATATCTTCTGTTCATACATATAAATTTGATGAGTTGGCCTTTTGTCGTTTTGTACAATGTTTTTAAAACAACCCGGGTCTTGACTCGGTCAAGGGGTCGGTCCCTGACAGGTTATTCGCAAGTATACGAAATCGCGCAAGTAATAAAGCTCGAGTAAACGAATGTTGAATCCCAAGGAAACTACCTACCAAGTACTAAACTAGTTTATTTTGTTCTATTTGACGAAACAAAATTTTAAGAATGAATTTAATGAAAAAGATAACAAACTAAAAATTAAAATAAAGCAGAATTTTATGAATAATTTGGTAAATAGACTAATATAACTAAATCTAGGGCACATATTTCATACCAATTTAATCATATGCATTGACAATTATTGCTAACCTAATTAAGTTTATGCTAAAGGTCAAACTCCCTGATATTCCACTAACTTTCTCTCAAACAATTAGCGAATTAACACTTAAGCATGCAACAACCCAAAATATCTTTAAGTTGAATTTAGGAGCTAAGAGATCATTAAGTTCTTTGAAATTTACCAGAGCCTCATAGATCGCGTTAACCTATCTCTAGCATTCACTCAATCTATGGTTTTATTACCTTAGACAAATCAGGTCTCATCTCTCGATCTTAACGCAACCCATGATTTCTTTTCGACAGTCATATAATCCCATTTGCATAATTCCAAATCTTCACAATGCTTTTCAATGCCCACTTTTCTTTTCTTTTCTTTCTCCTTTTTTTTTTTTTTTTCTCACAACCCCCAACCAGCTTTTTGCTAGTCTCTAGCAAACTAAGTGATAAAATAAGTCTCTAAGCTTGAAAATAAACCAACCAATTAAAACCTATATCTAAACTATCCTAAATCACTTTCGTAAATTGATACAATTGCATTTAGCGTGTGCAACAAGCCTTTAAACCCCTAGGCGGCCCTAGTTGGACGAGTTGTAGTCTCGTGAGGGTTTCCAGCGATGATGCCCACAAACATCCACACCAGACTTAACCTGAACTCCAAAAATAGAAATAAACATAAAAAGAACTAAAACTAACAAAAAATCTTGGATCAACTCATAAAGGTGTCTCAAAAATAGCATATACACAAAACAAATAGAATAATTAAAAATCACCTAAACTCACAGACAATGCAAACATCAATTCCATTTTCGTTATCGACCCTAGAACATCCATACAACCACAAACCATTAGTCTACAAACACGGATGGTATTATGCAAAACATTCATGAACAAAATTTTGATCTCAGTATTCAGGTTATGACTTATATGTGAATCATGGAATCAAACTCCATAGGCTCACTTTTCAAACCACTCTCCACTAATGTAGAATTTCACATTACCTTGAATCAATAGGTCTTTGTAAAGGTTGTAACGTTAGGCTAGGGTATGAGTTCATGAAGGAACAAAAAGGGAAACTAACAAAAATCAAATTAAGAGACTTAATTTTCATTCATTCCTATTACTATCATACAAAAAACACTTCCCTTTTTCACTTAGTAGCTTCCCAACCTTTATCGAGCTATTTCTTTTCAATAGTCATAGAATCCCATTTGCATAATTCCAAATCTTCACAATGCATTTCAATGCCCACTTTTCTTTTCTTTCCCTTTTTCTTTCTTTTTTTTTTTTTTTTTTTAACAACAATAAAAAGAAGAAAGTAGAAAACACACACTCATAGCCCCACTGATCTTACAAACACTCCACAACCCCCAACCAATTTCTTCGCAAAATCTGGGTTGTGGCAAAACTACACTTCATCACCAATACTCGTACTAAGCTTAAATAACAATTAAGTCTCTTAATGATAAAATGGGTAGGATTTTGTTTTAGGCTCATAATCAGGGTAGGGTAAAAATTAAGTTCAAAGAAAGAAAAACAAGGCTAAATTATGTTTAAAAGGCTCAAAGGGTTATCTGGTGACGATAATAAGAAGGGTCGGCTTGAAAGGCTCAATCGGTCTAGAAACAGCCTAAATCATTTCCTAAGTAATGTGAACTCTAGCATTTCGCCTTGAGTGGTTGTCAAATGAGTTCTAGAATTTGTGAGATCGCAAACAATGTTCATGGAAACTTTAGACATAAAACGTCTCTAAATAGGTAAACTTAACCACTTCCAATCCACAAACCGCTAGGGTCTCAAACTAAATGTCATTAACATTTACAATCATCCGTAATTAAAGGTAAAAATTAATGCCCTCTACTTGCTAAATGTTATTGCAATTACATTCCTATCATAGACATATAAATTAATTCAAGAGAAAAAACTCACAAAATAAAACAAAACAAAACTGCTCTCTAAATCCATAGCCATAAAAAAAAATTCTGCTCAAATTAAATTCCTATATAAATTAATCCAAGAGAAAAAATAAAACAAAACAAAACAAACTGCTCTCTAAATCCATATCCATAAAAAAAAATTCTGCTCAAATTAATTTCCTACCCCCAATCGTAAAGTCGACATTGTCCTCAATGCTAAGAGTAGGAAAAAGGAAAGAAAACGTTACCACATTCCTCAATGTGAAAAAGTTGTCCAGTTCGTATGCGCCAAATTTGTTCTATAAAAAACACACTAAACGGACCTTGTCGGCCATCATTGTTATGCAGAAAAAAATTAATGGATATAGAGAGCATCAACAAACCAGAAATAAAGATGAAATAACAATTCACAAGGACTTAATGAACAAACAGCAACAAAATGCAAGTACATAAAAAGAAATAAACTACACTGACAATTGCAAACAAAAACACAACTTAAACTTCAGGGCTCCAATAGTGGCACACTCCCTACTCCTCCATACTCTCCTCAGAATCATCATCAGGAGCATCGCCATCCTCCTCATCTGATGTGTACACAAAATCAGTCCATTCACACCCTAACGCTGCTACTCCAACATGAGCAAGTTGCAACCTTTGCATCTCATATTACACCCTCATTTGCCAACTCATCCACGTCATCCAGGCTTCTTGGCGATTCTGTTGCTTTCTCAACTTATCTATATCTTCATTCAACTTCATAATTGATCTTTTTGGGATAGCTTCCTCGATAAAGAGGCTTTGGTCTTGGATACTTCCACTCTGCCCCCACTGGTGAGATTTTGCATAAATTGCATTGTAAGACATACTTCTTGCGGGATTAAAACTTCTTCAGAATTCAAAGGCACCTGAGCTTGCTTACATAATTCAGTAATCAATTGAGGGAAGTAAAAACCAGTCTTGTTATGCTTTGCTAAATGGAGAATCTCATGAAAAATAATGGCACCCACATTCATCCTCATCTTGTGGTGGATAGCATACATCAAAATCGCCCTAGCTTTGCTAACAATGCTTATGTGCTTTGAGGGCATCAATCTAGAGCAAACAAAATATAACCACATGCGCGAAATTGTGTCCAAAAACTTACTTTCAAAACGGATGTGTTCCCCAGCCACAATAAACCATGTAGCTTTCCCTTCCGTCAGAAAATTAATTACTGCATCATAATTCACTTCTTGCTTGTATGCGGCATAGGCATCCTTATCTATCTCAACTTACGGCAGCCCATAAAACTCATTAATAATGGCTGCAACAAATACCACTTCCTTACCTCTTACCATTGTCCTTCCGTCAACACTATCAGGAACGTTGGCATAAAACTCTTTTACTACAGAGGCAACAGCAGGAGCCGGAGGTTCTTTGCAAAATGTCTGCCAACCCAGAGCCTGAATTACACTAGTGATCCCCCTAATATCCTCTGTAAACACCAGCCCTCTTTCTTCAATAAATCCACCAGGTTTCTTTGCAAAATTTTCATATCTCTCCTTGGCAGCCTGACTAAAAAACCAGACATCATTGGAGGCCTGCCCTTTTCCTTTTTCTCTCCTATCACCTCCTAGCTTTCTCTTGGGTGCCATTATAACAATTTCCCACTCAACCAATACAATCAATTAAACACAATTTCAACACCCACGTAAAGCACCACAAACTCCCTTCTTCAATTACAATTTCTCTTATTCAATCAAAGCAACCAATAAACATCAACAACACCCAATTTCAATCACAAAGCTCTTCAAGCATAACACAATACTCCCACAAAATTCTAATCAAGTGCTTCCAATCTTCAACAACCAAAAACACAATGCAAAATGGGTGAGAAACACTTACTTGAACCTGATTATGTGCAAATGTGCCTTGAATTGGTATGGATTGGCTCAATTTCAAAAACCCCCAATCTTTGAACCCTAACTTTGATTTTTTTTTTTTTTAGAATCCCAAATTGCTTCCTTAATCTGTGAAATGTGAGTTGAAATTGAGTGTGTTAGTGAGCAATTGAGGAAAAAAAATGAAGATGGGTTGAAGGAATTATGAATGGAAATGATGGTTAGAGATTTGTATAGAGAGGAAGAGAAAAGGTGGGGAAAGGTCTGTATAGAGAGGAAGAAAAATGTGATGAGAGAAGGAAAAATGTGGGAGAGTGCTGATATAAACGCGATATTGCGTTCGATTTGTTCGCTCGTTGTGGCGACGGTATTTGTCACCGCGGCGAGCGTGCTTTTCGTAGTGGGTGTGCGCGAGAGTAACGCTCGCTGCAGCGACTGTAACGTTGCGCCGTGGTGAGCGTGATGCTCCTTGTTTACGTGCACTCAAGTGATGCTCGCTGCAGCGATAGAAAAGTATCGCCGTGGTGAGCGTGATTTTTGTTTGATTTTTCAGCGCACGATCGCTGCAGTGATTGAGTGTTTGGCGGTAGTGAGCATGATGTTGAAGTGGCTGGGTAACCACTGACTGTATTTGCTAATGACCTAAAAAGAATAAAATCAAACATCTGAATTAATGAAACAATAATAAAAAAATAACTCAAAATTAAAATATTTTAAAAAAAATTAAAATAAACTAAAAAAAAAACAAAAACAAAAACGTAATCAAAATCTTGGGTTGCCTCCCAAGGAGTGCTTGTTTACAATCTCAAGCTCGACTCCTTTCTGTCGTCAATGAGGATTTTGAAGAAGGATTGAAACCTTCTTGTCTTCATTCCCATTCTCAATATAAGGTTTCAATCTTTGGCCGTTGACTTTGAATGTTCCTTTCGTCAGGTGGTGAACCTCTATCGCCCCATGTGGAAACACGCGATGAACTATGAACGGGCCAGACCATCTTGAGCGTAATTTTCCTGGGAAAAGTCGTAGTCTTGAGTTAAACAACAACACTTTGTCTCCCTCCTTGAATTCCTTGTTCACGATATGTTTGTCGTGCCACCGCTTAGTCTTTTCTTTGTAGATTTGGGCATTCTCATATGCGTTATTGTGGAACTCTTCCATCTCATTGAGTTGCCATAATCGTTTTGCTCCTACGACTTGTTGATCGAAGTTCAGAAACTTCACTGCCCAATATGACCTGTGTTCTAACTCTACTAGCAAGTGACAAGCTTTTCCATAAACCATCCTATAGGGCGACATTCCTATTGGTGTTTTGAATGCCGTCCTATATGCCCATAATGCATCATCAAGCTTGGTTGCCCAATCCTTTCGAGAGGTGCTTACTATCTTTTCCAAGATTCGTTTCAGCTCCCTATTGGACACCTATACTTGGCCACTGGTTTGACAGTGATATGGGGTAGCAACACGATGTATAACCCCATACTTGCTTAACAATGTTGCGAATTGACAATTGCAGAAGTGAGAACCACCATCACTGATAATGGCCATTGGCGTGCCAAAGCTTGAGAATATATTCTTTTTTAAGAACTTGACAACTACGCGATCATCATTTGTTGGCAACGCTGTAGCTTCCACCCACTTCGAAACATAATCTACAGCAACCAAAATAAAACGGTTAGAAAACGAGGAAAGGAAAGGTCTCATAAAATCTATTCCCCACACGTCAAACAATTCTACTTCTAGGATATTATATAGAGGCATGGCATTTCTCCTAGATATGTTCCCAACTCGTTGACATTCTGACAGGCTCTTCGCAAGTGTACGAAATAGCATAAAAAGCTCGAGTAAACGAGTGTCGAATCCCAAGGGAACTACCTACCAAGTACCAAACTAGTCTATTTTGTTACTATTTGATGAAAATGAATTTTAAGAATGAATTTAATGAAAAAGATAACAAACTAAAAACTAAACAAAAGCAGAATTTTATGAATAATTTGGTAAATAGATCAATATGACTAAACCTAGGGCACAAATTTCACACCAATTTAATCCTACGCATTGACAATTATTGCTAACCTAATTAAGCTTATTCTAAAGGCCAAACTCCCTGATATTTCACCAACTTTCTCTCAAACAATTAGCGAATTAACCCTTAAGCAGCAACCTAAAATATCTCTAAGTTGGATTTAGGAGCTAAGAGATCATTATGTTCTATGGAATGTACCAGAGCCTCATAAATCGCTGTAACCTATCTCTAGCGTTCGCTCAATCTATAGTTTTATTACCTTAGACAAATCAGGTTTCATCTCTCGATCTCAACCCAACCCATGATATCATTCAACACTCAGAACCTTAAGAATTGAAAGCATTACACACAATAATAAAACTTAGAATTAATGCTCAATAAGAATTAACAACAAATGAGTCAACACATATTCATAAATTGGGCTACATCTTTAGCCCTAGAAAAGGGATTTAATTCATAATTGTAGTAATAAAAACAACCATTGTATCCAATAACATGAGTTCAAGAAACAAAAATATAATAACTTCTCTAATTGGCGAACGAGAACTACAAGAATTCCGATCTCCAAAATAGTAGCCGTCCTTTGTCTTTCTCTCCTCTCCCCAAAAACTACTTAAAGACCCTTATTTATAGTGCTAGGGTTTGGAGGTTACTTAGGAAAGAATTAAATGCTTAACCTATTCAGATTCGGACTAGAAGAATGCAATAACCCAAATAGGCCCGTGGCCCATCGCTGCGGCCATTGTTCTTTCTGTCCAATGAGTCCGTGATCTCCAGAATTTGGTAAACTCATCAACACAAACTTTTTAGCTCTCTGAATAAGCTTTCCAACGCAACAAGGATCGTTGAATTCAGATTTCTACAGCTCAAGTTATGACAGAAACATCGAAGCATGCTCATCTTGAAGGATTTCCAGATTTTACGTTGTATCTTATACGCGTCACAACTTTCTCGTTTCAACTCCGATTCTTACACCATTTGTTCCTACGCATCATGAATTCCATTGTCATTATTCTTTTTCCTTCAAATATCAGTTTGAACCTGAAAATACTCAAAATACACCCATGATCCTGTAAAAGGTATTTATGAAAGAATTAATTCAAATTCCACAATTTAAACACATTTTTCCATAAATAATCCAATTAAATCACTAAAAAAATATATAATTTCAAGCTCTTATCACATTCATCACAACTCATAACAAAACTAAAAGCATCTTTGAAAAGAGGGGGCCAGAAAAATCCTGATTGAAGAACTTTAGCGGTGGTCTTTGTCGAACCAAAATGACCACCAACTTCCATTGAATGACAATGACGAAGAATATTCGTCATCTCTTCCTTTGGCACACATCTTTTTATCATTTGATCGGCGCAATGCTTGTACAAAAATGGATCCTCCCAAAAGTAGTACTTTAAATCGGAAAAAAGTTTCTTTCGTCTTTGGGAGTATTCCAGGGGGCATAACTTTCCACGCCAAATAGTTAGCAATATCTGCAAACCACGGCCCTTCTTGAATAGCAAACAATTTCTCATCTGGGAAGTATTCGTTGATTGGCTTTTCTTACTCTCGATCTTCTTCATTGGACTCTAATCGAGATAGATGATCAGCTACTTGATTTTTCGTTCCTTTCTTGTCCTTAATTTCCAATTCAAATTCCTGTAGGAGCAATACCCATCACAATAATCTTGGCTTGGAATCCCGTTTTGCTAGGAGGTACTTCAATGCAGCATGGTCAGTGTACACAATAACCTTGGTACCTAGCAAATAAGAACGAAATTTATCAATAAAGAATACTACTACTAAAAATTCCTTTTCAGTAGTGGCATAATTTAATTGTGGTCTCGTTAAAGTCTTGCTAGCATAATAAATCACATGCAAAAACCTTACTTTTTCGTTGTCCTAAAACAGCCCCTAAAGCGTAATCACTTGCATCACACATGAGTTCAAAAGGTAGTTCCCAATCGGGCATAACAATAATAGGAGCAGAGATTAATTTTGCTTTCAAACACTTAAATACATCTAAACACTCTTGACTAAAATTAAAAGGAACATCCTTAGCTAATAAATCACAGAAAGGTTTAGAGATTTTAGAGAAATCCTATATGAATCTCCTATAAAAACCCGCATGCCCAAGGAAACTTCTAACAGCCTTCACTGAATTGGGAGGTGGTAGTTTCTCAATGACTTCAATCTTCGCTCGATCCACTTCAATTCCATTCGCGGATATCCGATGACCTAACACAATCCCATCTCGTACCATAAAATGGCATTTTTCCCAATTTAACACCAGGTTAGTGTCAACACATCTCTGCAAAACATTAGATAGGTTAGTCAAACAAACATCAAAAGAATCACCAAAAACAGAAAAATCGTCCATGAAAACTTCAATGCACTTCTCAACCATATCAGAGAATATTGAGATCATGCAATGTTGAAAAGTTGTAGGAGCGTTGCACAAGCCAAAAGGCATTCTTTGATAGGCAAATGTTCCGTATGGGCACGTGAAAGTCGTTTTCTCTTGATCTTCTAGCGCTATAGCAATTTGATTGTAGCCTGAATATCCGTCTAGGAAACAATAGAACTCATGGCCAGCTAACCTCTCTAACATTTGATCGATGAATGCCAATGGAAAATGGTCCTTATGAGTCGCGGAATTTATTTTGCGATAGTTGATACATACTCTCCATCCGGTGACTATTCGTGTTGGAATCAGCTCTTTGTTATCGTTACGGACCACTATCATTCCTTCCTTCTTTGGCACCACTTGGACTGGACTTACCCATGCACTATCCGAAATTGGATATATAATTCATGCATCTAAGAGCTTCAATACCTCCTTCTTGACCACTTCTTGCATTGATGGATTCAATCTTCTTTGTGGTTGGATGGTAGGCTTATAGCTCTCCTCCATTAGGATCTTGTGTGTGCAAATTGAAGGACTGATACCTTTTATATCCGCAATTGTCCATCCAATGGCCTTCTTGTATTTCCTCAATATGCGCAACAACTTTTCTTCCTCTACAACATTCAAAGAAGCATTAATAATGATTGGAAAAAATTTACCCTCTTCTAAAAATGCATACCTTAAATGAGATGGTAGTTGCTTGAGCTCAAGTGTAGGTGGCTTTGTGATTGGTGAAATGGACTGAGACACCATGGCTCCAATTTCTTTGATCGATTTAGCTTCAGGACGAACCGAGGGTGGTAAAGCATTTAAGTACCTTAAACACTCTCTTATCTCTTCACTATCAACTTCATCTTCATGATCTCTAGAATTCATCAAACAATTCTCTAAGGGGGAAATAGGGTAGCTTTCTTCAAAATTCTGCTCCACTATGGTGTCGAGAACATTAATCTTACAACATGTGTCTAATTCAAATAGGTGCTTCATAGATTCAAAAACATCAAATTCTACTTGCTCATCTTTTACCCTTAAGATTAATTTCCCTTGGTGGACATCTATCAATGTTCTACCCGTGGCTACAAAAGGTCGTCCTAAAATTAAAGGTATTTCCCTATCTTCCTCCATGTCTAACACTATGAAATCTACTGAGAAAATAAGTTTGTCTACCTTAATCAAGACGTCTTCTACCACCCCCCTAGGATATGTTATTGATCGATCAGCTAATTGGAGAGACACGGTGGTTGGCTTCACTTCTCCTAATCCAAGTTTCCTGTAAATGGAAAACGGCATTAAATTTATACTTGCCCTTAAATCACATAAAACCTTATCAAAATAACAACTACCAATAATACAAGGGATAGTAAAACTCCCTGAATTTCGTAGTTAAGGTGGTAGTTTCTTTTGAATCAGCGCGTTACATTCCTCCGTTAACATAACTTTCTCGTGTTCCTCAAAGTTTCTCTTATGCGTGAAGATCTCCTTCAAAAACTTCGCACATTCCGGCATCTATTCTAGCATATCAACAAAAGGGATATTAATATGTAAACTTTGAAACATATCAATAAACTTACCGAATTGCTTGTCAAGCTTCTGATTTTTCAAACGTTGTGGGTACGGAAGGTTTACATGGCTTAAAGAAAGTTTTTGCTCAGATTCACACTCGCCGTGTCCACCAGATTTATCGCCATAGCGACTAGTTGCAACTTCTGACGATTTGGGAGCTATTTCACAATCGCTGTGGCCACCCGTATCATCACTGCGGCGATCGTCCTTCATGCTGACGAGCTTCTCCCTCGCTGCGGTGATAAATTTGCTCGCCACGGCTATCGTTCTTCTGCTTTCCTTCAAATCTTTCTCTTGTTCTTGCTTCTGTTTTTCACCCTCTGAATTCTCCAAAATTCTTCCACTCCTCGAGGTAATTGCATACGCTTGTTCCTTGGGATTTTTCTTTATATCGTTCGGCAAAACTCCTTGAACTCTTCCCGCTAATATGTTATGAATTTGCCCAATTTGAGTCTCAAGGTTTCTAATAGAGGCTGGTTGATTTTGGGCAAGGATGTCAATCTTCTCAAACCTCTTGCTTGTCTCTTCAATGAACTTGGTAAGCACATTCTCCAAGTTAGATTTTGGCTCTTGAGTTTGAAAAACAGGAGGTTGTTTATGCTCGTTGTTGTTGCTCCACGAGAAGTTCAGGTGTTTCCTCCATGCTGGATTGTATGTGTTGGAATATGGATTCCCTTACCCCCTTTGGAAATTATTGACATAATTAGTTTGTTCAGGCTAAGCAAACAGGTTCTTTTCTTGACAATCCTTGGATAAATGATTTCCTGCACAGAGGTCATATGTTAGAGAAGAGGATTCAATTGCATTTATCTTTAATACATTACCTAATTGCCTCTGGATGTTTGAAAGTTGAGCAGCCAATGCGGTGTAACTGTCAACTTTGTGCACTCTCGCTGTAACGCCCCACTTGAGGTACGTAGTTAATGCTTCTTCTTTTGCTCTTTTTGAGTTGATTCATTATTGTTGGGTTGGCCTTTGAGTGATATGTTGAACACTTGCCTTGATATTGGTTGAAAATAGAAGAAGTTTAGTGTTTCAGTCTTCGCCGGGACGAAGAAGAATCTTCGCCGCAACGAAGAGGTGTTGAAGCCACGGGGAAGCTGTTGGACAGTTTTGCCGCGACGACATGCCGACCAAATTGTTTGTTAAGTTTTAGATATTTTCTTCCCTAAGGACAATTTGACCAATCTACCCCTAATTAGCAAGAAAAGTAGGGAGTAAAATGTAAGGAATTTTCATGAAGAATATGTTGTTATGGGGGTGTGTTGTAATGAATCAAAGGATTTAAATAGAATTCCCAAAGAAGAGTAAGGGCAAAATGGGAATGCTTGTGTATAAATTTCATTAAAAGGAATTAAGTCATTGCAAACCCTTCATTCTTCTTCTTCATCGCCACTCTCCTCTCTTACTTCCTCTCAATTTCTCTTTCTTTTGATCAAGGAGTTTTGAAGGGCTTTTGGAGTGATTTGGGGTAGAAAATCAATCTAAGGCATCTAAGGTAGGATTCGTGCTTTGGTTGTGACTGTGTGAGTTTTTGAATTATTTGATTACTTGAGGTTTTTTGTTCAATTGTTTAAGAGTAGAGAAAAAGTCAAACAAACCAAGTGAAGGAAGAGCTAGTGAAATCTCTCCATAACAAGGTAAGTAATCCAACCCAAGTTGAGATTTGAGAATTTTCTTGATTAGGTTTTGATAGCAATTTGTATTATGTTGTATACATGTTATTGAGTCTTAAATGGAGATTTCTAGTGCTTGGTGATTGTGTATACATTTCAAATATAGAAGTGAGATGTAGGTTGGAAATGTGTTGAGATGGAATTGAAGGATATTGAGGAATCCTTTTTGAAGTGTCTTTCTTGGCAGGATTTATGGCTATGTGAGGGGTTTCCCCATTTTGGATGGTTAGAGAAAGACTTAGAATTATTGTTATAGTAGAGTTTATTATGCACTTAGTTGTTTGATGAAATGCCTAATAGAGGTTTGAGTATGAGTAGTGAACCTTAATTCTTGCAACATTGCATGTTGGCATTTCATAAGTGCATTAGTGGAGATGAACCATCCATAGGCATTAATTGTGCATTGAGAAATGACCTAAGAAAGAGTAGGAAACTTTGTGTATGCACTTGCTCTTTAGTAGAGAACTTTGTGGATGCAACACTCTACGGGTAGAGAGAATGAGAAGTGCTAGAGTAGAGTAAATGAGAAGAGTAGTAGAAATGGGTTGATGCTTTGTGATCATCACCCGACAGTTATGAGAATCAGGTGATGCTTTGTGATCATCACTCGACTAGCCATTAGAAATGGTTGAGCTTTGTGATCATCACCGATAGGTAGTAGAAACGGGTGGAGGCTTTGTGTATCATCAACGGGTTAGTTCTAAAAAGGGTTGATGCTTTGTGACATCACCGACATTTATTAGAAGTGGGTTTGATGCTTTGTGATCATCACCCGACAGTGATTAGGAACGGGTTAGTGCTTTGTGATCGTCACCCGAAAGTCATAAGGAACGGGTAGGTGCTTTGTGGTCTCCACCCATAGTTACGAAAACCGGTAGTGCTTCGTGATCCCCACTCGGTAGTCACTAAAACGGGTTGGTGCTGTGTGAACTCCACCCGACAGTCTGAAGAGTGAGATGGTCTGTGGTGAACGCATCCGGCCGTCCTCCGGTAAGATAGCCATGACGTTTAGTAGGAAACAACCGAAAATGTGAGGAAAGAATTAGAGAAATACATATGGGATAAAGAGAAAGGGTTTTTACTTACTGAGCGTTTTTTGTTGCTCACCCCGTTATTTCCTTTATGATGCAGGATCTAGGTATGATGCAGTCGGAGGGGCGTCGCAAGCAGGAGCAATAGCTACACGTGTTCCCCTGTTTTTTGTCTTTTAAAATGGTTTTTTTTTGTAATGATGCTCTTTGTGTATAAAAGACGTATTACTTATAATAAAAGAAAAGTTTTGGGCCCATTTTCTATTGTTATTATGCATGCATTGTACTAGATTACAGCAGTTGTTACACTCGCTGATTTCCTTTGAAGTTCTCTCCAAGTCCCATAGTTTTACTGTTCGCCTCACCTCAATCAGATTGTATGCTTCCTCTGGTGTTTTATTGTTCAAGGCTCCCCCCTTGCAGCATCAATCATGGCTTGAATAGTTGTAGCAACCCTTAGTAGAACGTTTGCACTTGCGACCAAATTGGTAAATCATGGTGAGGGCACCTCCGTAGAGAGCCTTATATTTCCCATGCTTCATACAATGACTCCAATCTTGTTGGTAGAAGTTGGTAATCTCACTCCTCAGCTTGTAGATTTGGCAGGTGGAAAATATTTAGTGAGGAACGTTTTAGCTAACTCACTCAATTCATGATACTCCCAAGTGTAGAGAAATCAACCAAGCCTTAGCTTTATCCCGAAGAGAAAAATGGGAAAGCCTCAGCCTAATGTGTCATCAGATACCCATTATGCCTGAATGTGTCACAACTCTAGAAAGTTGGCAATATGCAGGTTTGGATCATCATTAGGTACCCAGCGAATTGGATCGATTGCTGAATCATTTGAATAATTTCTGGCTTGATCTCAAAATTATTCGCTTGAACTGGTGGTTTCCTGATGCTAGAATAGCACCCTCAACAGTAGGACTAGAGTAGTCCTCAATGCTCTTCGACCCACTACTGCTCCACCATTGCATTTCCTCCTATGGTATCCTTATTCTTATTCTCTTGATTTTCCACATGGGATTTACAATTCTTGTGTTAGCCATGTTAGTTTTTCAAGTTAGCTTACCTCTTTTCTTTCCTCAATTGTTTACGCGTTCTCTCGATCTCAAAATCTAGTGGATTAAGATCACCACCACCTTTTGAACATAAGCTCTCCAAGTTCTAGCTAAAAGAAACACACAAACAACAAAATTAATTTTCTAAGCAAAAATACACACATCAAATTAGCAACTAAATATTTGTATGATATTGGTAAAACAAAATAGTTCTCCGGCAACGGCGCCAAAACTTGACAGCTATTCGCAATTATACGAAATCGTGCAATAATAAAGCCTCAGTAAACGAGTCTCAAATCCTCCAAGGGAACTACCTACCAAGTACCAAACTAGTCTATTTGTACTATTTGATGAAACAGAATTTTAAGAATAATTAATGAAAAAGATAACAAACTAAAAACTAAACAAAAGCAGAATTTTATGAATATTTGGTAATAGACCAATATGAGACCAATGACTAAACCTAGGGCATAGATTCACACCAATTTAATCCTATACATTGACAATTATTGCTAACCTATAATCTTAGGCTAAAGCCCAACTCCCTGATATTCACTAACTTTCTCTCGAACAATTAGCGAATTAACCCTTAAGCAATAACCCAAAATATCTCTAAGTTGGATTTAGGAGCTAAGAGATCAATTAAGTTCTATGGATTTACTAGAGCCTCATAGATCGCGGTAGCCTCTCTAGCGTTTGCTCAATCTATGGTTTTATTATCTTAGACAAATCAGGTCTCATCTCTCGATCTCCCCAATCCCTGATATCTCAACCCTCGGATCCTTAAGAATTGAAAGCATTACCATAATAATAAACTTAGAATTAATGCTCAATAAGAATTAACAACAATAAAGTCAACACATATCCATAAATTGGGCTACATCTTTAGCCCTATAAAAGGGATTTAATTGCAGTAATAAAAACCAACCATTGTATTCAATAACAGAGTTCAAGAAAGAAAAAATACTAAAAATATTTTCTATGGCGACGAGAACTGCAAGACATTCCTGATCTCCAAAATAGTAGCCGTCCTTTTCTTCTCCTTCTCTCTCTAATCTCTTAAAACCTACTTAAAGACCCTATTATAGAGTGCTAGGTTTGGTGTTGCTTAGGAAATAATAAATGCTTACCCATTCAGATTCAACTAGGAGAATGCAATAACCCAACAGGCCATGACCACGTTGCGGCATAAAAACGGTCGGTGCGGCGATCGTTATTTCATCCCATGAGTCCGTATCTCTAGAATTGGTAAATTCATCACATGAACCTTTGTAGCTCTTGAATAAGTTTCCAACAGCACCAAATACGTTGAATTCCATTCCGAAAGCTCAAGTTATGATAGAAACCTCGAAGCATTCATCTTGAAGGATTTCCAGATTTTTACGTTGTATATTCGACGCGTCACACACTTTCCTCGTTTCAACTCAACTCCGATTTCTTGCACCGTTGGTTCCACTTGTCATGAATTTCCTCGACATCATTCTTTTCCTTCAAATATCGGTTTTTGAACCGGAAAATAACTCAAATACACCCTTGATCCCATAAGGTATTTAGGAAAGAATGTAATTTATAATTCCACAACTTAAACACATTTTCCCACAATAATCCATTAATCACTAACAAAATATATCTTTCAAGCTCTATCAGTCCCCGAGTCGAGTGGTCCGACTAGTTGGTATCAATCGTTCGGAATTTGGTGACTTAACATATCCGACCCTTTGAAACTGAATAAACCTAAACCCTTGATAAATCCAACAAACACAAGCCTTGTGGTCCCCGGCTAGGAAACCTTAACCGTGCAACTACACTCCACCATAGATCAGCCCCAACCGTCAGAAAAACCACACCAGGCCACCCAAAAACTCTAATTCACCATAAAATACCATCATCCGCCACAACAAAAAGTTATAAATCCATGTCCCAAATGCCAACATCAAACTCTCTAATCACATATCAACTCGAAGGCCGAGTGAAGTGCGACCCGCTAGAGTCGTGGAATGGAGGGTCGGTATGCGTGATTGTATCAAGGATGCACAAAGCCAACATACATTCGATGAAAGATTAAGAAGGAATAGGGATTCTTGTTCTTTAGGGAATTTGTAGTGAACCGTGTGTAGTCATCATTTTCCGGATTTGAACTGAACCGGTCAGTGTCTTGCCTTGCTGGTTTCAACCTAGGTTCCAATTCCCAGGTTAATTAGCTGCAAACCGGGTTTTAGGGTTTCCTAGACCAAAAGAAGGAGGTCCAATGGCCGGTCTGGGTTTTAAAACATGGGTTTTTGTATTGACAAAATAATTAAATTGATTCATTTAATTTATTTTTAAGATACCAACTATTTCAAATACTAATTTGTTAAATAATATTTTTATTTTAAACCCATGTTTTTATTATTTACACATCTTTTTTATAGTCCCGCAATACATAAAAAATAAACAAACAATCAAAAAAAACAGTTTTTACTTAACTGAATTTAAAATACAATAAAAAGAACAATTCTATTACAAAATCATGAAAAAAAAATTCCCTTAAAAGTTTATGTTATATAATCATACTCCACAAGTTATTGGTGAAATACTTTTTAAACTGACAAAAATAGTCTCCCTATATCATAATGAAAGGATGCAAATTACACATTGATTTACACAGCCCGTTCCTACCATGCACATGAATGATAAAAAATTATTTTCGTCTACTTACCAATTTGTATGTTGTTAAAAACAAATAAAAAATTGGTATGTTTACCAATTATGTAAATAAACCATGTGACTAGCGTGTCAAACAGATGAAGTCAATCTTTGGCCTTGCTCTAGACCCCACCAAATCACCCCATGATCAAAATTTAAGATTATTTTCCTAAGGAAATATAGGAAATAGTAGTCTTTAGCTTTCATGGTTCTATTTCTATTTTGTAATAAACGTTTTCCTTCACTCAACATATGTGTCATCAACTTCTTCAAACTTCCTCCATTAAACGATTGTTTTGTTTACTCAAGATAAATGAAATTTGATTCATCTTAAGGACAACCCCACTTTGCTGCGTTTCCAAGTTCTCTTCCTTTTAAAGTTTGACGTGGGGTTCACGTGGCTCTGCTTACTTGCTGTAAGTCGATTTTTCAGAGAAAGAACCTTTATGATTATCCTCTTACCCCCTAAGATTTTATGGGGTTTTCATTTTTATTCCAAATAATTGGGAGAAATTGGATTTCTAGGAGCAAATCCAAATACACAAACGTAGCCACAGATGGACGATAAAGTGTTTTATTTTTTCCACTCAAATAATTGGTGCGAGTGATCTTGGGGAGCTTTGTCTGAACGTGGGTTTGTGTGTATTTATTACAACATTCATAAATCCAAAAGTCCATTAGTGCAACTTTTGTTTTAGCCTTTATTAGAGATGTCCGTGTCATTTTATCACATTATTTTATTAAGAAAATTCAACATATTATTTGTGTACGTTTTTCACAAGACTAATAGGTTTGTTTGGTGTCGGGGGCCAATAAAATGACAGGAGTAATCCTTCCGGTTTATTTTTTTTGTACAGATGTCCATGTTTTGGTTTAAAGTTAATAAAATTTACGGGCCCATCTTCTATTTGGCATAAATTAATTTACTGTTTGTATAATATAGGGGATAATCCGATACCTTCCCCCAGGCCTGGGTTGTATTAAAAAATTACTCTGTATTTTGTATTTTTAAAACCTATTTTGTTTGCCCACGTTAATACATTATCCCTTGTTGGACATAATTTGCCCTCAAATGTACCCCCCCCATGTCCCAACTAACCTTGCCGCGCCATCCCCCCACCATTTGTAGAATTTAGCTAAAACATCTCACCTACAAAAACAGTTTAAAAGTTTTACCAAAATCCTACCCAGCGCACCCAACCACCACCGCAATCAGATTGTCCGTAATGGGCCAAACCCGCCCCCGGCCGGGATTAAGTGCCGTTCTGCATTGGTAGGCCGTTTCCACCCACATCTTTTGGCCTGGTGACAACGGCTATGGATGTTGTTGATACCTGCCCAGATTGGCCCCTTTTAACCGAACGCCCAGCCGACCCATATACAACCAGTCCGTGTGCCATTTCGTCGACTAACCGTGTGGCTTGGTTTCCCCGGCAGTGACTTGGGTGGGGTGGGGGGTGATTTTACTACAAATTTAAAAGTTATTGATATGGTTTTTTGAGATATTTTTAGCAAATTCTTTAATGTAGAGGTTTAAAAGAAATAATTTTTCAAATGATACTAATAAAAATAACTATTTATACTATTTTTAAAAAGAAGGTAATTTAGTAAACCTATAACATACCCACCCCATGTTTCTTTACTAACCAAACACTATTTTCACCAATTTATCTCCGAAACCAATAAACCTTTTTCTAAACCATTTCCAGTAATTTTCAGATAATTTTATCGTTTTACCCATTAATTATATAATACCCCTATAATAAAAACATATATGCAATCCCAAAGATCCCATAACTTATATTATTTTGATTATTTATATATTTAGGGCAAATAATTTCTTATATATTTGATAATTGAAAATTTTCGACACCCATTTGACCTCTGAGTTTGATGTGCTCCTAAAATTGGCCCACCCAAGGTCCCCCCCCAAACACTGATTGTAATTAACTAACACATATGTTTTTCCCTTGTTATTGTTATTTTGAATTTGAACATAGCTTCTTGTTCATCATACACTGGAGAACCCTAAAACCCATAAAAAATTTTATAACCCATATATGAAATTATAATTTTATTATTGTTTTATGTCCCCATTAACGTAGAAATTTAGATTTATAAGCCTAAATAATCCTTTATGGAACGCCAATTATTATATAAATTATATAAATATAAAAAAAATATATAAAATACATAATAAGTAAAAAAAATAAATAACAATAATAATAATAAATAAAATTAAAATAAATATAAAATAAGAATAAATAAACAATATATAAAATATCAAATCAAACGATAATAAAATAAATAATATATATATATAAAAATAATAATATAATAAAAAAATAAAAAACAAGAAATATATAAGATATTTAATCTATATATTAAAAAATTAAAAATGATAACTAATAATATTATAATTAATAAATTAAATAAAATATAATAAATAAATAAATAAAATAAATAATAAATATAAACTATATATATAATTAAAATATATAAGGAACGGCAAATAATAAACTATACAAAATAAAAATATATACTCATAAAATATATAATCAAATAATAAAAAACTCATATAAATGAAATAAACAAAAAATATAATTAAAATATATTAATAAATAAAAATAATAAATTATTAAAACAAAATTATAATAAATAATATAATAAAATAATGAATATAAACGAAATATATAATAATCTAAGTGTTAATATTCACAACACTAAAACCATAATAACAAATACAATCACATCACCGACACAACAAACAAAATCATAATCACAAACAGAATCAACACCACTAAAATCAACAAACCACATCAATAAATCAAACAACCAGAAAAGAGGTAGAGAATTATAAGAGATAGGAGAATATACTAATAATATAAAAAAAAATATCCAATAAAAATAAAATAATACTAATATATCAATACAATATATATTTATAATAATATAATAATATAAAAATCTATATTATATATTAAATAAAACAATAAATAATACCTAAATATCAATCGATACTAATATAATTAAATAATAAAAAAAATCTACAGTTACTATCCACATACTAAATAATCCTAACACTATTTTATACATATACTAAACTCAAATAAAGATTCATTACAACTTATAACATACAAATCAGAAAATCAAAAATCAATATATACAATCCTAAAATCAATACTAATAGAAACTAAATCCACACCTCTCTACCTCATACTTTAACTCCCTCAGACTAAACCATCATACAACCATAACCATCTCATCCACCCTGTCCATATCCATCATCTAAACCCCCCAAAATATCCTCAAAACAACCTCCTACTTAAACTACCTACACACATAAAATTAAGGTCATCACTCAATCACCCAAATTACTACCCCTAAACTAACAACTACATTCACCTACATATCCCTCACCTCAATACCCCATATAATGATCTTACTACAATCAAAGAATACCTTAAACAACATCATATCAATTCCTAAACCACGATAAACTTAAACAATCCAAACACACACCCCAACCACCCTACACATACATACCACCCACCACAACTCGCATCAACCCCTTATCCCACAAACCCTCCCAACCTACAATAACCTCTCATCCAAACATCACACCTCGTCCACCTGGCTAAATCTCAAAAAAACCACCCACCACCTATACACCCTAACTATATCTACACTCTCATATCCACTTACAAAAATCTACTCCCCTACCACCTCAACTTTCCAATCATCTTCACCTAAACAACTATTCTCTAAACATAAATCCATCAATATACGCTCTCTCATCAAATATCATCTCAATCTAATCCAATATCCCATCTTCTATCCATAACTCAAAAATCGCTCAAACTATCCTAATCTCCCAAAACAACCTTCCACACTAATCCTACATCCACTCTCAAATATATAATCCGACCACCAATCTAATAAAAAACAACAAAAATACACCAACAAATCAATAACCTACAATCAAAAATCACATAATCAAACTAATCATTATACATTCCTAGTGATCACCACATAAACCCATAAAACAAACCAAAATCCGAACTCCATCTTCCGCACATACCTATAATAACTATCCCTCCATCACATCAAATACTACAACATCTATAACTTCATCCATAAACTCAATATCCAAATTATACTCCTCGAACATTATACTCCTTCAATCTGCAAAACTCCAATTCACTCACCTTCCTAATCTCCACAATCTACAACATATCATACCATTAAAAAGAACTAACTCAACATTAATTTCATCACTCCCTCCAACCCCTCCTACCTCTCACCAGAATAATCTTGACAAAAACGTCTACATATAACCAAGAATACTACCACACAATCGCCTAATCCACCTAACCCCCAACTCACCTCCTAAATAAGCTACACCAAAATATCTCAAACACATAAACCACTCACCAACTCACTAATCACATCCCTCCTCCATCTAATCAAACCTTAATAAACCATATCTTCCAAAATACAATCAAAACCTCCCTTTCTACCCACCACCCCAACTAACTAGCCCATACTCCTACGTATCTATTATATCATAATTACCATGACTACATCTAAAATCCCTTCTATCTAGCCAAATCACTCCACCCTACTAGATCTCCATCAACTCAATAAGACCCTCCTCCAAATAGCTAAACAATATTATAAAACCACATCCTCCACTAAAATCACCTCCACATCTACTATATCCCCATCCCTCCACTCTACAACATTCCTCAAATATCCTCACTCCTACCTCCTGGTCTTACTCCCTCACAACCTAATACTATATATCCTATCCACTCTCTCATACCATATTAAGCTAAAATCACCCTAATCCCTCCCCCACAACTCTTCAGTAATACTCTCTCCCCCCTCTACACCACAACTACTACAACATAATATATACTTAATAATACCTACATTCCACTCACTTCCCTCCTCCTCGTCCAATCACCACTATCAACAATCATGGAATAAAAAGAAAAATAATTACAATAAAAATATGTGTTGGAAATTATATAGAGGGTTGCCACAAGGGCTTCTATAGTGGTTGGAAAATGGCTCGTATGTGATTACATAAAATAGCATTGGGATAGGGAATGCCTTTATTGGCTTTGATATATAAACACTGACAAAAATAAAAATGGTCAGTGTAAGGCTTGTCGTATCAGACATCCAATAATATATTTTTGCCCATTTTAATATTTGTCTTAATGGTACAATATTCACAACTTAAATATTTTTTGATAGTTTATTAAACTTTAAACCTATAATACGCAAGATAATTGAGGGTAATTTATGAAGCAGGATGCAATCAAAGTTCCTAAATCTCCCCATATTTTTATAATATCTCAAATCTTATAAACTCTTGTAAACTTCTAACCATCTTTTTGAACTTCATAATTCATATATATACAATTTTCAGAAACCTATAAAGATATCACTAACTACCAAAAAAAAAAAAAAAAAAAACTTAGCATCTTTTTAGAACTATTCACCAGTTTTAAAGTCCGTAAAATAGTAATGATTCATAAAACTTAAATTATTTTTGGAATTATGTAAATAGATGGGGGTTCGTGGAAGAAAAAAAAGTATATATATATTTGTTTATATATATATTTTTTTTTTCCTTTTCTCATAATAAATTCCCCAATATCAATGATGATCTTATACGAGAATACTTTTGATTTATATTTCACATACTAAATATAAAAAATTACGGATTGGCAACTTACTAACATAATTTGTTGTTAAAATATATGTTACATAATACTAATATTTCGATTAATAGGTCAAAATTAGAGAAGTCATACTTGTTAAAACCCTTTAATAGTATTTTTCGGGTTTGTGTTTTTTAAACCTTTTCCCTTAGTAGGATGAAGTTCATAACCTTGTCCACTTTAGGTTTTGGAAATAACAAAATAACCCTAAGGTTCTGTCACTTTTGAGTTTTCTGTCTCCTAATCATTTTGTCTAGTCAAATGGATACTTTAACCCTAAATTAAATTTCTAACCATCGAAAAGACTGAACTATCTACAATGATCACAGTTCAAACATCAATTTATCTTTACTCTTCAAATTAAGACCAATTTACCTTTTAACTAATTGTTTTTTTTTAAAAAAAAAACAAAAAAGGATTTGAAGTGAAAGAGTGGGGGTAGACTGGACACAACCAATAGATGAAGATCAATAGGTTTATCTTGCAGTGATTTTTTGTGTGTTGACTAACGGTTAAGGACATTACTTAAAAGCGTGTGGTAGTGAGCAATCGGTAGCGGGTAGAACCAAAACCGGGGATAAGAAACCGGAACGCGTGGATACGAACCTAACCCAACCTGTCACTGTGCGGGTAGGTTTTGTTCCACTTTTTTTGAAACCGCTACCTTTATGCGGTTCCGTTTCCGGGTTTCTTGCATGTGAGGAACCGGGACCCGGCAACCGGAACTGTAAAAAGGGTAACCCTGGTTGGAACTGTAAGGGTACCCATGTTTGAAACCTGTTTGTAACCGTTTTGAAACCTATTGGAAACCTGTTTGGAACCTATTTGAACCTGCCTTTGAACCTGTTTGAACTGTTTGAAACCGTTTTTGAACCTGCTTTTTGAAACCTATTTAGTAACCTATTTTGGAACCTGGATATAATGAGATATTTGTGAAAATGTAAATAGGGGAGTTTTATCATTGTACATATAAAAAAATTTAAAATACAAAAGTTAAATTTTTAGAATAACCTAATTAAATAAATATACGAACTACCCTTATATTATTACATATAAAATTACCACATATTAAATTAGCTTAATATTTAATACATATATTAAAGTTTTGATCAATGAAAGTGAATAATTGGAATTATGATCCAATTAAAGTGTTTAACATGTTTAATGTTTATTAAAAGAATATTTTTTGAATAAAATAGTATGATTGATGAGTAATAATATAGTTAGTTATACTTCAATATGAGTGTCTAATGAGTATATCTATGAATAACATTAGTAATTAATTATTATATATGATAAATTGATAAAACAGTTATAAATTTCAACTTACTAGTTAAATATCATACTAATCAATTAAACATACTTATAGTTAAATTATGATTCACTTAATTAATTATACTTTTACTCACATTACTAATGACTTTATTAAGTATAATTAATTAAAAAAAACTAGCTTACTTATACGATTTATCGAATATTACTTACACCATTATAACATTTTTATTAAACCAATTAGTACAAATAATTAAATGATAAAATTTATCATTATATAATATACATAAAATTTATAGTAGGAGTACTTAATAGTATTTCGACATATAACATGACATTTAGTTGATTGATATAATAGATTATAACATAATATATAAATAATGACTAATTGATTATGCAGTATAATTAAACATTTAGTAATTACTAATTTACTACACTCAACTACCAGAATCTTAATTAAATTATAAGAAATGAATGAGTATTATACATACCTTATAAACATGTCATTTAAACATGTAATTAAGCATTACATTATAGTTTAAATAATTGCTCCAAGTAAATTATAATATGATAATATTAATTATAGTATATAATGATTCTTACTAATTACAGCATTACTAGTTAAATGATTACTAAGTACATAGATTAGTTATATTTGATACCGATTCGCCTTAAAGGGGAGATATTAGTATTACTAGTTTAATATATTATTACATTATAAGTAAACGATTAAAAATTTATTAATTATACAACTTACCTTATATATTTTAATGGTTACTTAATAATTATACATTCCCGTATCAACATGATCATTAGACTAATAAAGTGATTTGAATACTTAATTAATTATAATGAATTATAGAGTTCTAGTATGATTACTTAATTATTACATACACATATATCTATTATGCTATATCATATAATTACTATAACCATTACATGATAGTAAATGATTACTTACTTGCATAGAGTTATGATAGTTGTTTAAACATTAATAATTAATAATGTTCAACGTAAATTTCAGCACAATTCTTAATAATGATTAAGAAATTTAATTAATTATACTTATCCATTATAAACAGTAATTAAGGCATTACACTATAGTTAAAGTGTAATGGTACTGAAATTAATATAATATTTAGTATTACATTGAGGTATGATTATGATCACTTATTAATTATAGCATTACACTATTAAATGATTACATAATTAGTATTGAATTTATAACAGTACTTATAACATTAGTAATTTTACTATTTACTAAATTATTTACATTACTTAAGTAAACAATAAATAATAATTAATATAACATTACCTTAATATTTAAATATGATTACTTAATTAATTATACATTCCTATAACCATAATTAGTATATTAATCAATGATTTGAAATTAATTAATATAATATTAAATTATAGATTTATAGTATGATTCTTAACTTCATTATAAAACATACATTATACTATTATAGTATGATCATATAATTAATAACATTATATAATTAAATGATTACTTACTTGAGTTATGATTATGATATTATGTTTTAAACAGTTGTAATACTAATTTACTATATACACTTAGCACACTACTTAATTAATGATGAAGAAATTTAATTAATTATAAACATTACCTTATAAATACATTCATTATAAACATTATAAACTTACATTATATTTATTACTTATAGTTATGAAATTTATAACATTACATTAATAACATTAATAATTTGTAATTTACTATAGTATACATACTTTAATTAAAAACGATTAAAATTTAATTATTATAACATTAGTCTTATATATTTATAAGAATGTTACTTAATCAATTATAACATTTCTATAAACATGTATATATAATCAAATGATGTGAAATTTAATTATTATAATGTAATTATAGATTTATAGTAGATTACTGTAATTCTTATACATTACATTATACTATTTAGTATGATCATATAATTATATACATTAATAATTAAAATGATTACAAATGATTATGGTTATATAGTTATGTTTTAAACATTAGTATACTAATTTACTACATAAACATTGCACAATACTTAATTACAATGATAAGAACTTTAATTAATTATACCATTACCTATATAACCATTTCATTATAACATTAATTAAGCATTACATTATACTTAAATAATTACTCAATTAAATTAATATTATTATATACATATTATATTATGATCATTCCTTAATTAATTTATATAGTTAATGTCACATAATTACTATATTTAGTTATGAATTTATAACATTAATTATAAACATTATTAATTTACTATACTATTACGAATTACTTGTTAAACGATTAAAAATTTAACTTAATTTCTAATTATTTATATATTTATAATATGATTACTTCACTCATTATAACATTCCTTATAAACTTAGTATATTAATTAAGAGATTTGAAATTTAATTAATTATATATTAAATTATAGATTTATAGTGATGATGACTTAATTCATTATAACATTACATATACTATTATAGTATGATCATATATTAATATAACATTACATAATTGAATGTACTTATTGTTATGACATTATATTATAAACTTAGTATTACTAATTTACCACATACTATCAAATTATTATAATTTGCTATATTATATATTATATTATAAATTTATGGTATGAGTATTAATTAATTATAACATTCTATATAAACCAATATACAATACTTAATTTAAATATTAAAATTTACTTAATTAAATATTAATTCAAATTAATGTATTTTAATGAATTATAATATACAATTTCCATTGTACTATTACACTATTAATTAGAACATCATTTCAATTGTAGTAGCATATTTAATTATAACATTACTAGTTTCTAATATTAAATTTACTAAGTTAAATTTGGTATATTATAAATACCCATGACCAATTATAACATTAAATTAATAAATTAATATATTAATAAATTTATTTTATGTGAATGTGATGAATAATTTTGTGTTTTGGTTTTGATATGACGAATTTTTTGTGAATTGTGATGAATTAACTTGAGTTCAAGTGTGTGCTTAGATTACAGGTTTAAGTTATCATTGGACACAACATGATGAATATGAACTTATTTAGGTGTATTTGTAAAACTTATAAGGTGTTTTTTGTTATTTTTAACTAATAGGGGATAATTGTGATTTTTTTATAAGGTACCTGAAAGGAACCGGAACCTGCATTTTAGGTTTCGGTCCTTGAATTGAGAACCAATACTGTGCGGTTTTGGGTTCCGGTTCCATTTTTTTGGGAACCAGCACTGTGCGGTTCCGGTTTCCGGTTTCCCTCAGAAAACAGGGTAACCCAAAACCGCTCACCCCTACTTAATGTGGGATGTATGGTGGTTTTTGGTGTTAGTTTGGGTAGAGGCGTGTATGACTGTAATCTCAATGGTGGCTTTGCGGTTCGACTTTGGATAACGTGTGATTTATGTTCATATTGTCCGGGTTTTGGTGCCGATCATTGTTTTTTTTCCCCTCCAAATCTTAGTTTTTTTTTCTTTATACTCTTAATTGATTTTTTGTTTTCCTCTAAACTTGATATTGTTGCTTCTCCATAAAGCGATATTTTTAACTTTTTTTTTTTATTATTAGAAAAACCCAAATTTTGTTCATTCCCTTTTTAAACCCATTTGGGAATGGGCAAAAAAGTACCGTAGTGCCCTTGTCCCGTTAAAATAAACGTTTGATTCTTACAGCACACTACGATCAGGGGAAATTATATTTTGGAGTAACCTCAGGGAAAAAGTGAAAAAATGGAAGCTACTCACTCCAAAACTCACTCTCGGCCGCATCACGCAAAGCCTTCACGCAGGTTCCGAGCGCGCGGTCCGGTCGTCAAGCAACGCACCACCCCACTGTGTCCCGTCGCCTCCTTTCGCCACTGCCGGAATTGGAAAGGAAAAAAAAAAAAAAAAAAAAAGAACGGTAAATTTCTCAACTTAAAATCCTTTTGGAAATTTTTATTTTATATGGGTTTGAAGTATATGCCTATTTCTTCAAATATTTGGGACATGAAGGCCATAACTCTTGGAACTTTGCATCTTTTTTAAATTAATGTTGGGGATGTTGTGTTGTGGGAGTGTTATTTTATTTATTTATTTGATATCTACGACCACAAATTATTGGTTACAATCTAACTTGGATGAATTGTGCTCTCTGGTGAATTTTCATGTAGATCCCCAGATGAATTATACTGATTTTCTTTGTATTTATGTTTCCCCGCGTGGGCATAACCAAAGATTAATGGAGTTAATATAACGGAAGCAACCAAAAAATAAAGCAAATCCCTCAGATCAGAGCAGAGAAAGGGGAAACAGATTCTTAGCCTAAATCAATGGTGTGAAAGCAATCAAATATTGCTTTAATTCTCTGTAACAGCTCATCATTATTCTAGGATCGCTTACTAGATCGCTTTTTAAAATTTGGTATGTTTATCTGTGATATACGACGGAATTGCTGTGTGTAAAATTCTGAAAGTTTAGCCGTAACACAATTGAGCATTCCTCAAACTTCATCAGTTAATAGTGATTTACGTAAGATTTTAACAGCAAAATTCTTTGAAGGAAGCTATAGTTCGATGACTTAAGCACTGTCCATAGACTCATTGAAGTGATAAATACTCTTCAGCTCATAGTCGAGAGTACACCCTAGTTTAGATTCTAGGAAATTCCTTTTAAAATTTGGAATAAAGTTAGAAGAGAAAAGTAAATTAAAGGGGTGAGAGAGGAATTAAAACATATTTCTTTTTGGACATTGTTCTTTCGCTCTTGATACTTTTTCCCATGACTGCCAACGTGCTTGGTTTCTTATTTATTTGGGCTGAGTTAGTTGTGTCTATTTTAATGGGATTTTCTTGAGAACCTGTGTGTATATTAGTTTTGGACATTGACATAGGCCATGCTCTTTTATGTCATACTTTGTTAACTTTAGGCATATTATTTGCGCTTAGTATTATTTTAGAAGTTTTTCTGTTAAGGATATTGTTGTTGATTTGGTTCCTTTTGGACTTTTGTCCTTGCCTCTATAGTAGACCTTAATATAATTTTTTGGAAGTTTGGGATTGCATTGAAATACAGAAACCGTATTATGAGTATTCACTCTCTCCTCTTTTAGGTTTTGTTCACTCATACTTTATGGTTAATAATTTTGTTCTTTTGTTTACAAGATGGTTTTCACTCCTTTTATAATACCCCCCCCAGCACTATGGACCATTCCGTATAACAATTTCCAAACGTATGCATCGGATATGATAACCACTCCATTATTATTTACTCTTCATATGTGTCAGTGTGAACTCAAATTATGTAATTGGTGTTAGTATTGCTGGAGAGTGTTGCTATTTTGTAAGGAAACACATTAGTTGGTAGGAAATTTAGTTGTGAAGTGACCGCTAAGATTGGTTATAGGCTGTATCTGGAACTAAATTTACATGGAATGGGGAAGGATTTCTGACTGGGATTTCTTTTTGGGTCTCAAAGTTTTTGATTTATTATTAGCCATATTAACCTGTAATTTTTAACTCAGCAACGCCCAAAAACTTTGCCAAATTTCATATTCAGTTATCCAGGGATCCCAAGCCCATGTAACCAGAACAATTGAGGAACATTTGCTCAGACCTTGCAGTCCCCGTTTCTGTAGGTTACATTTTGCCACACGTGCTTCTCTACTAGTCATCACCAGTACCCATGTGTTCCCCACAGAACAAGCTACACTTCTTATAACACCAGGAAAATTACCTTCAAAATAATGGAAAAGCAAAAAGAACGACTGTATAGTACACAATATCAATGAGTACCACCAGGTCACGGTTGATCATTCAAGACCTCAGTATCTGGACTCTAGTAAGTCTGCTTATCATTTATATTTCTTTAAATTAGTTTCAAAATTCACTGGTATTTTATTTAGTTTATATATACTATTTTATTTTAATTTTTTTTTGAAATTGTGTCGTGTTTGATTCTCAAAGAGAAATATGGAGGGGACATGAAAATTTGATTCTCAATAACTATGTAAGGCAAAACTTATGTTAGATGTTTGATTTTTTTGTTACTATCTATGTACTACTGATTGCAGTTTTCTGTGGAAATTCCCTTTTAGTCAAAGTAAATATTTAGATTTAGTAGCTCATGGGTTGCTTTTTTGTTCGCGTCGTTGTAGTCAATGCCTCCTAGGTTCTGTAGCCTTACTTTCTGTAATTCATTACTTTTATTTTTTTCATTTTTAGCTTGAATGTTGGATGTGGCTTTTGTGTTATTATGATAAAAGGATTGCATTTATCAATACTCTTTTGTTTAATATAAATGTCTATCATTTTTCCTTTCCTTTCTCAATTTCTGTTGAAACAGTGGCAATGCGGCTCAGGAGAATGACAGATCTCTTTTGGTAGATTGTCAACGTATGATGAACCCCTTAAAGTTTGAGAGCAGAGACAATAGATATCCCCCACACCTCCAACAGAGAAGTATGTTGTACGGAGGATTGTTTGATTTAGAATTTGCGTTAGTTTCCTAACATAGGCAACAATGTTATGTTTATATGAAATGAAATATTGGTGGGAAGCACAGGTCGTGACATCTTCAACAACGACTCTGTCCATCATTTCAACAGTTCGAAGATCAAGAATGTCCCTACAAGCGTAAACTCGCTGGAAACGAACTCAAGCACGCTCATGCTCTCCTTTCCCACTTCAATCTCAATGAAAACAACTATCTACTTAATAGTGATATTTACGCTCTAGCTTTCATTTGGGCATAGACTACGTTCCCTCATTTTTAAACAACCAAACGAACCCAACATATTTTATGGAAACCTATGGATCCGAGGTGTTGTTTCTAATGATGCTTCCAACAAGCCTTGATTTTTACACTTACATGCGCATGGACAGATTCTTTCCCAATAACGTTCACGTTCCCCTGTTGTTTTGAAGGCCTGTGGAGACAACTGGATTTCCAAGTAGGTTTAAGATACAACACTCATTGTAAAAGCTGGTTTGTTAATTAGGTGTTTTGTTGAAGACCATGTTTGCTAGTTTTATGCAAATGCGGCTATATGGAAGAGCACCTTAACAGTATTGGAAGTGATATTCAGACAAAAAATGCGTGTCTTGGGACTGACAGTTTAGTGGGTGATACAGTGATGGGAATTAGGGAGGCTATTGACATGTTTAGCAGGTTGTTTGAGAGGATGCGGGTGAACCTGATGGTTTCGACTTGTTAGGTTTTGTATGCTTGCAGAATTAGGGGATGTTGAAATAGGTAGAGTGGTGATTGATACGATAAGAAAGAAGATGGCATGGGAAGTGAAATCTTGTGGCTACGCTTCGTGGTGGACTTGAGAATTAAGTGTGGCAAACATGGAGAAGCATTCTGTGTCTTTGACGAGGATGCTGAGGAAGGATATTGTTTCTTGGACTACTATGATCAGGTTAGGCATAAATGGGTGCGAAAATATCTTTAGAATGTTCTTTAAAATGCAGAGAGAAATCGAAACCTGATCTGATGGTTATGGGAGTTCTCTCTGCTTGTGCTAGATTAGGGGCGCTAGAATTGGGTGAGTGGGTAGCAATTTGATGGCAAGTATGAGCTGTGTTTCTATCCTGTGTGGGTACGATTGGATTGATATGTACACAAATGTGGGAGCCTGGCTCACAGCATGGAAATATTTCGGGGGATGAAGGAATAGGATTCGAACGTGGTTTGAATGCTGTCATACGGTTGGTTGGCGATGAATGGAAGGGAAAAGCTCGCATTAGGGATTATTTGGCAAAGGTTGAGAGAAGTGTGGATTCAACCTGTATGAGACTACTTTGTCGGGTTTCCTTGGTGCATGTACTCATAGCTGGTCTTGTTGATGAGGGTCGTAATTTCTCAGCAGGAGTACTGTCTATTGCGTGTCTCCTACAATGGAGCCTTATGGTGATGTATGGTGGATCTTCTTGGTCGTTCAAGATCTTTTAGATGAGCTCATCAGTTGTCAAAAGCATTGCCAATGGAGCCCAACGTTATGTTTGGGCGCCTTGCTGGTGGATGCAGGTTGCATAAAATACTGTCTTGGCTGAACATGTACTAAAACAATTGATTGCTTAGAACCATGGAACTCTGGAAATTACGTTCTCTTAACAATATTCCGCTAATCGTAAATGTGGATGCTGCAGCGAAAATCAGTCAACTATGAACAAAGAGGAATACAAAGATACCTGTTTGCAGTTGGATTGAATGTCGACGGGTTGTTTTCACGAATCCATGTAGGTGCAAGTTACATCCTGTCAGAGAAGATATATGCAAAACTTGAATGAGTTAGATAAAAATGAAGGCCGCTGGGTGTTGTTCCTACAACTGATTATGTACTATTCATATAGACAGGAGAAAGAGCATTTCCTTGGATGTCACAGTGAGAACTAGCCCTTGCATTCGGTCTTGTTAGTACTGCACCAAAAGACGCGATTCGAATAGTGACAAAACCTTCGATATGTGGCGGTTGCCTAATGAGGCACTATACTCATTTCGAAGATTACAGTAGAGATGTAGTATTTAGAGCATAGCTAATCGTTTCATTGTTTTAAGTGATGGTTCTTTGTTCAGTGGTAAAAGAGTATTTTGGTGAAATAATCTCAGTTTAATTTTTCCACAGACTGCATGTCATTGTGAGATACATGACATGCATGCTTTACGCTTGCAACTGGCTATACTGTCTGAGCTTGTTTTGGTATTATTAAGTTGGTTATATTTTTATCCCAAAAATAAGAAAAACAAAAGCGCAGGGTTGTTGTTTGTGTTATTAAGTTGTATAATTAAAACACAACTCAAGACTTTGGTCCGTGTAGTGGACTGTTTTAAATAAGCTGAATGGAGCAATGTTTGTTTGTTTTTCCAATAGAGTAATAAAGTAAAGTTTATTGCCGGTTTCTGGTCTTGTGTTTTATTGGCATTTTCTTGATTAGTTTTGTGGGAGGCTGCGTGCTCTTTCACGTCGTTTGTGGCTTTGTGGGGTTTCATTCATGTGTTTTTGACTGAGAGTTATCTCGTTGTTCTGCGGGGTTAGGGTATGTTTATCAGTCCTTTCTCTTGGTATGCCTTCGTATTTGTACATTTTTTGTCTTTTTTAATAAAATTCTACTCTTCCAAAAAAAAAAACAAAAAAAAAAAAAATAGAGTTTATTGATCAGAGTTTTTACACAAGAGTTTTTGATTGTTTTGACTTGATAAATGAACTACATTTTTAGTTTGAATATGTAAATTTAAATAATCGATTAAAATGTTTTTGCGTTGCAAATTTTAAATAAGCTAAAAAGCCCCATTTGAGCTGTTCTTGATAGATAAATAAAAAGAAACCTAAAATCTCATTTTAGATGCAACTGAACAACATTTAAAGAAAGATTGAGGTGTACGAATGAATGAAGCCCTCCAATTACTTTTGGAATCTCTCGATCAAAATTATTATTTGAGAAATCAATGGCAACGAAAGCAGTGATACTTTTCATTGTCACTGTAATGGAATCTTGATATATTGCAAATTCCTTTCAACTTCCCTAACATCCTTCATGGCATTAAGATTTTCGAAATACCAGGCTGACAATGGACCACAAAATTTGTTGTTTGAGAGGTCAAATACTTTCAACTTAGGAAAACAATGTTTCGTCTCTGAGCAACCCCATACAAAGCCATAAAATTGATTTGAATGAAGGACAAAAACTTGCAACTCAGGAAGACTTTCTAGCCAACATGAGAAGGTATCTTTTACCTTGTTGTTAGTGGTTACCAACATCTAGAACTGGAAGCATAATCTATTGTTGTCGAAGTTTAGGGTCCTCAATAGACTGCCCTTAATAAATGTTGCAGGAATGGTGCCATAAAGTCTATGTTTTTTTGCAAATCCAACACATGAAGATTGCTAAAGCTTCCCATGCAAGTTGGAATTTTACCACTCAAACTATTATTAGAAAGATCTAGAATTAGCATGGCACTCATGTTGTAGATCATATAAGGTATCTCCCCAGTCAATTTGTTGTTTGACAACAATAACGTTATCAAGAAAGGTGGTGGAATTGGAAGTGATCCTTAGAGCTTGTTTGAATTAAGGTCTAGAATATCAAGATTCTTCAGGGGAAGTTGCTCTATGCTGGTCAGGTTGTTGTAGGAAATATTTAGAAATGACAACATATCATTTCCAATGTTCCACATCTAATTAGGTATTTAACCACTGATTTTATTGTAAAAAAGATCTAGTTGTTATAATCGATTTACAGTTCTTAAGATACTTGAGAATTCTATCGAGTTGTAACCTGATAACTTCAACGACCAAAGTTGTGGAAAGGAAGAGTTGGTTTTGAATACAACGTTAATAGATAGACTATTATGAGAAAGATCAAGTTGTGGTAAGTTCTGATTTTTCATCACATACCAAACCAAACCAAACACTATTTTAAAGTTTTCCCCTTCCATGTTGTGCTTCTTTGGTTATGTCCAATTAGAGTAATACTACACCTATAATCTTTTTATAGAAATTCTCTCTCACAAACTTATGTGGCAAAAAATGATTAAGTAAAAGTTTATTTTAAATTTAAAATCGCCCAATCATCTTTTGCCACCTAAGTTTGTAAGAGAAAATTTGTACAAAAAGGTTGTGGGTGTAGTATTATTGGTCAAATTAACATATTAAAATTCATTAAATAAACACTCATAAACACTTCTCACTAACTTTTTCTCACAAACGCGACATGTTAGTTCGTGATTGATCAATTCATAATAGATCCCATCTATCCAAATACGAGCTGCCATATCAGCGTCTTTGAAAAGTGTTTATGAGCTTATCTTTATTTTTATATTTATGATATGAATTAGTTGAGAGGAATGGTGCGAGCTTTTATCAGGTGCTTTTATGTGTAATTAACTACAAGTGAAATAGCCAATAGAACTTTCATAAATTCCCAATTTGATTTAGACTAATTGGGCTCATAATCAGGCCCATGAAGCCCAATTTGTTTTAAGGATGAGCCCAATTCATTCTGACTTTAAATTTTTATTTAAATTTTAAAATCAACCTTTTAAAGAAACAAGTCCAAGTTATGTTAATTTAAATTTCTAATACAAATACTTTTTTTATTGAATTGAATTGAGAAAAGTGATGGGAGTTACTCTTAATGCTAATTAGATAACCTTTATATTATTGAATTGTATAATTATTAATAATCGTTTGCTTATATTGGCAAACATAGTTCAATATTGGCTATAATTATCTTTTTTTCATATTTTTAATTAAAAAACATTTAACGGAATNTCATTTTATCAATTATTTTAAGATCAACATATTATTGTGTACTTTTTCAAAGACATATAGGATGTGTTTGGGTCGGGGGCAAATAAAATGACAGGAGTAATCTTCGTTTATTTTACAAGATTCCAGTGTTTGGTTTGAAGTAATAAAATATTACGGGCATCTTCTATTGCAAATAGTATTTACTGTTGATAATATAGGGGATAATCCGATACCTTCCCCTAGGGCTGTTATTAAAAAATTACTAGGTAATTTGATTTTTAAACCTATTTTGCCCTTAATTAAATACCATTTTGGACATAATTGCCCTCAAATGTCTGTCAAATAACCGTTCGCCCAGTCCCCCCACATTTGAGAATTTAGCTAAAACATCTCAGCCACAAAAAAGTTTAAAAGTTAACAAAATACCCCCGCCACCCAAGACCACCACCGGCATCAGTTGTCGTAATGGCACACGACCGGCGGGATTTAGCCGATCGTGCATTGGTAAGGCCGTTTCACGACCACATCTTTGGCCGTGAAACGGCTATGGATTTGTGATCCATGGCCAGAATTGGCTTTACCGACGCACAGCCGACCATATACAACCAGTCGTGTGCCATTTCGTCGACTACCGGTGGTGGCTGGTTGCCGGCAGTGACTTGGGGTGGGTGGGGGGTGATTTTACTACAAATTAAAGTTTTATATGGTTGAGATATTTTAGCAAAATTTTAAATGTAGAGGGTTAAAAGAAATAATTCAAATGATAATAATAAAAAATAATATTATATACATATTTAAAAAAGAGGGTAATTTAGTAATCCGTATAACATACCCACCCATTTTTCTTTCTAACCAAACATATTTTTCACCAATTTATTCGAACCAATAAACACATTTTCTAAACATTTCCAGTAATTTTCAAGATAATTTATCTTTCTATTAATATAATATATCCCTATAATAAAACATTATATGATCCAAAGATCCCCATAATTATATTATTTGATATTTATAATATTTAGGCAAATAATTTCTTATTATATTGATTGATTCGACACATTTGACACTCTGAGTTTGATTGTGCTCATAAATATGGCCCAACAAGGGTCAAACACTATGTTAATTATCTAACACATATGTTTTCCCTTGTAATTGTTATTTGATTTGAAACATAGCTTTTCTGTTCATCATACACTTGGAGAACCCTAAAACATAAAAAATATTTATAACCATATATGAATATTAAATTTAATTATGTGTTATGTCATTAAGTATAATTAAGATTTAATAAGCCTAAATAATCCTTATGGAACGCAATTAATTATATATTAAGAAATTCCTAAAAGGGCTTCTATAGTTTAATGGTCTCTTATGTGATTACATAAATAGTCAATTGGTATATGTAAATCATTTATTGGCTTTGATATATAAAGCACTGAAAAATAAAAATTCAGTTAAAGCTTTTCGTATAAGAAATNTAAATATTACTGGTTGTTATTATAAAGAAAACATTGTCTCAAATCGAAACAAAAATTTGTTAATGGATGGAAAGAGATTGCAATATTATTAATCAATCAACTCGCATTTAATTAATAACAAAAAATATGAAATAATTTGATGTTGGAAACATTAATATATAATTTATTCTTGAATTTGATTCCGTCAAATTTCCTAGTTAGTAAATTCGAGTACTATTCACGAACTGCCGTATTTTATCAGCCTAACCGTATTATTCGCGAATTATATACCTCAGTCGTATTATTCGCGAATTATTTCCGTATTTTTCTCGTATCCAAATTTTTGCCAAATTTTTACAAACGTATTTTTCACTATTTACCGTATCATACCCGTAAAATTCCTGTACCCTTTTTTTGCTGTACCCGTATATTTGAAATGCTATATAGATTTTAACCAAATGGCCCATGAAAAGTGCTAAAACTAGGGTTGATATTGCCGTATTTTTCAAAACGTATTATTGACAATGTGCCGTATTAAACCCGTATATACCCGTACCGTATTTTTTTCGTATCCGAATTTTTACAAACGTATTTTTCACCATTTACCGTATCATATCCGTAAAATTCCCATACCTTTTTTTGCCGTACCCGTATTTACTAACTAGGCCGTCAATTCCTCATAAAGCTAAGTCACTCAAGGCATGCTAGAACCCATTGTCCTTAAGGATAGATTTTGCCCCCTCTAGGACAATGTCCTTGTGCAAAACAGGCTAAAAAAGGATACAATGACTTGATAGTTCTATAAGGGTGCACTCTAAGAATAGATACCTAGAACGTTATAGAACAAAATCTCTCTAGTAGTTTTAGAAACATGGTTTTCTTATAAAATAACACATTAGAGGATTGTCTCATCCTCTTTTTATAGAATAATGCTACGGACACTGAATTTTTACACCGAATTTTTGTACCGAAGGATGTGGCATCCAGTGAGATGCGACCACGTTGGAGACAAAACACGTCTTCCGTGAATGAACGACCATCCAACAGTTATGAACGCCCGTCCATATTTGATGGACTACCGTTCATCACGAAGGTTGCTCATCCAGCCCAGCGGATCCATTGTTCATGCGGCAGTGCGATGCGGCTGAAAAGCCGTTGTTGCTTGCTGCTTGCAGGCTCGAAAATCTTTCTTTCGCCTCTCCTCCCTGTCTCCATTCTGATTGATTCGCTTCTTCCTTCGAAAAAGCACTTGGTTTGCCCTTTGTTGTGTTGCATTTCGTGATCCTCCGCTTCAGTCCTCTTGCTCAATGCAATGCAATTTCTATTTTTATATTACACTATTACCATGGCTCAATGCTCATCTTGAAATACTCTTTATTGACTAAAGACCTGATCTTGAAATACTCTTTATTGACTAAAGACCATATCAGAGACCAATAAAAACCTGCTATTATTATAAGGAAAATAATACAATTACCGAAATGAATGCACCGAATTCATGCATCAAATGACGTGGTGCAATCCTAACCGTCGATTAATTATGAGTTAATATTAATCGACGGTCAGGATTGCGTCACGTCATTCGGTGCATGAATTCGATGCGCTCTTTTCGGTAACTGTAGCATTACTCTTATTATAATTATTGAAAATGGACGCCCCTTAGTATCTGTATGAGGCAAATAAAAATTTTTATTTGCCAATGGACGGTTGTCCATTTTAATTGGACGCTAGTCCATATCATATGAACGGGCATCCACTATTATACTTTTAAAAATTTATGGACGAGTGTCCATTCGAGGTGGACGCCCGTCCATAGGAAATGGACTCCCGTCCATATAATATGGATGGGAGTTCATTGTTATTTTCATACAAGGTTGATGGATGGGAGTCCATTTGAAATGAATAGCTGTCCAACAATCATGGACGCTCATCCATATTTGATGGACGGTCGTTCATTCATAGAAGATGTGTGTTGTCTCTGACGTGACCGCATTTGACTAAATGTCACTTACGTCAGTGTGAAAATTCGGTGCAAATTATCTATGTCCGTAGCATTATTCCTTTTTATATGGGATGTACAAATTTTTTTATATTAAAAAATGTCATAAAACCAAAATAAACTCTAATGAAACTCCTAAATTATTTGATAGGGGTTGTTTGTGGTTCTATGTTTACTAATGTTCCACTTAACCAAGTTTTATATAAAATGGTTTATTTTGGGCCTCTATTTTGACAATTTAGTTGTTAATTGAACAAACCTTTTCGTCTATTTAAAAATATGTAATGGGTTAAATTTCATAAATCACAAAATTAGATCCAATCTTGTGTCTTATAATAATAGTAATAATAATAATAATCGATTTCATTGTTTTAGTGATGGTTCTTGTTCATTTAAAGTTTTTTGGTGAAATAATCTCAATGAAGCATGCCCTTTGTTACATTGAATGCATGTCCCTTTTTCTTTTTTCTTTTTTTTCTTTTTTTTTTTTTTTTTTNGGGTCCCATGCTAGGCCCAAATTTTATTGGACTTTTTAGTTTAGTCCTCTGCAAAATTACTAAAACCCCTTATCAATTAAAATAAACATAAATTACAAGGGTTAAACTGATATTTTATAAAATTTATAAAAAAATAAAAAAAATATTTTTTTTTTAACCGCTGCCAGCCAACGGTTATAATTTATATTATAACCTTTTTTTTTTCATTTTCCCCCCCACAACTACACTATAAATAACTCTAAAATCTTTCATTTTTTCCACACCAATCAATCTCTCAGTCTCTCATTCTCTCAATCTCTCTACTCCAAATCTCCAAGCAAATTCTCATTCAATTTATATTTATAATTTATTCATATTATTTATTTATATTATTCAATTTTTTTTCTATTTTTCAATATCGTCATAATTTCATATTATTATTTAATTTCTTTTCATTTTAATTATTTATTATTTTATCATAAATTTATAATGGATTCCGCAAATGAGTTTTATGTTCCATCCACCGAAGAAATTGAAGAGTTCAATCCATTTTCACCATTTCCTCCAGAGGCAGCAGTTGCAATTCCACAACCACATTTGGTCGGGACGAGGTGTAGCCAAACATATGCAAGCTGCGAGTCAACGGGCATGGGCATAGCCCAACCCCCCCGACCGTCAAAGAGGGTCGTGTCCTATGTATGGCGACACTTCACCAAATCAAAACGGCCAAAGACAAATGAGGAGGGGGAAGAATCGTGTGGGGTATGTAATTTCTGTGAAACCATTATTGGCGCTGAGAATGAGACTTCGACAGTGTGACGACACTTGGAAAAGAAGCACCCCCAAATAATGCAGTTGTCCAGTACATCTTCAACTGGATCAGGTAGACAAATTCAAACTCAAGTTAATTTTAATTCACAATCCTCAACTCTCTCAACATGGCAATACAATGCACATGTTGCACAAGAGGAAATAGCAAGATTCATAGTTGCTACGGACTCTCCCATTTGTTTATCTGAAAATCCTTATTTTATTCACATGATTAAAACTGCATTTTGTCCAGCATATACCCCTGTTAGTAGAAGTACAAGTAGAAGAGATATACTAAAACTTTATAACAAAATAAATAATAAACTTAAAAATGAATTTCAAAATTTTAGGAATATATATATATTTCACTTACATCAGACATATGGGCTTGTAGATCAAAAACAGTTTTTTTAACTTTCACAATACATTTCTTAGATCATAGTTGGGGTTTACAACAAAAATTGATGGGTTTTAAACCATTATATGAAAAACATAGTGCTAGCACTATTTATTTTACAATTCTTGAAGTTTTGCAAGAATATGTATTAACTGATAGAGTTATAGCGCTAACGCTTCATAATACAGCTGCTAACACCACGACAATCTCTTTATTTGAAAAGAGATTGGATCCGCGTGGTGAAGGCAATTTTTTTTCACTAGAGATGTGCTTGCCATATCATCAATTTGATTGTTAAAGCAGGTTTAGATGCTATACATTCGAAGATGGAGAGGGTGCGTGCAACTATCGAATTTATCGTCGACGGTAGCAATTAGACCTGGCAAAACGGGTGGGTGGGCCGGGTCAAACGGGTACGGGTCAAATGGGTACGGGCCCTTATACGGGTCGAGATATACGGGTCCAATATTTTGGACCCGTGCCCTACCCTATACGGGTACGGGTGGACCCACGGGTGGACCCGTTTTTTCTCTCTCCAGATTTTAGTTTTTACAGTTTCACCCCTAACAGTTTTCAATTATGACAATTACACCCCCAAAATTCCTGCAGTTTTAATTTTTTACATTTACACCCCCTAAATCGACTACTCTAAATTCAATTAAATAAAGAATATAAACAAATAGGAACCAAAATAAACAAATAACACATAAACAAACAATAACATATAATACAAAACTACAAATACCAATCAAAATAAACAAATACAAAATCACTAATACACAATTACACATAAACAAACAAAATAAGTCAATAAACTATAAATACCAACTAAAATAAACAAATACATAATCCAATATTCAACAAAAAACATTCTTAGGACAGCAAATGTTCATCCCACAGTGGGCGTGATATAGTCTCTTGATTCCACAGTCTCGAGATCAATCAATGACACATCAAGATCATCATCCGAATCATCATTCACCTCATCATCTACAAAATAATGATCAACTACAAATATTAATAAATGTAAATAATAAAATATAAGAAAATATTATATTTTATCAACTACAAAAGTTCTTGAAGAAAAGAAAGCAAAGCCTTTAAAGGTTTGAATCACCTACTGGAAAAAAAGAAACTTTAATAGCATAATATAATTTTTATCTTTCTTGGTAGGGAAAATGTTTCCCCTTATTTTAGAATCAAAATCATCATCATTCCTAAATTTCAAAGTAAGGGATTGGATTAAACCCCACATGCCACAGTTAAAAGAATCCAACAAAAAAAAAATAAAAAAATAAAACTCAAACCAATAAACTACTCTAATCCTGTGTGTCAAATTCCATGTGAAAACTAATCTCTCTTCACTCCCTCCTCTGAGTCCTCTCTCTTTCAGTATATAAGCACCAGTCACAGACAGCTTTTCTTCAGTACTCTTCGTCTTTTTCTTCAAACAAATTGTGGATCGAAACCCGAGATGGAGTTTCTATTCAATGTCATGTTTCTCTCTGATATTGTTATTGATATTTCACCACACATCAGAACCTGAGAACTTCAATGCCTTCACCAGTACTATTGATAACACCAGTTCCACGGCCAGAGAACTTGCCGGTAACAATAATGAATGAATACAAGCTCAAGAAATGACTCTCTCAAATCTCAAAACAAACATCCCTCCATCGATCCACATCCACCCATTATAGATAATATAATATAATACAACAACTAAGTGTCCATGCCTTTTCATCTTGAGATTTCAAAGCCCAGAACCCATGGTAGCAGAATGCCACTATCACCACAATCAATAAAACAGAAAACGATAACACTACACCATAACCAGAATCCAGAAATGATACATCTAGTTTAGCTCTAAAACCCAGAAATTTGAACATATTTACACAAGTACATACTACAGTCTACTGTCTACATACCCTTAATGATGGAAACTTGCGACGGACAGAGACAGAAGATGACGAGCTTGCGACGGAGAGAGACAGGAGATGACGAGCTTGCGACGGAGAGAGACAGGAGATGACGAGCTTGTGATGCCCAACGACGACAGAGAGAGGAGATGACTAGCCGACGAGGATGAATGACGACGAATGCAATCAGCGACGTGAACACTGAACAGAGTGATGATGAGATGAGAGATTGAGAGAATGAAAACGTGAACACTGACTGTGATGAGAGCTTCAGAGGCGCAAGAAAGAGAAGAGAAAGTTTGTTTTAGAGTTGGGTGGCGTTAATGGGTTAGGGACTTAGGGTTTAGCTTTGAAAAAAAGGGGTGCCCGTGGGCACCCGCGGGTTTACCCGTGTAACCCGTCAAAAAACGGGTCGGTCCGGGTACGGGTAGAACTTAAACGGGTTTAACATATTAAACACATGCCCTATATTTTTTACCCGAGTACGGACCGACCCGCGGGTCTGAACCCATTTTGCCAGGTCTAGTAGCAATAAAAGATGGCAGAAGTACGTCAAATATTGTAAGCAAGAGGACCCACCGGTTCGACCTTTAAAGTTATGTACGGACATGTCTATCTATTGGAACTCTACCTACTTGATGTTGGAAAAAGCTTTGCCAACCGTAAGACAAATTACAGATTTCATCAACCGGAAGAACTATCCAGAGGAAGTTGTCAACTATGATGATTGGGCGTTTGTGAATTTTTTTATTCATTTCTTAAAATTTTTAATGATTCCACTAATACATTAAGTGGTATTTATTATCTGACTACTAATTTAGCGTTAGATATGTTACCAAATTTCTAAAACTTTTGCCAAATATAGATATAATGACATTTAATGGAAATTGTTTTAAAGATGGAAGAAAAATACGAGAAATATTGGTTAGATATTCCATTCTTATATGGATTAGGCCTTGTTGTAGATCCTAGGTTTAAATTACACGTAGTTAAATGTATAATTACTGAGATAAACATGTTTATACGTCTTATTTGACTGACTTTAAGCAAAAATTGGAAAGTTTTTTTTCTTTATATCAGAACAAGTACAATGGAAGTGGAAATGGAACATCCAGGAGAGACGATCAGGACCTTGATGAAGATCTCCATCAAGGATCGAGCATGTGGATGTATATAGAACATGGCGGAAGTAACAGCTCCAGCTCATACATATATGGACCAAATGAGCTGAATCGCTACCTATAAATAGACATGTCCTACATGACGAAAAAAGAGAAACGTGAGATGGATGTGCTTCAATGGTGGAACCAACATCAAAGTCGATTCCCCATTGTAGCCCAAATGGCACGTGACATTTTATCTGTGCCGGTTTCTACAATTGCATCCGAGTCAACATTTTCAACGAGTGACCGAATTGTTGAAGACAAAAGATGTTCTTTAACCGATGAGATGATTGAAGTGATAACGTGTTTACGGGATTGGACTCATGCAGAGAGAAGACTACAACAGCACCCTGAAGATCCCGAATGTAAGAACAACATGCATGAAGAGTGGCGGAAATGAAGATTGAAAGCAGGAAAGGTTGGATGCATAGGATACAAAAATTTCAAACCAAATGTAAGAAACTTATACCTTCTCCTTTGCTTAAGGTTGATGAAGCCAAGACTCAAAATGATGAGACCTCCACACTTTAACACCACCTTGAGAGAGTTAGAGACTTAGAGAGATAGATTTTAGTTTTCTTTTGAGTGAACAAAGTGAATAATGAACTAAAATGCAACCATTTGCATTTATATATACTTGGGCAATTTTTGCAATTAGTTGTTTTTCATTTCCATGCCCCAATAAAATCTTATTTCAAAAGGAGCCCACAAATTTGTTATTTTACCCTTTGAATAATCAATATTATTCAAGGGCCCATGTAAACTAAACTAGTTTACATTAACAACCCATAAATTTACCCTTTTACTCTTTAACTATTAAAAGGT